>NW_026927738.1:0-322747 GCF_032062105.1 Saccostrea cuccullata
TTTAGTTTTTATTACCAACATTTTAAAGGTTTCACCACCGACATTTTACCTATGAAAATTTAATTTTATTTAAAGAATGAATTATAGTATTTCAAATGTCTTGGGTGTGTAAGTTTGATGCAGTCACAATAAATATTTAACATTAAATATGATGAAAAAATACTTGCTAATTGTACTCTTTTGATTAATAAGGCAACTAATATTTTTGAAATGATTTTCAGAATATCTAATGGATTCGGTGCGTGTTCTTCATGCAGAGAATGGGTCGGGAACAAGCACAAGTATAAATTGGGCGCGTGACGTAAAGCTTGAATTATTTAGGTTGGGTCTGGGAGAATTTTGGATAAATCAACAAGTAATAACTTTGTTAATTTCATGCATATATATATAAACAGAATACTAGATATACACCTCCAAGAGTGCAATGCATTTATGGATAATTCGTCAAAATGTTTTTTTATATAAGCACATTGTCCAATCTGATTTCTGTAAAATGCAACCTTACTTAACAAAACCTTTACAAAGTAATATAAAAAAGGATATTTCCCACATCAGATTTTCATCGCACTATCTAAACATAGAATGCGGAAGGTACCAAGGCAAGAGCAGAAATGATAGAATATGCGATGTTTGTGATAGCCATCAAATAGAAGACGAATTTCATTTTATTCTCCAATGCCCTAGATATCTAAATCTAAGAAAGAAATATATATATATAATGAATATTATTACAAATCGCCAAGTACATTTAAATTAATCCAATTATTAGGTAAAAACCGCTTATCTACTTTGGTTGGTCTAGGGAAACATATTCAACATGCTCTAATATTACGTAACGAATAAATATCAGGTTGACTTACATGTAATTTCTCTATCTTTTTATCTGTATATCAAAACAGCATTGTTGTATATTGTACCATCTATACTTATAAATTAATAAATTTTGCAAATAAACTCCAAAACGGGTGCACAAGAGTTCTTACTTACCCCTCTAATACTACACTACATACAAGATGATGTCCGTAAACTATATTGAGATTTCACTCGGATAGTAAGTATCGTACATAAAATTAAAAGTCTACGTCATTTTTCTGAAATCAGCCGTGAAATAGCATCAACGTGAGTATTGTGGCGTTTCCAGTTGGCGGATCTAAGCTACTAACGAATTTAAATGAAACTGACAACAAACAATCTATCATTTATTTCATAAAATGTCATCACTGAATTTTTCAATCAAAACTTGATTTAATTCATATAAAAGAAATAAGTTGTGGTAACCAATTAAAAAGCGAAAAGTGTAAATTATTTTCGTCAATCAACGATCTCAATATTGACGGAAGCTTCTAGAATATCACGTCCCATTTGCAACATTGTTTTAATCACGAAATTATTATAAATATTGTAATTAACGGGTTATTTGATTGAATAGTTTTACATCAAATGATGTTATATAAATTAGAATACATTAAAAACAATAGTTTTGTAAAAACGAGCAAAATATGCTTGCCCTTATTACCAAAGTAAAATTATTGCAGCAATATTGCCGCTATATTGCGGCAACATTGCAGCAACACATTTTTGTCACCAGAAACAAGCTTTTGGGGTAAGTGAAATATCACCGCTGGCGGCAACAACTTCTGGTAACATTCTGGCAATACTGCCAGAAGAAATGAAATATCACCGCTAGCTGCAACAACTTCCGGTGACATTCTGGCAATACTGCCACAAAAAACATCTAGGATTACCCATTACCCATGAGCCATTTGTTGAGCATGCTCAGTCATTTACTTCCTCTTTTTAAATAGAGTGGAGGGAATTCAAAGGCAAGCATGTTTTGCTTCATTACTTACTTGTATCAAGTTAATTAGAGTTGTGAACTGTGTACAATAGGATTAGACCTGATGACTAGTAAGACTGAATAATGTGGATTGGCCAGAAGAAAAGAATTTCAGCAGTTTCCTTGGCTTGGCCTTTTGAAAGAATTATAGGAATGTCTAATCTGTTTTCATGATATATATATAAGATTTGGTAAGTCAAAACCATATTCTTTTTTTAGATGAATGATTCTATGGAATAAAATAGGAAAAATTATATGCATATCAACTAGTGCTGGTGATATGCATGTATATAATGCTTGTATGTCTATATATATACCATACCATTGTTGCAGGAGAAGATGAATGCATGCATGTTATCAATTAAATGCATGAACATATATAATTAATTTATACTGCATAAATTTGAATACCTGCAAGAAAATAATGATTCTATATATATGTTGGAAATTACAAAAAAGCTTATACATTACACTGATTGGCATTGGGGAATATGTGATGGGCATTATAAGTAGGGATGTCAACGAATATTCGAATATTCGAATATTCATTCGATGAGTTGATATTCGAATATAAATTCATGATTCGAATATTCGGATTTTAAGTATACAAGCATCAAAAAGAAAAAAAAATCTGGCAAAAACTGAAGTTTTATCATGCAGAAATTGAATCAAATTCTCATCGTTGACCAATAATAAGATTTTATTTAAAACAAAATTAAAATACATTCCTCTTGGATTACCTTAAAGGTGTGAAGAATGTGTCTATTAAAATGATATAAATTATTCATTTGATCATTTAATTAGAGATATAACAGTGTCCAGTACTTATAATTAGTTTGTATTGTTGAAAGGACACATTTTTGTTTATGCATACATCATTTCCAATCATTATCAGGAAATTAATTATCTAAAAGTAATCGCTTTTAATGTTTCTCCATTAGATAGTTGTTCTGTGTGGTATAAATCTGTAGGGTTATCAGTGTACACATTGGTAAGATGATTAATTAATCTGGAACTTATTAAAAGAATCTTTTGAATTTTCGGGGGAAATTTTTTTTTATTACATTTTGGATATAAACTCTTCATATATTCTGTAAAATATTTTAAGAATATAATTAAAGTGCATCTACATGAAATTTTATTCCAAAATAATGACATAAAACGTATATATTGCTTTACAAAAGAGTGAAGATATATACATATTATAATGCAAGATGTATTTATTCTATCGAATATTCGAATATATTCGAATACTACTATCGAATATTCGAATATCAATTATTGACAATTTTGACATCCCTAATTATAAGGAAATTATTTGAAAATTAATGCAGAGTTGCTGGACATTTTGACAGTGGCAATTATTAATATTTTTTATATACACATTTTTTATGTGCCTGGATCACAGGCCTTTGGATCGCTTAAAAAAATTGTGTGTGAAAAAAAATAAATAAAGGTACTGAACTCTTACACTGGATACCTAATTTCGCTAATAAAATATTTTTTATTCTAATGCTCTAAAATTCTACTTTCTATTTAAATCTATTCGAAAATAAACATTCTTCAATTCTACCAAAGATCATTCCGAAATTCCATATATTTCTTGAAATATTCTGAAATCAATTTCAAAAATGACCTACTTTCTTTAATCGACATTAGCTTGGGCCCCTTGTCATTCACATGTAAAAAGACGGTGTTTGAAGTGCGGCGAAGAGTTGCATAGTAATTGCAAAATCTTTCAACAATTTAAAGTTGATTTCTTACTCCAGATTGTAACGTTAAGCCCGTAACAATATTCTTTTCGCGAAAAATTAATTTGAAAACGTCTACATCAACAACTACCGCCATGTTGATTATGAATGTAAATGAAGCCATGGTAGAACGAATTTTTCCCTGAATGCATTATATACCTTTCGATTTTCAAAACAATTAGACCGCTAAAATGTTGTTTGTGACTAAGTTACACCATATGATCAAATTAAAGTAAAACCTTGTACAGCTTGAATGCAAATGAGCAAATATTCATTGAGTTTAGAATAAATTCCGGGGAAAATTTGTCCCGTCGTTCCCGCTTTACAATTAGTGAAGGCCCAAGCTGATGTCGAGTAAAATCAAAGTACTGAAAGCACTCATGGGAGTTGAACATGGTGTAAATAAAATCTTTGATCGGGAGGTTTTAAGAGTGAACAATATTACATGTATTAATTAGGTCTTTCCACCTTTCTGTGGAAAGACCTCTTGAAATGCTTCTGTTTTTTATTTTATTTCTCACCTTATGTTTTGACACCGTAAAACTTATCGAAAAACTTTTTAGTTCATGATACTGGATATTTAAAGTTATTCCGAAAAACGACCCCCTATGTTTTAACTTCGACCCCTTACGCAGTTATTGGCCCTTTCACCGTTAAGCTTGTTATTGCTACTCCTCAGAAACCGTAAACCGTGGAGATATAAAACCTTCACCATTGTCTTCAACTAATTTAGGAGACTTTTCAATCTATTCATCGCGAAAGTTTTCTTTGACCCCTTCAATGAGTAACTGCCCCTGAAAGTTTATAAATTTTACAAAAAATTAAAAATTTTCAAAACGAAAAGTCGTAGAGACATGAAACCAACTGCATAACATTCAATGACCTTTTGCCTTCATATTCATTTCAAGGTCAAAGGTCAAGGTCATTCCAAATATGAGAAATAAATTTCTCTTAATAACTCTTATGTCCTTAAACATATACGATCTATCTTATGTCTTTAATATGTACTTTTGAAACTCTTTAGAAGATATAAATCTTGGCCCCTAAGATTGACCCTTTTAAAAATTGTTGCCCCTTGTGCTAAAAACCCTTGTTATCGCTACTCCTCTGAAACCGTAAACCGTAAAGGTATGAAACCTTCACCAATGGCTTTGCCTAATTATGGGGACTCTTCAATCTATTCATTGCGAAAGCATTCGGTGACCCCTTCAATGAGTTATTGCCCCTGAAACTTTTTGAATATTACAAATAATTAAAAATTTTCAAAACGACAAGTCGTAGAGACATGGGACCAACTGCATAAGATTAATTGACCTTTGACCTTCAAATTCATGTAAAGGTCAAAGGTCAAGGTCATTCAAAAAATGGAAAATTAAGCTCTTTTTATATCTCTTTTGTCTTTTAACATATACTTAATGTCTATGCATCATTAATATGTACTCTTAAAACTGTTTCAAAGATTTCACTCTTGTTCCCTAATATTAACCCTTTTAAAAGTTATTGCCCCTTGTGCGAAAAACCTTGTTATCGCTACTCCTCCGAAACCGTAGACTGTAGAGACACCAAACCTTCACTAATATCTTAAGGGTCTTTAGGCCTTACTTCACTGTATAAGTGCAAATGGATATGATGACCCCTTATATGAGTTATTGCCCTTTAAGTTCTTTGTACTTACTATTAAACCTTATAACTTGAAAACTATAAGTCATAGAAGCATGGGGGCAACTGCATTGTGACCCTTGACCTTTGACCTTGAAAATTTTTTCAAGGTCAAAGGTCAAGGTCATTCATTTTTTTATTTTCATTTTTTCTATGCTTTAAGAGAGTTCTGGTTTCTTTTTCATGGAATTTAATCTTAAGGAATCAGGTATAAAACAAATTTAAAATTCAAAGAAGGTGGAAAGACCTCTTATTGTTCTGTGAACAATAAGTCTCCTAGTTATTATTATGTCTGTTTTTTTCAAATACAGACAACTGTTTCACATTTTTGAGTTGGAACAATCTTGATCGAGAAAGACATTAAGAGACATTGAATAGCAAAAAAATACATGGGAGATAATGCTTGCCTGTCTACATTAGTCCCTTTTTATACCCCCTGCTTTAATTTATTTTATTTATTATGTTCCCCAAACGGAGTTTGGGAACATATTGTTTTTACTCGGTTTCTTATTATTATTATTATTATTATTATTATTATTATTCTTTTTTTTCTTCTTTGTTCTCCGGTACTTTTTTGTCCGCGAGTGTTCTCAGAAACTGTTCACCCAACTGAGCTAATACCTTTTTAGGGTTAATAGGTGTGTAGTGTAGGTGTGCAACACGAAGGTTATTTTGCGCGCATACGCATGCACGTGCGGGCGCGTGAAATGAGTGAAATGACGGATATACTTTATATAGCCATAACTTTAACATTTTTTGATGAAATATTTTAAAACTCATTTAATAAGGATATATTAATAGTGTAGATAATGTGACACTGTCAAATTAGCACGAACTCACGCGCATGCACGTGCGCTTCGCTTTGATTGGCTGCAACAAAAATCTCAATATCTTTTCTGTTTTTTGACGAAATGCTATGAAATTTAAAATATAGGCATTCTTAAGGATGTACTACAATATGATATATAACAATTGTCATGTAAACACGCGCATGCACGTGCGCTGCAATCTGATTGGCTTAAACTTTAAATGGCTATAACTCCCTTGTTTTTCAACGAAACAGTATGGGATTTAGAACATAGACAAACATAATGGACTCCCATAAGGAGGTATGGTCGTCATGCACATGCATGCACGTGCATGCACGTGTGCTTTGCTCTGATTCGCTGAAACAAAAATCGCAATATCTTTTTTTAATTTTTGACGAAATGCTTTAAAATTTTAAACATAATCATGCATTAGGATGTCCTACAATATGATATATAACAGTTGTCGTGAAAACATGCGCATACACGTGCGCTGCAATCTGATTGGCTTAAACTTAAAATGGCTATAACTTCCTCGTTTTTCAACCAAACAGGATGGGATTTAGAACTTAGACAAACATAACAGACTCCTACAAGACGATACAGTCGAAATGCACATGCATGCACGTGCGTGCACGTGAAATGAGTAAAATTTCAAATACACTAGATTAAAACGTATTTTTTAATACTTTTGGATAAAACGCTGTAATTTCTAGTATATAAATAGTGTAGACAAGATGAATGGTCATTACGCACATGCATTCAAATGCGCATGCGTGCAATGCATAAATTTGAATATACTGAATATACTTCTGGGAAAACATTGTTATAGTCTAAAAGGCATAGAGTTCGTCTTATTTAATGAAGCTTACAGGGAATAAGGCACCAAAAGGGAGTTGGGGAGCGTTTGGGGAACATCTGTAACGGTTCCCGTTACAATTAGCCCTAGTTAATTTATTAATTTATTAATCGTGATTTCCGTCCATCTGTTTGTTACACTTTAGGTATACCCATCTCTTATACGCAACTCCTCTAACACCACTGAACAAAATTTTCATAGAATCTTTATTACATATTGCCGTTGTGCTTCTATTACTTTTTCATCCTACACATATTTTGGGTTTCCCATTGCAAAACATACACACTGCCATTATATTCATATTAGAGGCGGTTGATCATTTATACATGTATCACTGCTCACAGTCTTCAAATTTGCAATATATTTTCCTTTGCACCTTTACCCATGTGTTATGAAAATTTCAGTTTCGCAGGAATAAAATCAATGTTGATAAAATGTGGATTTTAACACAGCATCCTTTTAAGAGCTAACAGGTTTGTTATATAAAACTTCTCTGTGAATAAAAATGTATTTCAATTACACGAAAATTATACATGGAGTACGTCAGAACTTAATCTTTTTTTATATTGTGAGGAAAAGAGCAATACCAAGTTAAAAACAAATATTAATTGACAAAACATAAAAACAGTGGTATTTGTGAGAGTTTGTGTGCGTACAAATTATCTGGTATGTAAATGAGGTTTTCCTTTTATTAAAAAAAATATACTTCATTTTGTTGTTTTTAATCGCGATTTTACGAAAACACCGGTGTCCATTTTTGGTTTTAATATTTATAACTGAGTACTAGTTTTACCGCTTTTGGCAGGTGATACTGCTGATTAAGTACCGGTAATAAATACGCATGTTTCCTAAAGTTTTTATGCATTAACGAATTCAATTAAACCAAGAAAATGTTCATGAAAAGTTTGAATAAGGCTAAATTTAACGTTTGCCGCCAGTATGTAGAGCTGTCGTTCGTATCTCTTTCAGTGTATGACGCTACACTAAAAATGAGTTCCATTACGAAAAACTTTCATGGTTCTCTATAATTTAGTTTTACATATGTACTTTGAACGAAGTCTAATATTCAAAATAAGATTTCTTTATCATTACATTTACTTACAATTGAAAATTAGATTAATTCAGGAAAAATGACACGAACTATTTGTCGCGGATGTTTATGAATGTTTTGTATTGAATATCATCGGAGTAAATCAGCCGACACAGTAGCCTCGCTTTCGTCTCTATGTAATCAACACAAATTACTGCGCATGTTAAATACGTGATGACCACGGGAGATTGAACATAGTTCAACTCCCAAAAATTATGTCAATTTGGGAATTGATTTCAGAATATCTCGAGAAGTATAAGGAATTACGGAATGAACTTTGGTAGTAATGAAGATCGTTTATACTTGAATAGATATGGATAGAAAGTAAAATTATAAAGCATTTGATTTATAAGAATTTTATTGGCGAAAGTAGGTACCCCATGAAAAGAGTTCCAAGCGATCTAAAGGCCTGTGGCCTGGATCGATAGATTAGGGCGCATATTGTTTTTGTCCAATTTGTTTGTAAACTTTAACCTTCACCATATGTGATAACTTTTGAACCAATGAGATATAGAGACTTCATATTTGGTATGCATACTCCACTTATTAATTCTGTCCTTTCAAATGACACTAAGGTCAATGACCTGGTGACCTTAACTGCGACCTATATGCTAAAAATAGTTTTATTGAATAAGAACCAGGAGAAAAAGAGACTACATATTTAGTATATGCATACTCAACTAATATGGGTCTTTAAAATGACACCAAGGTCTTTGACCTTGTAACCTTGGCTGTGACCCATATGCTTAAAATAAATTTTTTGAACCTTCGACATAACTTTTGAACCATGAAAGATGGCAACCTCATATTTAGTGTGCATTCTCCACTAATTATGCTCTTTCAAATGACACCAAGGTCAATGACCTTGTGACTTTTTTGGTGATCTACATGCAAAAAATAGCCTTTATAAACCCCCACGATAAATTTTGAACCATAAGAGATAATGACTTCATATTTAGTATGCATATTCCACCAATCAAGTTTTTTTTCAAATGACACCAAGATCAATGACCTTGTGACTTTGACAGTGACCTATATGCTAAAAATGGTTTTTCAAACTTTGTTGCCATTGGGGGCACACAGTGTTTCAAAAACACATCTTTTTTCAACAAAATTTTCTATCTTATTAAAGAATAGCATAAGCTTAAGTAGCTATATCTTATGGACTCTGTATCTTATCATGCTCTTGATTTTTATGTTCCTCAGCACAGTTTGTTAATTGTTTGATTGATAGATCATTATTTCTATTAAATACCAATTTATTTAGGTAGTACTGCAGGCAGTGTTGCCCCAATATTGCTGCAGCAAAACTTGAAATAATACATGTATTGCAATTGCTTTGCGGCAACATTGCCGCAACACCTTTCTGGCAATATTGCTGCAAATCTAATTTACATACGAAAAACGATATTGCCGCAATATTGCTGCAGTATTGCCACAACACTTTTCTGGCAATATTGCTGCAATATTGACGCAACACTTTTCTGGCAATATTGCCGCAAATCTAATTTACATACGAAAAACGATATTGCCGCAATATTGCTGCAATGTATTGCCAGAATGTTGCTGCAATATTGCGGCAATAATGCCAGAAGATGTTGCCAGAAGGTGAATATTTTGGTAAGGGTGGAATTTATCAGAAACATTGTGTTGCCGGGAAAAACACTTATACAAGGGTTGTCCAAAAAGTTCGTGGACAATGACATTTTTTGTGAAAATAAATGGTTCTATATAAATCTGTTGTATATCAAAATATTTCTTATGAAAAAACAAGTCAGAATGATTTAATTTTTATTGATGAAACGTAATATTTTTGTAAAAATCGGGGTGTTTGAAGGTCGCAGATAGTGCGCACGGACCAAGGTTAAAATGGTATAAACTCTTATTTAAAGTGTTCGGATTAAAATGATTATTTTCTGAATAAAACAAGATAAAAATTAATAAAAATTTTATGGAACACATATGAAGAGGCTATTATCATTTTATGATATCTTAAGTATCGCTTACTATATAGACAACGAAAATACTAAAAGAAAACCCTAACACGTAATCAAAACTCAACAGAAAAAGCGATGTCGGCTGTCCGCACGGGGCAGCGTGCGATCAAAAAATTAAGTTTTATAACGGTTGAAACGACGTAAGAGACAAAATATTTGTTAAAACAACTCAAAATTATTGAAATATATTTAGTGTGTCGATTTGGGATTGGTATGTACGATTTTTCAACGATGTGTACAAATGCGAAGACACCACAAGAATTTTAAAAAACGTAATTTACTGAAAATGGAGATTTCTATTCATGACGTTGTTTATATCAATTTAGCGCAGCGTCGAACAGGGCTGTGTAGTTTGAGTATACAAACTGTTTATTTAGATGACGCTCGTAAATTTTTGTGCATTGTTTTGAATTTTAAAAATTAAATAAATTATAATCTATACTTAAAGATTATTGCTAGCACTTCCAAGTGCCTTGCGCCTTAAAAAAGAAATGTAGTGTGTGTCCACGAACATATATATTGAGTCAAAATCCAAATGTTTGACGTTATAATGAAATTAGTGTAATGTCAGAATGGTCCGTGCGCAAAACCTACGATCTTTTAAAGACCCCGATTTTTACAAAAATCTTAAGTTTCATCAATAAAATTTAAATCATTCTGACTTGTTTTTTCGTGAGAAATATTTTGATATACAATAGATGCATATAGAACCATGTATTATAACAAAAACGTGATTGTCCACGAACTTTTTGGACAACCCTCGTATTTATTGGAACAAGGATTATATAAGTAGACAAATGATACATGGAGCATTCGATTTGAATTCATGGTAATCCGTCAGTGAGGTATCAAAATTTGATGACGAGTGAATGACCAATGACAATATTTTAAAAAACAGGAAATACAGATATCGAAAGACTAAAATAGATATGTAGTGTATATATATGTTTTTCTTATGAGTTTATTGGTAAAAACTGTATTTTCCGTACTGAGAGCATCGTGGTAACGAACCCGACGTACAGTTTGTAATCAACTTAATTGCGTTCAATGAGAGAGAAAACTTACGAACAAGGTATTAAAATATAATTAATTACAGCTATAAAGTTTTGTGCTTTAATAAAGACATTTCAGTTTTTTTTCTCTCTAAAAAAGTCTTTCTCCAATGCAAACTTCTTTCAGAACCAAATTTTTGGTATTCAACACTATATTTCCCTTATATGAATTTCCTGTAGTATTAGGGGGGGACCAGCCTTTCACTGAACATTTCCAATAGTAAAAGTATTGGTTGGAAAAAAAGTGGGGGGAGGGGGCATCCTTTTTACGTATCGATGAGGGTAAATATATAATTAATATAAACCAAGACCCAAGTACCTGTGAATTTTTACCACTCCCCAACTCCCCCAAATCAATTTATTTGTATATTATGTATATTCGTTGCTTTTATCCTTCATGAAAATGAAATAAGAACATTTGAAGTGCAATATCCACGACATTGTATGAGGTTTTGAAGACATAAATGTCAATTAAAGCATTTTTTTATTTTTCAAGTTTTCACAAAAAGTGGGTGGGAATAGTTGAGAGTCGATTGTATTATATGTTGTATGTCAAATTTATTATTTTGTAAACTGATGGGCTGTATTGCCCAAAGTTGTATCCTGAATAAACATATTAAACATTACAGTTAATGGAAATAAACGGGGATACAATAGTTGATTGTGCAAAATTGATAAAATTGCAGAATTGATAAATCATTTTTTAAAGATTTTTTTAAGTTGTATATCTTGTCTTACCTGAAGACAATTTGCTCCCTCCTATGTTGTCTGTCAAATAACAAAATTTCTGACGGAGATTGGGCTCTATTAGACTCCTAATCTGGCGGATGATCAAACTTACCAATCGTTTAAAGGTTTTTTTTTTTAAACATACTCGACGTGAAGGTATCTCTTTTAAAAACATCAATGTATCTAGCTCAGTTTGCATCTACAATTGACAAAAATTGCCGAAATTTAGTAAAATTAAATATGAGGTTATGTTGTCTGTAATTGTATACACGTAAATAAAAAATCAAATTTTAATACTGTCTTTCGATGACTTCTTTGCACTGAAAATATATACAATAGTAACCTTGTCCAAATAAGAAGTATATATTTTTTTTTCTCTGCTCATAAAGTAATAACACATTTTGATCACCTGTTTCAACCCTACGCTGGTTGGTAGCTTTGACCGTATGCATGTTTGTTCGGCTGTAAGAAACGATAGCATCAGTCTCAAGAAAATACTGTGTAATGTTAGGTAATAGTTTAAATTTGTTGTTTTTCTGTTTTAAACATTATTCTAAAAAAAAATTCCGGGTCGTATCCTATTCTGGGTCATTCGCGTGTATTTTATGTCTAGTCTTAAAATTTAAGCGCAAAAAAACTAATGAATACGCTGGTCGTGAAGAACTGGTCTTTCTGTATGTAATTAATTACAAAATTTTGAATATCAACTTTAAGAGGGCATCCGACAATTTTAATTCTGAAACGCACTCATTAAAGACTTGGATGTTTCTGCTGCGGCGACGGGCTACTTTCGTTTTTGTTTGCTGCAGAAAGGCTGATATAAAAGTTCTAGATAAATAATAAGAGCTCGAAAGTATGGCAAATGCATTTGGTTTTAACTCAGAAATCAATCATAATGATCGCTGCTCAAATAGAATTATAATGATTATTAAATCAAACTGTACTAGTTTCTCAAATTGCAGGCCACGCAATCTCGTGGCATGAAGATCTCAAAATTCTATGTACAAAACCAATCGACAACTATGTATTTACCTTGATTATCAAAAGTTTTCTAACTGCCATGGAAAATATTTTTTTCTAAAAATTAAAATCGAGTTAACCCTTCAAATGCATCTTTTAAATAAATGAATTTAATTGTATTATTTTCAATCCTAATACATTTTTTACATTCTGCATACTGCAATTTGTTTTGTTGTATTTGTTTTAAAAATAGTTAAAACATATTTCTGTGATTGTTTTACTTTTTTCCAAGCTGCATGAATTGTTTTATGTTTCAACTTCACAAAAACCGTGTTCCGAAACGTTCCAAGAATATTTCACGACCGTGAAGTCACATGACCCGGAAATGGAGAAAATGATTCGTAATTTTACTTGGGAAGCTAGGCCTTGCTGAAATACCCCTGTAAATATTGTTCCCGTGTAGCTTCCTTGAAAACGAAAAGGTGTTTGGATGACTCACTATCTGTTCTTTCAATACATATATTGCATAAAATATAAATTGAACAGATTTGCAAAATATCAACGAAACACCCTGACGTGACCCGGAATTGGCGACTTCACTGTACACAAATGTTCTGCAGAAAGTGATCTGTAATTTTGCTTTAAACAGTGTTACGATTGGATTGGGTTGGGGAAGAGAAGGGGTTGTGTAATTGTTTTTAATAAATCTTCACAGATTCAAATCATGAAGCAGTTAAAATCGGCCAAATTCATCGTTTACACTAAACTTCCAATGGATAAACAATTTTGCTGTAAACATACTGTTACAGTTGGCAAAAGGAAAACTAAACGTCATACATGTACACGTGTACAAGGGTCTAACAACTAACAAATAAAGTAGGGTTGCAATGTGCATTAATATTTTAATTATGATTGCATTGGCGTTATATGTTTTTAAAATTTTCAACATTATTTTTTTTAATCATATTACATTCAATATCTGATGTTTTTACTTGTATAATTATTTATATAGAGAATTCTTCGTTGCAGGACTCCGTGGTCGGAGCCCAGGCCGCGACCGACCTAATTATAATGGGTAGCAACTGTTCCTTCGCCAAGTGCTCCTCATCTTGAAGTGAAAGTTTCGGTAAATCCGTGGGAGATCTTATAAATCGAGACCTTGTTTTACGATAGGTGTTGGCACGATAAATATCCCTCAATGTTCGAGGACCCAGAGTGCCGAGAAAATTGCAACTTTGAAGCCCTTCGCTGGTGTATGTTACTTGAGTGAAAATTCTCAAATAGGATGTAGAACAATTTAAAAATCAATTGATCAATCATTGCTGAACCTGTAAAAAAAAAGAGTTGATTGAATGCACAGACAGCGTAAGGGGCAAAGAGTTAACTTTCAACACTAGAGATAAACTATGTTTGCCTGAAAAGTGAAAATGAATAAGAACATAAATCAACAATCAGGCGCATTATGCGGATATGAGCATCTCCGTCCTTCAAATTTACGAAAGAATGTCAATCCAAAACACAACACAAAATAAAGCAATTCCAATCATCAGAAAAATATACTCCACATTGACATTGAAATAATTGCACGTGTGTATGACCCGCACACATCCATCGGTCAAGTTAGCATTACTAAACAATAAAATAAACTCAAACAGTACTCGACAGAATGATGGAATGAGAAAGCGCGTCTCCTAGCTGATTATAACGATCACAAAAAGTTGTAAGTTTTAGCTCTACTGGTCAGAGCCCAGAAGAGCTTATGTGATAGTAAGGCGTCCGTCGTCCGTCCGTCCGTCTGTCTAGCTGTCTGTCTCTCCGTCTGTCTGTAAACAATTTTTCAAAATGATTTCGATGAACGGTAATGCCATTGTTACTAAAAACAGAATTTTCTGTGAAATTCCTTTAAAATGTTACTCCTCCTTCAGTTTTGATCTGATTTCAATATAACTTGGCACACAAGTAGACTACTAGTATACTAAGATACATAAATTAGTGCATCGGTGTTGATTTCGATGAACAGTGTTGCCATGGTGTGTAAAAATAGAATTTTCTGTGAAATTCCTTTAAAATGCTACTCCTCCTTCGGGTTTAATCTGATTGCAATATAACTTGGCACACAAGTAGACTTTACTAAGATACATAAAATAGTGCATCGGTTTTTGATTTCGATGAACGGTGCTGCCATGGTAACAAAAAATAGAATTTTCTGTGAAATTCCTTTAAAATGATATTCCTCCTACAGTGTTGATCTGATTTCAATATAACTTGGCACACAAGTAGACTACAATAAGATACATAAAATAGTGCATCAGTTTTTCATTTCGATGAACGGTATTGCCATGGTTACAAAAAATAGAATTTTCTGTTAAATTCCTTTAAAACGCTAATACTTCTACAATTTTGGTCTGATTTCAATATTACTTGGAACACAAGTAGATTACACTAAGATACATAGAACAGTGCATCGGTTCTTGATTTCAATGAACAGTGTTGCCATGGTAACAAAAAATAGAATTTTCTGTGAAATTCCTTTAAAATGCAACTCCTCCTACAGCTTTGATCTGATTGCAATATAACTAGGCACACAAGTAGACCTTACTAAGATACATAAAATAGTGCATCGGTTTTTCATTTCGATGAATGGTGTTGCCATTGTTTACTAAAAATAGAAATGTCTGTGAAATTCCTTTAAAACGCGACTCCTTTTACAGTTTTGGTCTGATGGCAATGGCTTTTTTTCTCATCCTTTGTAATAAGTACAAACCAGCTGCAGTAGAGCTACAGTCTCGACAGAAACTTCTGGTTATAAAAGAAATTAGACGTGCCTCGTGTTACATGTAATGTGATAAGAGGGTCATTCAAAAAGTTCGTGGACTTTTGTCATAACTTTTTCATTTAAAGTTATATTGTAAAAACAAATTCGAATAATTTGAGTAAAAAAAAAATTCTTCATATTTCTAAAAAAACAGGCTCAAGGAGCAGGGTCAAAATTGAGTTTATTACATATTATAAACTTTATAATGTTTATTACCATTCTTTTATAAATGGTGCTTAAATTAAATAAAATTCAAATCTCTATATTTACTATTTAGTAATGTTCTCTTGTATCAGATGGTAATGTAATACATCGCTTCTCTGAAAGATATGTTTCTAAAAAAAGTTAGACTTGATTAAAAAGAGCAAAAAAACAAAAAAAAAAAAAAAAAAAAAAAAAAAAAAAAAAAAAAAAAAAAAAAAAAAAAAAAAAAAATAAAAAAAAGGCCCTCACGGAGCAGCGAGTACCAATAAAATTTTCATTGGCATTCGGGAAACCTCAACAAAGGCTCTGAAAATGCTAGAGGAACCAGTAAAAATAAGGCGTGCATTTGAACATACCGGTACATATTATAGTTTAGATTATAATTTAAAATCTTAAAAGAGCCAATAATTACGTCATGAAACTTGATGTGCGCGTCACTGTTGCGGAACTAGTGAGAGTAGAGATACGTGGTAAAGAATGTTTTTTTGAAATCTGACATTTTAACTCGAGCTACTCGAACAACTATTTATATAATAGTGTTGCATTATGCATGTACTATGCCTAAATAGTAGGCAGGGTTTGACACATGGTGCACGAGCCGGAAACTATGTGTCAACTATTTAGGCATAGGCTAATGCAACACTATTGTTATTATTATGCTGACTGTTGTAATTATGTATGCAGCAATCTATTTGACTTTTTCCTGAAAATATCGGTGCTTAAACAGCGCACCTGCAAGAACTAATTCAAAATATTCATGCTAAAATTGTTTGCATGCTTAGTTATTTTGGTTACTATATTTTCTCCGGGATTTTCTGTCCCAAAGCAACACATCTTTATTTTCTGTTTTGTTCGTAAGCCTTATTTGTTTGCAGACGTCGATTCTCATTGATAATTTTCTTTTACATCTTTCAATCAAGCGTCATATGAAAAAGCGTTTTAATGACCCTATAAAATCAGTTCATCTAACGATCTGTATGTAATTAGTTTGAAAGTTTGTTGTACACATTAATCTAAAGTTCCTTAGAATAATATAACTGTTTTCAAATAATATTTGTCTATTTTCTCCTTCTTGTGTCAATTGTATAAATTAAGTTTATATATTTAATAAAATGATACCAATCAGTGGTTGTCTCTATGGCGTAATCGATAAGGCATCGGACTGACAAATTCATGGTCCCCTGCACGATCCCCTGCATGTGCATGGAAGAATTTTATTCAGTAAATAAAGCCGTGCACTATTTGTTTGCTTACGCTATATAAATCCTTAGACCACTATGCGAGAATAGTAGGGTATGGGTTATATAGAGACAAACTGACAGGAAGCATAATAATTAGTAGGGTATGGGTTATATAGAGACAGACTGACAGGAAGCATAATAATAGCAAACAAGGTTGTTATGGATACGTTTTTATTAATTGGGAAGACGTTGCAAACCATGTATGATATGAAAAGAGGAGTAATTCTGAGAAACTTTGTCGACATTATTTTAATTTTGACATAATGATTACATTCTTGTTAACCGTGCTCCGTGGTGACAAAATATGTTGCTTTTAAATTTAGCTAACACAAGTTCTATTTTATCAAATAGAATGAAACTTCGCATACCGACAAAATAAATGTTTTTACATATGCGTTGATCTTTAACCTTGTAAAAATAATATAAGGAGGAAAAACATTGTCTACCTATTTTTTGAATGACCCTTGTACATTTTGAAGGACACTAAGGGCATTTTAGACATACAATGGCAATTCAAGAAAATTGCTTAATTTCTACTTAAAATTTTGAGTTTGCGGATTTATACTCCGTAAAAAAGAAAGTGAGTTTACAGTAGGTGAAATTTATCAAACTATACACCACATTTCTATCTCCTCACAGTCGCCCGCGTGGCGCAATGGTTAGAGCGTCTGCTCTACAGTCGCGAAGTACGGAGTCGATACGAAGGTTGCGGGCTCACTGTAGGACGTGGAGACCGGTCCTTTGGAAGATATCAACCGTATAAACCGAGTTCCCGTGTCACAGTATTGCTGGCATGAAAAAGATCCCTCACTGCTCAATGGCCCTGAGTACATAGTATAAGATGAAATTTGTAGTTCTCCACCGGCAAGTGTTGGCTTCTCCATACGAGTGAAATATTCTCGAGAGGGACGTAAAACAACATACATTAATCCATCTTCTCCGGAATGCTTATACCGGTATATGTTTTTAATTCAGTATGTGTAGTGACTATTTCAATAAACTTTACATATTAAAATTGCTTTGTTAAAAAACTATCGATTTAGAGCGAACATATTAGACCGTAAGAAATAAAAATCCCAGCACTTATTTATTGAGTAAAGCAATAAATTTTGCGTTTTGTTGGACTTTGCAAGATAATCTTCGAGGTCGTGAAATGTTATGTAAAAAAAAAAAGAAAGACTTTAAACGATGACCAACTTAATTTTTATTCTTAAGGATATCCGATCCTCAGCCAGGAAGGATAACTCCAAAAATTAATATTTAATTTAGATGCATCAAAATGAAGCTTGAATATGAATTTTTTTCATGCAACAATTTTCATTTTTTTCATCTTTATAAGATTCAGGTTTTTGGAAATCTTAGAATAGGTCTTATAAAAGTTGACATTTGTACCCTATAAAAGGAAAAAAATTATACAGTTTTAGAGAAATAAGATTTTCTTGAATCCAGCCTTCGATATCAATGCTTATTAGCATGATATGAAATAAGAAGTGATTTGTGGTGTCTTGCAATGATAGCAAAAGTATTTTACACTACGTATTATGGAATAGATGATGGAAATAGAAGACAAAAAATACCAAATAAGTATAAAATTCATGACAATTTTTATGAATGCCTGGATGCCTATCTTTTTTTAACCTAAAATACATTAAACAGTTGATCAAGAAGAAGGTATGGTTTCCATACAAATTTTGCCCTCTGATTTTCTAAAAATGAAACTGGTGTACAAGTTGAAAAGTCATGATTTTTAAATAATTGAAATTCAATGCAGAAAAATCATACAAGTCATTTTTCTCATAAGTGTTTTTAAATGCTAATTATGACGTCATAAACATGTGCATTTTCCCTAATTTTCTTTAAAAGTTGCAGAAGACACCAATTTTCAATGGAATTTTCTTTCAGATAACATTATCCACAGGCATCGCCCACAAAGATCTTGAGATATGTGATTTGTTATTAATATTGAATTTTGCACAACATATCAAAAAATTAACGTGGGTGACAGCTGTAGACACTGTTTTCTAAAGGAAAATCAACCTTTGGAATGTGCCATTTTGAGGCTTTTTCTGTTGAAAATAGAGAAATGCTTCACATTAATGACATCATATTTGCAGAATGGTAAACCTTCATGCCATATTCTTTCCTGATTTATCAGATTCATTTATTTAACTAATAGTTAATCCAGTTTCAAAACTTTTTGATGTCATTACAATTTTAGGGCATAATACAGCTAAAGCCATACCTTCTTCTTTGCAATTAGAAAATGCATTGCTGATATTCCAATTGGCTTTTTCTGCAAAAATATTGGAGATTTGATAATTTTCCCTTTATAATATGATTAACTTTAATATTTAACTTGAAAGAAATACTGTGGATAAATTTACATAACTTTGTGGATTCAGAGATACTTTTATGAGTATTTTTGATTACTTAACTGCTAATTTTATAAACCTGAGGATCGGACTACCTTAACTTACATTTATGAATTCATCTTAGAAACCTTTCTTTATGAAATATGAAACGACCAAATAATATGGAAATGATATATTCCCATTTTTTCGTATCCATGGATAACTAATTGCGTGTAAATAAGGTCATATTAATAAACTGTTATTTTTACTCTAAGGTAGTAAAGAATTTCATTCATTAAAACACTGACTCAATTGATGAACATTTATTCAACCTTTGATAAACAATGTTTTCTTAAGAATTATTCAATTTTCATAAATGCATGCACCTTTTGATATATATACCAAGTACTAACATTGTAGTTTTAACTTCTCTCTCTCTCTCTCTCTCTCTCTCTCTCTCTCTCTCTCTCTCTCTCTCTCTCTCTCTCTCTCTCTCTATGAATTTTAGATTGGATCAATACCAAAGTTAAAAGTTAACATTATCTAGAAATTAGACATGTTGACACGTTCATATCGTATTATGTACACAGCTGGGGAACTTCAGTCGAGATCAAATGATTGCCAAATATTTGATTAATAAATGAGCCAGTGAAAAATTCTTAATATTTATTGTCGTTTAAGGGATAAACGAAAATACGGGTCCATAGATTTATCATATCTTAATGTGCTAGTTATGACCTTCTTCGAATCCCCCGTCACTTATATGATATCACAGATCGATGGCCCCTTTTTGCATTAATTAAATCTATATGAAAATAACGAACAGTGCATGTGTACTCAAGCTCAAAAGTCCATTCAAGCAATACACATCAGAAACAGAGCAAACACGGTGGGAAGAGCAGCCCCTGCCGACCGGACACATCCGCCGTGTACTTTTGTCATGATTGGGATATAACGGAAAATTCGTACACAATTACATGTGTAAAGAATGGCCTAGTGTGAAAAATGTTCTAGCTGACAAGGTCATTGTATCGATCAGAGACCTTGCAAATGATGACTTTGAACGAGGCTGTTGCAATTCTTATTGCATTAACTTTTTTGTCAATAACTTACATTAAGAAGTTTTGAAAATTGTTCTGATGTAGAGAATACATTTAATATGTGTATCGAATAAACTGAGTATGCATGTGATGAGTGGGAAATTATGAATATCTAAAGAAGTTGTATATAGTTTTCTTCACAAATATATATATATATATATATATATATATATATATATATATATATATATATATATATATATATATATATATATATATATATATATATATATATACACAGTGAAACCTGTCTAATCCGACATGCACTGGGAGACATATATATATATATATATATATATATATATATATATATATATATATATATATATATATATATATATATATATATATATATATATATATATATATATATATATATATGTTCAATTTCATCTTTATTACTGGCCGATAAATCATCTCAAATGTTTTAATTTCTTTTTAGCATTTGCGAGGCCGATTTTTCAAACTGTTGTGAAAAACTACTGTAAACGTGTTTTTTTTTGTTTTTGTTTTTGTTTTGTTTTTTTGTTTTTGTTTAATAAGTAATTAAAACGGCAATCTTAGAACAAGAAAAGCACAAGATGCTGTTTCTATATAATAATGTCAAACATTCGAATATTTACCGATCAAGCTTTACACATGTCTTTGTGCTGAAGAACCTCCACAAACTCATCTGTAGGGGGTTCTCAAAAGACACTGATGAATAACACTCCTAGATGAATCTAGCATTGTATGAGGAATCACTGTCTAGTTAGTGTAGAATGCCAGGCAGTCATTCCTTTATATTTCCATTTCATTGTGATATGAATTTGTAAATTTAGATTTAAAAACTGTTGACTAATAAATTGAAATTACACGAGGCCTCCCGTCTCAATTTCAATAGTCCCCGCTTGTAGATGTAAAACACAAAGACAGTCCCACGAGATTTGCATGCGCATTTGGCCTCCTTAGCTCTTGACATATCGCTCAAGGCGAAATTTACATGCCAGCAGAATGATCAAGGAATAAAAACATCTGACTTTCAAACAGTTACCACAGAGAAAACAAATAGAAATGGAAATATAAATGCTTCATTTGATTGAACCAGTATCCGTTATAAATTATGGATAACTTTTTTCCAATTAAATGAAAACTCGCAGGTTTGCTTACCTTGTAAAATGGTAATTTGCAAAAATTGTTTTTGGAAAAAAAATACGATTGTTTACAGAAGTAGATATTAGTTGGTATTAAAATATGCTAGAGTTTCTGATTGACAACGTCTACGTACATGTAGTTTTTGGAGGTTATGTCTTCCAACAACATGATGGAATTACCATTGCTACCAATTGCGTTCCATGATAAATATACATGTACATATTTTTGTATTCATATATACATGTACATGTAGCAGAATTTATTTGAAAAAAATTATCATGAGAAAAAATTGCTGTGGGTTTAAACAAAGTATAACGATGACATATTATCCGTACTACGGAAGCGTATTAGTGCCACTTGCACACTTTACTTTTTTTTAATTTCGACACTTTAATCTGTAAATTTTACACTTTAAAGTGTAAATTTTACATTTTAATCTGTAAATTTTACACTTTAATCTTTAAATTTTAATAAAGTGTGAATTTTACACTTTAATCTGTAAATTTTACACTTTAATCTGTAAATTTTACACATTAATCTGTAAAATTTACACTTTAATCTGTAAATTTTACACTTTAAAGTGTAAATTTTACACTTTAATCTGTAAAATTTACACTTTAAAGTGTAAATTTTACACTTTAATCTGTAAATTTTACACTTTAACCTGTAAATTTTACACTTTAAAGTGTAAAATTTACACTTTAATCTGTAAATTTTACACTTTAAAGTGTAAATTTTACACATTAATCTGTAAATTTTACACTTTAATCTGTAAAATTTACACTTTATTGTTTATAGACATAGTCAATTTAGCATCTTCAAACATCCTCAGTAACACATTTGTAAGCCAATAAAATGTTAGTTTAAGCAAATTTTCTGAATTGATAGGATTTATTGATTATATCACAATTGTGTCATCCATATATTATTTATGTGAAAAAATAACAAATCTATATTGGGGGGAGGGGTCCTCAAGCACCTGTGATCGGGAATATGTGCATATATGTTTGATATGCTCTTCACTTTATATTCAAAGAAAAGGTTTACTTTACTATAAAACATCAGAATTAAATTTTATCATGCACGAAACACGGTCTGTTGGCTTAGAAATGTGTTACTGAGGATGTGTGAAGATGCTAAATTGACTATGTGAATAAACAAATAAAGTGTAAATTTTACAGATTAAAGTGTAAAATTTACGGATTAAAGTGTAAAATTTACAGATTAAGGTGTAAATTTTACAGATTAAAGTGTAAAATTTACACTTTAATGTGTAAAATTTACACTTTAATGTGTAAAATTTACAGATTAAAGTGTAAAATTTACAGATTAAAGTGTAAAATTTACAGATTAGAGTGTAAAATTTACACTTTAATCTGTAAAATTTAAAGATTAACATGTAAAATTTACAGATTAAAGTGTAAAATTTACAGATTAAAGTGTGAAATATACAAATTAAAGTGTAAATTTTACAGATTAAAGTGTAAAATTTTCATTTTAAAGTGTAAAATTTACAGATTAAAGTGTAAAATTTACAGATTAAAGTGTAAATTTTACAGATTAAAGTGTAAAGTTTACAGATTAAAGTGTAAAATTTACACTTTAAAGTGTAAAATTTACAGATTAAAGTGTAAAATTTACAGATTAAAGTGCAAAATTTACACTTTAAAGTGTAAAATTTACACTTTAAAGTGTAAAATTCACACATTAAAGTGTAAAGTTTACAGATTAAAATGTAGAAATTAAAAAAAAATTGAAGTGTCCAAGTGGCACTAATACGCTTCCCAATACTGGTGACCTAACAACAAAGCTTTATTTAAAAAAGTGATAAATTCAACTTTTCAAAACTTAATTTCCCTCATTTATGCAGCAATTTATCAAAGATGAAAAACACTTGAAAATAACAGGGATTGCCCAATGCGCTCATTACCTTGTAGCATTCAATGACAAAGAAGCAAGGAAAAATTTAGAAACTATTTTATTTGGCTGAATGGGCCACGGCCGCTTAAATCAGATGTGGAGACTTAATACTTCCAATGAACTTTTGAAATTTTGAGTTAAATTATTGGCAAACAGGTTGATGAAACAATAAAATCAACAGTCTCGATTAAAGTAATCATTTCGTTAGATATATGATCGATACAATGACCTTGTTAGCAATACAATTTATCTCCATTGATTCAAATGCTGACTGATATTTACCGACCATGACAAGATTACTGCGGGCGGGTGTGACTGGTCGGCAGGGGAAGCTCATTCCTCCAAGACACCTGTGATGTTTTGGAGGTCCGCGTTTGTTCTGTTCCTAATTTGTATTATTTAATGGACTTTTGAGCTTGAATCCTGCACCATATCTCCATATATTTCAGTTCCAATAAATGCATAGCATAATAAAAGAAAGTAAAAATCGATTTCTTTAGATATTTATTATCAAAATAATTTCATGCGGTACAAATGTCAACTTTTTATAACACCATTGCATGCCAAGACTTGAAGACTTTTGAATTACAACTGGATGCATTAAATGAAAATTGTTGCATGAAAATATTTGAATTTCAAGCTTCATTTTGAGACTTACATTCAAGTCAATGTAACCCTTGTATTATCGAAATAAAAATACATGAACATTTCAAGGGTTTATTTCCTTTAATTTTTTTTATAAACAAATCAATAATGATTCTTAAAATTTGATTTTCGGTGTACAGTTAACCTCCACTTCTTGCATGTATAATGAACCATGTCGTGGGAAAACTGTTGTCAGGAACTGTGTAGAAAAAATGAAATCGTTAGACCCAGAATTTGCTGTCAGTGAAAACTATCAGCGAATTAACTTCACCTCTAACGGAAGCTTCTGTTTGAGTACTCATGCACCTTATTTATTTAGTGATTGCAGAATGTTGCAGTGAAGAAATCCATGTCAATTACCTTGTTTCTTGTAAACATGCATGGATATCATAACAAGGCCTGATTCTGTAATCTGTTTGACCTTTTATCATCTTCCCATTTTTATGAGATTTTTTCTATAATACGTCAAGAAAAAAGAAGGTTAAGACCTGACCGCTTGTAGTTTGGCTAAATGCTAAGATAAGTAAAAGCCTGCGCCTGATCACTTTTATGTAATGATTACCACGAATGTGTGCTTACAAATCATAAAATGGGACGCTTCTAAATTATTTAGTTCGTCAAAGTGAGTGCACGTGCTTGGTGCAAGAGTACTCATCTTCAGACTTTTCAATAATTAATTGGAGTGACAGTGATCCTTTAAAAGAACGAGTGCACTTCTGGGCCCCGGTAAAATGTGAAAAAATAAACAATCAAATTAAGCAAACTTTTTCATCTCAAATCATTAATTGATATCTAAACCGTAAGATTCAACAAATTTTACAGCTGAAATCCATGAATATACAAAGAAGAAAACCATAGAATGTGGCAGGGGTCAGTCGACATTTGTGATTTTCTATAGTAAATCGAAAACGGTGATTCAATTCAAAGCTTTTGTTTTTACTATGAGCCTAACTTTGTACAAACTTGTGCGAATGACAAAAGACGCATAATACATCTATAAAACTTGTGTGAAAGTAGGAAATTTGTACACGATTAGGCTGGTACTTAAAATATTGAAAATGTACAAAAAGTACAATGTTTTTACTATAGCAATTGCAAGTGAGATCTATTTACCTGTATGACCCATGTTGAACCCACGTGTGGAATAAATTATTTAAAATACTTATAGTCACGTGAGTTCTACCCAGGTAAACATTCCTCAAAGGTGCTCACCGTAAAACATCGGCAGGTTTTGTATCATTTAGTCAAAGTCGTGCCGCTTAGAAATATTCGTATGAACACGGGTAGGTATTATTGTCATTCATAAAAGTGTCAGAAATATTTAACATTCGTGCAAGACAATGAAACAGGTATTGAAAGCCACCTAAACACTCCATTTTAATTTCAAAATCAATGAAACTTTTGTAATATTTTGTTTTTTAATGCAAGAGTAGCAATTTCTTAGTTTTTCATTATGGCTACAGGATCACACAACTTCATTCAATTTTTTAATTAACATATTTGGCACAAAAAGTAACATTCTGCAAACACCCCCGACTATGATCCACCATCAGATTGTTCAAGTGTCGATTTAAATATCTATTACCCTTGATTTACATAAACGAAACTCAAAGAAGGTTCGGTATACGACTTTTCCGGATTTAGGGTATCCATAGGCATTTAAAAATATTCAACTGTTTCAAATCCATGCTGATTTAGGTGATGCTTTACGTGCTTTTTAATTAGAAATATCCACTAGTATCTAACTATTACCAAAAAAGAACAATTTGGTTATATATTCTAAAGTAAAATGGCACATAAAAATGGCCCATTAAGCATTGTTTAAGTGCATATGTCCTTTGCTACAATTTTCAGGTTACCGAAATTAGCAATATTCAAAAGATAATTTATATAGCGAATTTTTAACCAAATTTGCAAGAATAATACATTTCACCAGCGTTATCAGTGGAACCCAACAGGTTAACTTATACAAGTAATCTCTACAGCTGTTAAGAAAATGCAACGAAGATAAACAGTCATTGGTCTTAATTAATTCACTTGATTGACAGGGGTATAAAGAACAGATAAATCTGAAGGCGGTGCTTATTATTTAGGGTTTTAAGGACAGATGATACAAACAAAAGAATGGATGTCTGGATTGGTATATTTTTGAGCATATTTATATTGCAAATGATGGAAAGAGAAAATTTCTATAAAATACCGGTATCAAGAATTTGTAAACCTTCTATTCAAAATTCTACTTTTCTGAAATCATCTCCAGTCCTTGTATCCTTTATTTAAGACTTCCTTTTTTCTTATTAATCTATACAAATATTTTTCTCTTCAAATCCCGTTATTGTGAAATTTTGAATAAAAAATTAAAACCTACGTCGTGAAACTTATTCATTTTACTCATTAAAGGTGCATAGACACAGATTTGAAGTTAATATTTTCTGTATAATATTTTACATTTATTGACTGAGTTCAATGGCAACATGCATTTTGTCGGACCCAAGAATCAAAATGTCTGCCTGAGGCCGTTAGGCCGAAGGCAGACAGTTTGGTTCGAGGGTCTATAAAATGCATTTTGGCTGAGAGCATAGTCAATAAATGTTTTGTTATACCTTTCATTTTATTTATTTTTTGACGTACATATACTTTGTATTGTCTTCCATGAAGTAACATCAGGTCCGTCATTTTTGAACACCAATGAATGAAAATGAGATTAAGCTTCGCCCATTCTGTGACGTAAGTTGTCCAACATCCCATCGACCGGTCCAACATCGATTTTTTTATGCCCGCTCAGTAAAACATTTGAAATGTTGGACTTTTTCGGTCACCTGAGTAACTCAGGTGACCTATTGCTATCCGTTTTCGTCCGGCGTCGTGTGTTAACATTTGAACATTTTCAGCTTCTTCTCTGAAACCACGGAACCAATTTCAACCAAATTTGGTATACAGCATCTATAGGTGAAGGGAAACAAAAATTGTGAATTTTATGGTCCCCACCCCCCTGGGGCTTGGGCCAAAACCACTAAAATTATTGCAATCTTTAAAAATCTTCTTCTTTACTCCTGGACATTAAGCAGGCAAACTGTTGGCTTGAATGTAATGAGCATTGAGTCCACTACCAAAATTGTGAAATTCATGGCCCCAGGGTCAGGGGTTCTAGTGCTAAGGTGGGGATATATCAATTACATAGTGAAAATGCATTATTTCTTTGAAAATCTTCTGAGCTTCTGGGTATTAAGTAAACTAACTAAGTATATAGTTATGATGAGCAAAAGTGCCTCTTCTAGAATTGTGAATTGTATGGCCCCAGGGTCAGGGGTTCTGGTGTCAGGGGGGGGGGGGGGGGCTCTATTGATTATATAGTGAAAATGCATTAATTCTTTAAAATCTTCTTCTCTGCTTCTGGGCATTAAATAAACTAAGTACATAGTTATGAAGAGCAAGAGTGCCTCTTCCTAAATTCTGAATTTTATGGCCCCAGGGTCAGGGATTCTGGTGTTAGGGCGGGGCTCTATTGATCATATAGTGAAAATGCATTAATTCTTTGAAAATCTTCTTCTCTGCTTCTGGGCATTAAATAAACTAAGTACATAGTTATGATGAGCGAGAGTGCCTCTTCCTAAATTCTGAATTTTATGGCCCCAGGGTCAGGGATTCTGGTGTTAGGGCGGGGCTCTATTGATCGTATAGTGAAAATGCATTAATTCTTTGAAAATCTTCTTCTCTGCTTCTGGGTATTAAATAAACTAACTAAGTACATAGTTATGATGAGCAAGGGTGCCTCTTCCAAAATTGTGAATTTTATGGCCCCAGGATCAGGGGTTCTGATGTTAGGGCGGGGCTCTATTGATCATATAGTCAAAATGCATTTATTCTTTGAAAATCTTCGTCTCTGCTTCTGGGTTTTAAATAAACTAACTAAGTATATAGTTATGATGAGCAAGCGTGCCTCTTCTAAAATTGTGAATTTTATGGCCCCAGGGTCAGGAATTCTGGTGTTAGGGCGGGGCTCTATTGATTATATCGTGAAAATGCATTAATTCTTTGAAAATCTTTTCCTTTGCTCCTGGGTTTTATGCCAATGATCCAAGTATATATATATATTTATGATGAAGAAAGGTGCATCTAGCAAAAAGGTTATTTTTTATGCCCCCTGGGTCGGGGGGATACATAGTCTGAAAATAGATTAATGCTTTGAAATCTGCTCTTTGGTATTAATCAATCATTTTATGATAAAATTTGCAAAATTTTGAAATATGTGGCCCCAGGGTTAGTGGTTCCTTTGGGGTGAGGTGCACAACTGGTTATAAAGTGGAAGTGCATTTTCTCTTTGTTAACTACTCTGATCTACCTCTGGGTATTAAGTAAATAGAGTAAGCATGCTAAGTTTATAATTATAATAAGCAATTATGCATCTTTCAAACTTGTGAATTGTAAATTTCATGGCCTCTGGTTTAAAACACGAATCAAAAAAAGAGGGCGTATAACGCGTGGATAATCCCCCGCTATGAGGCAAAATGTTTCTCAATTTTCAAAATTCACAGAAAAGTTATATTTTTCTAAAATCGTGTTCTTCTCAGTAATGTCATCTTTAAAACATTTTATCATTTTATTTTATTGAACGACTTTTCATTTGATAATCTTTATTTCAAAGTTGACAGTTTAGCATATTTAGTGGAACATGGGTTTACTAGAGCTATAAAAAATGAAATTTGAACATGAATGGGTCAAGTCTCCATTCTCCGTTAACGCTTAAATGATGGAAACGTAAATGCGAAATCTATTTCATTCGTCCAACAATTAGAATCTGAACCCATTCCATATGAAAATCGAAAAAATTGAAAACAAATCCGTTCATTTAAATCACACTGACAGACATCGATAACGTACATGTATATACTTCGTAGCGTAGTGGTTAAAGCGGTCGGTCTTGGAGCAAACCCTGTGCGATGGAGAGAGTTCGAATCATATTTGAAGCTTTTTCTTTTTTTTCACACATCTTAAAAGCATGAGTGAAAAATAAATTATTAATAAAATATTAAAACAATGAAATACAAAATTAAATGTGTAAAAGATGATATAAACAGTATAATTTTGAACAATATAACTTTTAGAATTGAGAAATGTCTTTTCTCAGAGCGGGGGATTGTCCTCGCCTTGTACGCCTCCATTCTTTAAATGTTTTAAAGTTGTTACACAATACTCAGGTGACCTATAAGGCCCGTGGGCCTCTTGTTTCGTATAGATTTGTATAGGAACAAATTTATAAAGGTATAACAACACGATTTTTGTATTGTAATAGCATTTCACACGAAAATATGTTAAAAATCTTATTTCATCTAAAAGTTATTGAAACTTTGGATGGGTTTGATTAACACACCCTTGCACTTTCACAAATTTTAATTTTATTCTTGATACTTAAGAAAAGTGTACTAATGAAAAATATTAAAACTTTAATCCAGAAAAATAATTACTTTCAGTGTAGAAATGTTCGAAAACAAAACCCCTTCACATGTATCGTCATTCCATGCTTAGTGCTGTGTACAGAGTTTAGTAAACTGAACACACCCGTAAAAGGTACAGTTTTTGTAAACAGGGCACGAACTTTTGACGATTCACCGGGTGTGTTCAATTGTTAAAGTCTGCTCAACACAATTGCACGGACTGACAATATACTGTGTGTATCTTTTGCTTTCGAAAATTTCTACTTTGAAATTTCTGGATTATTGTTACCGTCTTCCTTGGAAGACGGTATTGTATAGTTGAAGTTTTTTACAGTCTTCGGACTATCCACTTCCTCTCTTTTGTGATTGGTAGAAATTGCATGATGAGAAAATTTTCAATTATTTCATTGGTTGAAATGCTGTTCAAGGCAAGGGAGATAATTTTCTGATGATCTATTTTTCGTACGACTTAACAATTTTGCAAGATTTCCAATCTTAAAAAAATGACAAAACGAACAAACGAACAAAAAAATCAGCAGTAATTATTTCTTAATAACATGATATTTTCTATAGCAATAAATAAAAAGGTTTCTTTAATTTCATTATAAATAAAATTTGATAGTTATTGCTTGCAGGCTTTACAATCTGTTATTCTTTTCCCCTTTCTTGTTTGAAGAGTGAATGGGAATCAGCCGAGGCTTGCCGAAAGCTCTCGGCCAGTCAAAGTTTACGGAGATGACCGAGCGACAACCGTGGTAGGGCTAATGCCCGTGAAAAGCTAATTTAGAAATACAAAATCAAGAAATTCAAAAGAATTATACGGCCTGTTAAGTGTAGATCTGTTTACTGTTAAAAATTGTTGCTAAAGACTTTTTTGAAAAGCTCTACTTGTTTTAATATTTTTTTATTAAGCCTGGGGCCCGTTTCACAAAGCGTACTTAGGACTAAGTTCTATCTTAGGAAAGAACTTTTTCCTAAGTTCATTACTTATCAGTTTCACTAACATCGTCTTATCTTAGGATATTCATAAGTTATGTCGTAACTTTAGGACAGGTAAATCGTTGACTTAGGAAGAAATTAAAAATTGCGGTTCATATCCAAGATTTCTTATGGGGGAGAGAATTTGTTTGGGGAGAGAAAATCCAAAGAACTACCAGTATATGGACGATTTTGTTCTCTCCATGATAAAACTGCTTTACTTTGCATGGAATTACACAGTACTTGGATTTCAATAATTGGCAAAGATGTGTCAAAATTAATGTGTCAGTTCACAAAACTGGAGCTGGCGATATAGATGTACACATGCTTGAATAATTCCCCATCATTTAAAGAGCACGCCTTTGTAAACAAAAAAATAGCACATTATTTGATCCATTATTATACATATGCATGTATATATTACGTTTTTATCTACATGTACATGTATATTTTTTAATAAATTGCTAGTATTTTAATTGATATTAAATTAGAATGGTTGCATCTAATCTTCTCTAGGACGTTATTATTGAGGGGACACAAGCATAACTTGTTTTGTTTGTCTGTAGTATTCTAAATATCAGTAAAATTATTATCAACCCCCCCCCCTCCCGTGCTCCTTCAGTTTTTACGGCCATGAGATTACAACCACTTCTTCTCTCCGCTTAATACAATGTATAGGCTAGCTATGCATGAGATTTCAATATATTTCAATATGTTTCCTTTATTAACCTCTTCTTTTAGTATTTTCATATCTTTATAGTCACGAATTTGGGATTTTTTTTTCTAGCATGGCATTCTTATTTATATATACGAGAAAGCTTCACACAGCACGAATAACTAACGTGGAGTAGTCATTGGCAAAGATTTTTTTAAATGCCCTCACATGAGCATTTGTTCACTATACGAAGCTATCATTCTGAATTTCATTTACAAGTGGATACCTTATACAGAGCAAAATAAAGTAAACGTATAACACGTACAACAAATGTTTAAAAAATACAAATATAGTGTACCCGGAAATGAAGAGGGCTTGAAAGGGTGTGTCTGTGAATGCTTAAATTTTAGCAGCAAACTTCTCAAAGTTAAATCATACTTCTGTTTAAGTCCTTTGCAAGTAGGGGTAATTCCCAATGCTCCTACCCCTCCCATTTTGAAGCTGAAAATATAACCCATACTGACATATTGAGAGTTGTAGATAGAGCGGAAAACATATTTCATTAGTCCTTATAAAGGCACAACATAAGAATTGACTTAGGAAAAATTTAAGATAAGATTGTTTCGTGAAACAGCTGTGACAAATCTTAGGAACTTCCTAAGTTATAACTTAGGCATATCTTAAGTTATGTCTTACGACATATCTTAGGAAACGTTTGTGAAACAGGCCCCAGGTCTGGACCACGATTTCCAAATAAGGAAGTCAAGAGCGATAATCGTGAATTGTATTAATACACAGAATAAACAAGGTGTTAGTCCTTCTGACCAATCAGATAACAGCATTTAGACAAACTCATGAGAAAATAAATAAGAACACGGGGTTTTTAAGTTTTTTGCTTAAAAGATTTTTTTAGAACAAACTCTTTGTAAACTTTATGCACATTTAAGAATAATACAAAATTTATGACAATTCTACCGTGAACAAACACGACTTAAAAGCTTAGAATACGTTTTAAGTGGGATTAAAAATCTGTCACTATAGGAAGTAGCAATCCCAAAACTTTAACTTGCGTTAAAAATTTGATATATATACGGTAAATATTCAGTCTTAGAGCCTGACATAAAAATCTTATCGAATAGATAACTGCAGTCTTAATTATTTTTTAGTGTTTATTACAGAATAGTCCATGCAGTTTCTGATATATGCGAGGTAAGATATTCATGCATAATTATTCTCTTTTCGCCAGGTTTTACGCCTTTCCTTATGCCCATTTAAAATCTGCATAGCATTCTTCAAAAGTTTTCATCTTACTTCTTAAGATTTTTTGTTAAAAAAATCTTTTTGAGGAAAAAACAAAAGCACGTGTTATCTTTTTGTTCTTTTAAAACATGTTTTGAGGTGTGTAAAAATGCCGTTGTCTAATTGGACAGCAAAAAATAACGTGTTCTTGATGTATATTTATAGCAATTTTCAGTTATCGTTCTTGACTTCCATATTTGGAAATTGTCCAGACCTGTTAAGACACAACAATATGGCCACTTTTCCTAAGTATTAAGAATAAAATTAAAATTTGTGAAAGTGCAAAGAAGGGTTAATTAAACCCATCCAAAAATTTGATGTTTTAATAACTTTTAGATGAAATAAGATTTTTAAATTTATTTTCGTGTGAAATGCTATTAAAATATATAAGTCGTGGTATTATACAGAAAATATTAACTTCAAATCTGTGTCTATGCACCTTTAAAACATTACCCAAGTTGCTATTATAATGTGTTGGACAAAATGTTGTTTGTTTCATCTGTCCTTAAACCTGAAGATATATGCATACATGTAGATTAATACTATATAAATATTGCATGTAGTTGAGTGTAACATTGAAAATTTTCACCCCAAGAAAACCATTGTCAACCGAGGCGCAGCCGAGGTTGACAATGGTTTTCGAGGGGTGAAAATTTTCAATGTTACACTCAATTACATGCAATATTTATTATATTATACTGAATGTTTTATACAAATACATATTACAGTGAACCGTGCGCGCATGAATTCCGCGCAGTCGCTATTTTTTGTAATACCACCCGTCGTCAAGCAATGTTGACTGTTGCTAGGCAGGAGGGCGTGGCTTCATTATTCAGCGGGTAGTAGTGTTTTTTATCAAATGTTTCTCGACGAATCAGATTCGAGTAATTTACATGAAAGTATAATTTAACAAAAATAACTACTTCTTTTTGTTGAGATATTGCAATGTTTTTATATAATTTCTCCTTATGTATCAAAATACTACTAACCACGTGTTCTTACTTATTTTCTTACTACTTCCATAACAAAGCTGAATTTATGAACCAGTCATGTCCGAAGCGCGTTGAACCGAATTGTCTTGCATGACACTCAAATGGCCGTTATCAAGCGAAATTTTCAATTGTTTCATTTTCATTCCCAGGAGGGTTAATGGACTTTTTCGAGAAGCGCTGACTTTTACAGTTGACTGCTTACTTTTACACTAGGACAATATGGAAGCTCTCTAACGATATAAATATTTAGCTCAATATTTAATTCAACGAAAATGATAGGTTATTTAAATGCACATATAGGTTGTCTTTGAAGAAAAAGAAAACCACGCAACCCTCAACTCACGGCCTTCACGTGTAAGTGCCCCTAACACCATACCTATACATGACCATTTCAAAGGTTTTCTGATCTATTATCAATTCTGTGACTCCGTACATGATAGATCTACAGGTTCATAAACTTTTTGCAAATTTTTCATTGTGGAAGTAAAATATACGGAGAAATATATGATCGAAATACAGCGCACTTATTATTTGCGTGCAATACCTATCCAATTTTTTTCTATGGGTGGCATATAGCTCTCTGGTCAATCTGATTGGCTCTCTGGTCGTCCATCTTGATTTTTTCCAGCTAGCTTCAGATCTGCAGTTTTACTATATGTGAATCATTTGAATATACACCAAGGTTAACTATTAAATACAAAGTCTCGAAGCAAACAAACAATAAGATAAGATAAGATAAGATTTATTAATACCAATTTGGGGCCCATCAGGGCATACAAGTAATAAGGAAAAAAAAAACATACAAGCAGAAATTCAAAATTGATAGCAGTAACTAACAAAAGATAAATGATGTTACAGCAGTTGGGGATTACAACATACATAATCAATATACTGTAAATAAAAGTTTGTTTAAAGTATTTCTATATATTACTCTTTTGTATTTATTTGTTTCTTTGTTTAACATTGCATAATTTGCTATTTCTTATTTTAAAGATATTGATTAAAAAATTACCCAGCTTGATAAGCAACATGTCATCTTCATTAGACATAATCCATAAAAATTTTTCTTTATTTGTTAAAGTATAGAAATTTTTATTACTTTTAGCAATAATATTAAAAAAAGTCATCTCTATCATGCTTATATAATGGACATTCAATCAGTGAGTGTATCTCATCTTCCACACAGTTCATGTCGCACATTCTACAAATTCTTTCATTTCTTGCAAGGGTGGTTTGCTCTCCAGCAGAGTTTAGTTTTTTTTCGTACCTTCCACTTTCTATTCTGAGGTTATGTGAACTCACTCTAAATTTGCATATAATTTTTCTTTGTTCAAAATTTTTTAATAATAAATACTTTTCAATTTCAAAACTTCTTTTTATATAGAAATATGTTGTAAGTTTACCCGATAGACAACCATCATCTCTTTGTTTAAACCAATATTGAAGGAAATCTTCTCTAATAATTTTTTTCAGATGTTTCTTTAAAGTTATTAGTTTCATTGATTTACATCTTGACAAATCTATGCCCATTCTGTTACAGAAATATGTTACATTTGAAAACCAACTATTTACATTACAACTGTCCAAGATAATGCTTTCTTTGTATGCACTGTATAACAAAGAGTTTTCAGGCATGTTTTCCAGTCTGTGCCAGTAAGATATAATTGCTATAATAATAGAATAAAATATTGGTTGTCTACCCAGTTCAGAGAGAACTGCAATATTGGTACTTCTTTTCCCAGACCCTATGATAAATTTGCAAAATTTCATATGAAGATTTTCAATCTCCCAATCTTTAAATATATCAAATAAACATTTTTCTTTTCTTTGCATTGATGATGACAATACACCCCATATTTCGGATCCATAGGTAGCTATTGGCTTGATCATGTGATCAAATAGATGAAGTAAAGTTTTAATGGGTGGATCTGTTGATTTTATATCTTTGTATATTTTAAATGATGACTTTAAAGCTTTGTTATATAAATTACACCTTGCTTCTTTGAAAGAACCAGAATTTGAGAGTATTATACCTAGGTATTTATACGTTTTTACACATTCTATATTAATACCATTAATTGAAAATGTTTCTTTTAATAAATGCCCACTTCTGTTGAAAATAATTACTTTTGTTTTGTTAACATTGATTTCCAAACACCATTCTTTACAATATTTGTATAACATATCAAGTTTTTGTTGCAGGGCTAGCTGGTTGTCAGATAATAATACTAAATCGTCTGCATATAATAAAGCTCCTATTTGCTTTTTGAAAAGTGAGACTGAGTTAACAACATCTTCATTTAGTAAATTTGCGAGATCATTTAAGAATATTTTGAATATATTCGGGCTTAAGACATCACCTTGTCTTACTCCTAGTTCAGGTGAGAAAGGTTGGGTTAATTTATTATCAATTTTAATCGAGATATAACTGTATTTGTACATACTGCATATTATTTTGTAGAATAGTCCATTTATATTCAATTGAAGAAGTTTAAGTTTTATGCCTTCGTGTATTATTGTATCAAATGCTTTATGGAAGTCAACGAAGCAAGCATACAAACGTTTATTACCTTTGTTGGTGTATTTGTCGATCAGACATTTCATTACAAATAAATGATCCGAAGTTCTAGCTTTTTTTGAAAATCCTATTTGGCTTTCGTGAATGATGTTATTTTCCGATAAAAAATTATCTAATCTATTGTTAAGTATTATATTGAAAAGTTTGCCAATACTGTTGGTAATGGTTATGCCTCTATAATTTTGGGGTAATCGGGGATTTTCTGATTTAAAAATAGGTGTTATATAACCTTCTACCCATTTTCTGGGATAAATTCCGGAAGTGAAGACATTGTTAAACAATTTTAGAATACAAGGATTCATGTAAATTTGTGCTACTCTCAACATTTCGTTGGTAATATTATCCAGGCCAGGGCTTTTATCAGATTTTATACTAGACAAAGATTTTTGTAATTCCTTTAAAGAGATTTTAAAGTCTAGTTTACTAAACGATATAAAGTTTGGTCCATTTTCAAGTTCCTTAATTTTATTTTGAATAATTTGTAGTCTCTCTGAATGCTTATTAGGCAGTTTAAACAGGGTACTAAAGTAGTTATGCCACATATCTGGTTCAATACATTTCTCAGTTTTTTCCTTATTCCCCTCTTTGGCTTCTCTGATTGATGCGACTAAATTCCAGTATTCTTTAGGATTATTTTCCTTTAGTTGATCTAACTTGTCGAAAATATTTTGAACAAACTGTCGTTTTTTGTATTTATTTAATTTAGCATACACTTTTTTAGCTTTGAAATAAGACCCTCGTATGAAAGGGTTGTTAGGAAATTTAGATATTAAGATAGCCTTTTCACCAAGTTGTTTCTTCATTTTCCAAAGATCTGAATCAAACCATTTTTTGTTAACTTGTTTATTTTTATGAACCTTCTTATTTAGTGATAATTTTGCTACTTTTTCAAAAATGTTATGGATATCATTTGTAGCTTCATTAATTTCCTTTTCATTCATTTGTATATCTTTATTTAAAAAGGTTTGTATGTCTTGTTGGATAATAGGGTGTGTAAAAAAGTTCTGGTAGTGGCTTATTAGTGAACTGTTCCATTTGTAACGAATAGGCATTTCTTGAAGATTATTGTTATTTATCTCCCTTGTAAAAGATGATAGTATTTTTAGTGAAATTTTACAATGACAATCAGAGAATGGTAAAAAATCATATACATGAAAGTACATAATATCGTCAAGTAATTTCTCTGTTACAATAAAGTAATCGACAACACTTGAACCTGCATAGTTATGGCAAGTAAATTTTCCATATGAATCACCAAAAATTCTACCGTTAACTATTCTCATCTTATTTGCTATACACATTTCTAACAAGTCTTTACCTCTATTATCTAATGTGATATCTCTATTTTTCCTATCCCCAACTGCTATATCTACATTATAAAAGTCTTCTTTAATTGGAATGTGTGAGGTATTATCTCCTTTTATGTAATCAGGTTCATTACCAGAATAATAACAATAAAAGAATCATTTCAGAAAATGACATCATTTGACAACATATAGTCCGAAATATCTGACTTTTTTTTTATTTTTACGATTTACGTTTTGTCCTGGCATGTAAAAAATTAAAATCGGGGAAAATCCTGGAAAACGTCAGACATTTCGGACTATTGGCAACATTGCAAAGTTATTATTCTTATTAACAAATTCATAAGGATATGAAACAAATGCTATAGTCTAGATAGTATTCTCTTTATCCATTAAAAAAAAAATTAACACAATAGAAACTTACATCTACAATTTATTTGTTTTATCAATATTACAAATCTGTACAGAAATGATAATTATTCTTTTTCAATTCTTTCTTTTTTCCTATCCCCCCTTTTGGTTTGTTTAAAAAAAAACTTCTAGGTTTTCAATCTGCATTTTAAAACAATCAAGCAATAATTTTTAAGGGGATTTAAAAAAAGAAGAAGATTAAGTCCGTCTATCAAATCAGCGGCTTAATTAATGAACTTTGGTGCAAGAGGATTTCTGGTACACCGTACATGTACGTAGTGATGATGTACAGGATCTAGTGATCAAGCAGATGGCATGCGATCTATATCTCTTGGCGAATGGGCAGAGGTATCTGGCCTGGTCTCTTTATATATATTTCAATAATTAATGAACAAATTGCATCTGATCAATACTATCAATACATCCTGATACACATAAACAAGACTATGTATTTTGTAATCCGGAAATGTTCAGCTTGACGAATTCATACTATTCTTTTAGTTTACTTTCACTTTCTTTCTAAAAAATGGCAGCTTCCGGGTTTTGTTTGGAAGCTGTCAAGAAATTTATGATTGATAATGATTGTAAAGTTACTAACCACGAACTAGTAACACACTTCAAAAGTTATTTGAATGATCCTGATGAAAAAAGTGAGTCATTATTTAACACATTTCATTTGTTTATGAAGTAATGTTTTGTTTATTTACTTTAAACTCTATCTCTTTCTATGTGTTTACATTTGTAAAGTTAGTGTGCTAAACAAACACAGTAAAAATATGCATGTAATATTTCCGTATGTGAATCTATTTTTTTATGTTAACTTCCTTTGTGATATATTGATTTTTATTTGCTTACATCTGTACGTGTTTTATTCTGTAAATATTGATTGACTATACCAGGTTCAAGTTACAATCTTTTGATTGAGCTATATGCCTATAGTTTGAATTACCTAAATGAAGCTTTATTAAGCTGTAATGAATAGCTTCATTTAACTGTTTTATTACATATCTTTTTGCAGCATATTCAAAAAGTCCCACCTTGCCTTGGAGCAGTAGTGTTTAAGTCACAGGCCTCCAAATTTCTTTCAATAAGCTGGTATATGATTGATCAGAGTGATATATATCATGTATGTATACCCCCGCCATACATGTATATAGAACTTAGACAAAAACTGATTGCTCTCAAATTCCACTGCTTCAAAAGTTTCAAATTGAAATATAGAGGCAATCAACAATTACTCTCCTCTTTTCAAAACTTTCTGCCACTGGCCATCGCCATGCATTGACTTAATGTATTCAAGGGCTCTGCACTGAATAAATCATGCTAAATTAAAAGCAATCATTTTGTTACCACAATAATAATATTAATATTGAACCATTAAAAAAACTATTTCCTTTGAATTTTTTATTTGTTTGGAACTTATGTCGAGGGGTGAGGGGGGTAAAAAGTAATCGCATACTGTAAATCACTTTTTATCGCGAGACAGTGTGCTCGTGAAAATTTAATTCTCGCATACAATAGTATTCCTTAGGATCATATAGAGCAATAACCACAATTCCCTGAAAATTTTATCTTGCTTATCAAGAATCAATGTCTATCTCGCGAAAATAAAGTGTCATGAAAATTAAGTGATCTACAGTACCTGGTGCACTTATAAAAAGAGGAGGTATGATATATCACTCTGATCACCAAGTTTTGGGGCAGTATAAAGGAATTGATTTGTGACCACAAGCTACTCCTTGTATGGAATTATAAAGGAATCAAAAGCTGCAACATTAGAAGTATCTTTGATAATTTTTACATTTTGAAAGTCTCTAGTACGTATAATAATAAATATTCAAATACTTGACCCTTTTTGCCTATTTCTAAATCAAGCTAGTTTAAATCGCTTTTTAATTTATATGTGAGAATCTTATTTTCAAGTAATTTTTGGAGACAGTTTGCTCGCAAAATTATCATTCTCACATATATGATATACATGTATCAGTATTCCTTAAAATTATGTAGTCTAGAGCAGTAACCACAATTTGTAAAAATTTCGAGAAAATAAGGTGTCATTAAAATTATGTTATCTACAGTACATGTATATAGCTAAATCGAAAAGTTCTGCTGGACCTGTATACAGCTGTTTAATCTATACAACCCATTCAATAATCTTTTTCTTGGGTGATATAGAAAATTGTTATGAACAGTCTTTTATTGATTGGTAATTTTGGATATGAAATATCTAGAATGAAGATCAGCAGTGAAAAATAAACAAAAGGATTTAAAGTTACAGATGCTATTCAAGATGGATTACTGAACAACTGTACATGTATTGGCAATAAATGGTTCATTTAACAGAGATTTGTGTTTTGCAGCTCAAAAGTTTAACAGAGAGAAGTTCAAAGAGTTTGTCAATACCTTGGCTGGGATAAAAACTGATGAGGTACATACACAATGCATCTGAATTGTTTATCAAAGAAAAAATTAAAGATAATAAACAAGTGATCAATGTAGAAAAACTATATCACTAATACAAATCTGTAAATAGTACATAAAACAGACCCTTGAAAAATTAACAAAGTTAATATATATTTTAATGTGAAGTTGACACAAGCTTTTTCTTCTCCTCAGGTAGGAGTTTCTGTATAAATACTGCTTCATAGAAGTATTAAAAAAGGTCGGCTTATAAGCAGCACAATTAGTGTCTAGTAGAATTCCAATAGTTTGTTGGAAGACCTAGTCTTTGAAGACTAAATCGGTGTTGTCAATAAGAAAAAAGAAAGAAAAAAACTTCGAACCTAACATAGCTAGTCATTGTATTCTTTGTATTTTAAGAAAAGAAGGATATGGAGATAACGAACAGTATTCAGTCTCAAAGTAAAAAAGAACTTGAAAATGTAAATGAGTAAAAATTAAACTTGCTTTCACAAAATATACTTTTAATTTGTTTAAATAGCAAAATAATTCTTAAGTTCTATAAATATACACATGGTTATATTTTCAGAGAGGAGAGAAAATTCTTGTGTTAAAAAAGAAATTCAGACCAGAGAATGTCAGTACAGATTCTTCTAGACAAGAATCTCTCCCCTCGAGCAGGTCAGGGTCATCAAGTGACCCCAGAGGTCAAGGGTCAGATAGTGTTCCTAAATCCCAAAGTTACAGCAGCAGCAGTTCTAGCACTGATCAAACATCAGAAATTCCAAATTCTAACCATTTGTCTACTGCATCATCAATTTCTTCAGCTGCCTCAACAGTAAGCATTATATATTTTTTTGCTGTGCCTCTTATGCACATAATGTGCATTCTTTGAGTGCATTAAAGTTTATAGTTGCTAAAAGACAGACCACTTTCACTTGAATGCATGGTACACCACATAGATATAGAGTTACCAAACTGAAATTTATTTTATATGAATATAGAAAAAACTCGGATTTCAAAGTGCTGATGATTATTTTTATATTTATACAAGAAATTCACAATTATGTTATTCAGACTTAAATTAACTGAAAGCTTTACCATATAAATTTACTGCTACATTGTAGCATGTAAAAGTGTTAATTACAATATTCAGATATTGATTTGTACATATATTTTTAAAATAGTGCTGTAATGAAAATCTGTTTTCGTAAATGAGGTTAAATGAATGTTATAGATTTTAACACAATTAATGGAAATGATCCAATAGAATTTACTGAATTTAATATTTCTTGATAAGCAGTTACTTGAATACTGTAGTACCAGAGTGCTTACATTACCAATTAGTATGGAAACAAATGACTGGTATTTGATCATGTTATCCGGTATATGTTATTCTGCAAAATAATTAAGTTCATCTGACAGTAATTTTCTCATCTATTTAGATCATATCAGGCCACATGAATTACAACTTTAAACTAGTCATTAAAAGTTGAAAAAGATAATAGCATATTATAAAATAGTTTTATGGTAGTAAGTTTCTACAAGTCTAACAGTCATGCTGTCACCCTAGAAATGTTGCATTACGTGAACACATTTTTTTTTCCATAAGACAAAGCCTTCAAACAAATTTAAAAAAGCTTTATGACAATTTTTCTATTGTACTTCAAAAAATGCAGACTCATTCTAACTGAAAATACCGAAGATCACTTTATTTTCCTGAGTAAACTATTTGGTATTTATTAGTGGGAAAAGTTTTTTTGCAAACTGTGGTTTCTGTTTTAAATGTATATAATCTTTTGTAATATGAATACACGAGAGAATAAAATTTTCATGGGCAGACAGACTTGCATAATTAGATGAAAACAAAGTTCTCATTAATAAAACATGATTTACAGTAAAAATTATAAATATAAACTAGCTACAGGTTCCGAATACATATAAGCAATAGACAACCTGGATAAAACCCTAAGTTGCTGGTGTGTGATCTAGTCTTCCTGGATGGCCTGATATCATGCATGCTAGCGACTCAATTCATTTCCCATTTTAAAAAATTCTATTAAAATATTAATGTATAGTTAAAAAAACAAGAATAAAAATGAACTCTTGCTTAAATAAAGTGAAGTTGATTCTTCTTGATGTGAATTATTAGGTATCATAAATTTTTGTTGACATTATGGAATGAAAATTGTTTGTTCCTAGCACTGTCTCCCATCCATTTTGTTCTTTATAAAATTATAATAGTGTTGCGCATTATGCATGTACTATGCCTAAATAGTAGGCAGGGTTTGACACATGGTGCACGAGCCGGAGGCGAGTGCACTATGTGTCAAACCCTGCCTACTATTTAGGCATAGTACATGCATAATGCAACACTATTGTTATTATTATGCTGACTGTTGTTATTATTTATGCGGTAATCCATTTGATTTTTTCCTGAAAATAATGGTGGTAACTCAGCGCACTTGCAACATTCAAAATCTTCATGCTAAAATTAGTTGCATGCTTAGTTATTTTGGTTACTAGTATTTTCTCTAAATAAGTCAGAATTTTCTGTCCCAAAGATACTCATCTTTATTTTCTGTTTTGTTAGTAAGACTGATTTGTTTACAGACGTGGATTCTCATTGATAATTTTCTTTTACATCCTTCAATCAAGCGCTATATAAAAAAGCGTTTTAATGACCCCATGATATCAATTCATCTAACGATCTGTATGTAATTAGTATGAAACTTTGTTGTACACATTTATCTAAGATTCCTTAGAATAAATATAACTGTTTTCAAATAATATTTGTCTATTTTCTCCTTCTTGTGTCAATTGTATAAATTAAGTTTATATATTTAATAAAATTCTCCCAATCAGTGATCGTCTCTGTGGCGTAATAGTTAAGGCATCGGACTGGCAACCTCATGGTCATGAGTTCGATTCCCGGTGTGTGCATAGGAGAATTTTATTCAGAAAATAAAGCCGTGCACTATTTCGGCATAGTATGCTTACGCTATATAAATCCTTAGACCACTATGCGAGAATAGTATGGTATGGGTTATTTAAACAATAAAATGCTTTCTTTGTTCACGGTGTAGTACCTAAACGGCTGCTATCGGAACAAAATTGCGTTCATTGTTGCTATTCGAAAATTGTACGGCTGCTAGCAGAAATAAATATGTTGAAAACTCTTGGAACAAGTTGTAAAACTGTAAAATCATGACCCCAAATCAAGATAGTCTATGAAAAGTCCGGGTGCACGGAACAAGTTAGGTATTTCTATAGATGTTATCATGTGTAATTTGAAGCATAGCCCTCTAATAATTTAGAATTAGTAAAATTTCCGAAGCCTGTACCAAATTTTAAGTCAATAAATACCCAGTTTTCATGCTTTTTTAAATCATCTATTATTCAGATTGTGGGTATTTTGGTATTTGAAGATGCGTCAATCTATAATAATACTTAGAAATAATTTTAAAAATTTGAAAAGTGTATTTTGAAAGAGATTTTTGGATGAAACACGATTTTTAAAGTTACGGTTGCTATCAGGGTCTCAGCATATATTGCACCGGTTAATAACTGAAAACATCGCATCGGCTGCTATTTGAAAATTTTCCTTATTAACAGAGATATGAAACAAACTTATGGCAGCAAATGTCTAAAATATACATTTTAAACATCCCAAATTGCATATGAAATAAGATGTGTATATATGCAGTTGACTTTTACCAACTTAACTCAGGGGTGTAACTTCGATTTTGAAAAAGGGGGGGGGTGGAGAAAAATTCAAATCTATATTTTAAAAAAGCTGACATGGAAAAAAGGAAAATGTTCAAACTTCTTTTGAATAATTTTTTCTCACGCGCTACCGCCTACCCTTCTTTGACTATACTGCAATAAAAAGGGGGGGGGGGGGGTCAATGAGTTATGCTTGGAAGAAAGTTAACAGGTCTTTAGGTCTTTCAATGAACATTCTAGAAAGTAAAGGTTATGCTTGGAACAAAATGTGGAAGGGGGGGGGGGGGGGGAGGGCACGCGTCTGTAACTCAAATGTATTTTTGCAAAGTAGAGATGATCTTCGAAAAGCATTGCTACACAAATCAAAAAGTAAGCTTTACGAAAGGACCCGTAAATCAATTTGAAATAGCATATAATATATTTTAATTTTTTTTTTTTTACAATCATTTACAATCATTTTTTTAACTTTCTTAAGTTAGAGTCTTTCGGGATTTTTGTAGCCTACATGTACACTTAAACATGTATAATATCTAGAAAAGTCAAAGTATAAGATTTGTCAAATATTTCTAATTCCATATTTCTTTTCCGAAGTACGGTGATGCATTGGTTCGTTGTACGACTAACATGCAATATTCAAAACATCGACTTAAGAGTTCTTTAAATTATATAGGTAAGAAAAGACAAGCCCCCCCTCCCCCCCCGCCACGAAAGAAAGCGTGGTTTTTATATTGATGTTTCCTACTTCTTTTTACTGTCAAATTTCTTGTAATTCAACTTAATGTGACTCTGGGAGTCTCTGACAATACTACAGCAAAGATTTTTTTAAATCACAGAAAATTCTCTTAACAAAAATGGAGGAAAAGGAGCAGACCTAACCCCCCCTTTTACCTTCAACGTTCTTTACCCGATGTACATAAATCTTAATAAATGTAAGCTCCTATATGAACATACGTTATTGTCCACGTTTTCAAGGGAGGGGGGACACACCAATATAAAAAAAAGATTTATTTAGCATAAGTTTTCAGTGCATATATTATGTCTACATGTATCTTTGCAAAAAAAAGTGGGAAGGCCTAGCCTCCCCCTGTTGCACAGCCTATGTGTACAGGGTTCATGTACATGTACATACAAACTCCACTATTTACATCATACATATAAATATACGATTATTTTTCATTATATGATCGAAAGTAACATACATGACAAGTCAATTATTTAGAAAGAATATATATATAGTTTTCTTACCTATAATTGCATAGCATATGTAACTTGAGGATGTGATTTCATGAGATTTAAAAACTTAAAAACCTTTTCCAATAGTTACCGGTGCCGTAGTCTAATAGTAGCCGTAACATAAGATTCTCCAAATAAAAACGCTCTGGCTTTTCAGAAACCCATCGAATTGGACAATGATATAAAATAACCAATAATATTTACAAATACACAACGAACTGTCGATTCATTTTTATCAAATATCTAAAACTTCTGACGCAATTTTAATATATTTCTTACGTGCATGTAAATGTGCCCAACGCTTTCGACACTTTTCGTCTTATATTTCAGCAATCCTTTAATTCATTAAAATTCTAAATATACATGTTAGTATCAAAATGTATGTAACGTTCCGTAAAGGTGAAATACCAAGCGGCTAAACTTTAATAATTGAATTATTGACCATTTTGTTGAGCCAGCGAAGAAAAATACTTACAATTTCATCCATTTTTTTCCACTAGCAACCGCTCAACTTTCAGATAGCAGCAAAGAACGCGCATTTTTTTCTGATAGCAACCGTTTAGGTACTACACCGTGTTGTTTGTTGTTACTGGAATGAACGGTCGCAGCTGTTGCAGAAAAAATACATAACCCGCGTAAGCGGGTTATGTAAATTTTTTCTGCAATAGCTGCGACCGTTCATTCCAGTAACAACAAACAAAGAAAGCATTTTATTGTTTATATTTATATCTGTTTAAATTATCATTTTAAGTAGGATTAAAAATATTAATTATTGTGTTAATGATGCGAACGTCTTTGTACGTTTCATTGATGGAACGGCCACTGATCAAGAAATCTGTACAGGTGATATGCCTAATGTAGTTTATGCAGGGATGAACGCAATGGGTTTTCTTAAGAAATAAAGAAGAAAATATTCAGTGGATGTAAATATATAGAGACAAACTGACAGGAAGCATAATAATCCCTAATATGGTATAAAGTGTGATTGATATTTTTTGTTTATATCAATCCGGTGGGTGTCATTCTTTTGTTGAAATATCTGTTTACCTATTTTTGTGCGTGTGCATGTACATGACTTAAGGGAAGAAAAACAAATGTAAAACTTAAAGTACCTTAAGGTTAAAAGGAAATGAAGCAGACTTTTATTGCCTCTCTGTAAAGAGAGTCAGACTCAGATTCTGAACCTTGTCATCGTGTCCTAAAGGTTGTTTTATTTCTAAGTAGGCTAATGCTACAGTGATTCTGTGTTCTTCTGAAAGCAAGCAATATTTTTTGGAAGCTACTAAAGGTTTAAATAGGTCTAGGGTTGATTTTGTTAATATTAAGTTTATTTGCAGGAAAAATACATTTAAAGCTTACACACTTCCCTTTTAGAAACACTTTGAGGTATTCAATTCTTTAGAGTCACACTAACCTAACTCCTAGATGTAAAGGGAATAAACTAAAAGAATATAAAGGACCAGTAACTCACAATGCCAAGAGCTCATATGTTTACAGAAGTTGCATGTCGTAATCTTAGGTAACCCTTTCTGTAGTAGTATATTTGCATTATACTGTGTTTTTGTCAAACTATACTGGCTGTTGTTTCATAGTTTTTCTTCAGAAGCAAGGTTAGACATGGAATCACTCTCTTCTTAAATTCGGGCATTCCAGGCCTTATACTAGTATGCCGATGTGGTGCATCTGTTGATTGATGATAAAGTATCACTTGTGTAGCGCAATGGTTAAGCATCTGCCTTAGAGTAAGGCGTTCATCCTTATGTAGTTGGTTCAAATTCCACCATGGGACATGGAGACTTATCCTTCAGAAGCGACCAAATAAATTGAAGTTCTGTGTCACAGTAGATGCTGGCATAAAAAAAAATTCTTCACAGCTCAATGGCCCCGAGTGCAGAGGACAGGTCAAAATTTGAAGCTCTCTACCAGCAGGTGGTGTCACTTCCATATTAGTGAAAAATTCTCGAGGGGGCCATTAAAAACAACTAATACACAATCTTAATGAGTTACTTGCTTTTATAGTGCTTAAACACTTATTTCAAAGACATCTTTCCTGATTTAAGTCTAACTTTATGTCACATGTCTTGAAACTAGATGAATAAAAAGGTAGATGTTTCAACCTCCCACATATCACCCTTAATCAATTCAAGAAGGCCTCATGATATTGATGGCGGATCTTGAAAAAGTAATAATTAGACACAATAGTGTCAGATTTAACTGCATGTTAGACATTAATAGGTTTTACAGTTATCTGAAGAAATTTGGAAGCAGCAACATTATAGAGTAAGTCAAAATGTAAGCAAGAAGAGCACAAAAGTTATGACACCATTTCACTTTCTCATTAATCAATGACTCTGACCATTGAAGTATGACATCAGCTCTGATTGATTATTGTTGTTTTACACCAAGTCGGCAATATTTCAGCCATATTTTGGGCTATCGGCACTGAGATATACCCTTTTCATGCCTCTTTCTTGTCACAGATACCTTTGTGGCCTGGATGATACTTGTTTATGCTAGTAATTGTATAGAAACTTTGTTTACATTTTATTTACAGCTTAAATGTATACCGCTCTGACCAGTAAATTGTTGTAAGGTTTCTCTCCTACCATAGCAGGAGGATACAATTTCTTATTTCGCTAGCGAATGTTTTACAATAGCTTTGTAGCATACGCTCATCTACACAGTTGACAATTGAGTATAAGCTGAAATGTGGCCAAAACAAGCGGCTTAAAACGTGGCCTCAGATTTAACGCGAGAATAAAAATTATGGCGGACAAATTCCTTTAAAGATATCAACCTTTATGAGAACTTTACGTTTGTATAGAAACTACTTCATATACCGGTGAAGGGCTTTAGATTTAGACCTCTACATGTCACTCAGGGCAAGTGAGCATAAAAGGATTTTTATTGTACCAACGCCTGCCGTGACTTAGGGCTTGCTTCATAAAGTCCGCAACTTCCACTTCATATTGCCGGACCCTACCTTGGCAAAGGCACAGTTGCTAACTATTTTTTGTCGACTTAGGTCAGTCGCAGTCAAGGTTTTAAACCAACGACTTTCCCATCACAGAGCGAGCGCGAGATACGAAGTGGCCTATCGTGACCAACTTTATTATCGGCGTTGTTTTCATTTAAGCACTCATATCTAGTTCTTCATTAATCAGCAGACATTGATTTATTTTTTTTGTAAATTCCCTATAAAATTGTACTTCAACTAACATTTGTGTCAGAATACATGCACTTTCTTCTAAAGGGTTAAATACATCTCTTCTAAGAAGAAACACAAGTTGGGTAATGCTGAACAGCTCCTCTGATCAGATTCAGTATACTACTAAACGAAGGTCAAATAACACAACCAGTATATGCTTATAGAGTTTTCTGAGAAAAAACCAGAATTGTACCAGCACAATGAATCCTACCTCTGAAAGGGAGTAGAAGGGAGTCACGAGTGATTTTGGATAAGGCATTATTTAAAATTGTGGCCCCGTGTCACGATATGCATTGCCGTGCTTAAGTGCATCACTTCTTCAGTCGTTAATGCAAAGGAATGGTCAAATTCCATGGTATTCACCTAAAGCAAATGACCTCGCTACACGACTGAAACGTTAAACAACAATTAATCATATAAATAAAATGCGATAATTAGTGTTTATAGTTAAAATTGTTAACCAGATTTCGAATTGTTTTATATATACATGTATTAACCGATTAACCTTCCTCCTACACTTTATATCACTAGGGCACTTTTAGAGGTTAATAATGTGGGTTTTAATTTGTTTTATTTTTTCATTAGTGATAATATAAAAAAAATCTTATACCTTTTTGTTACAATAGACAAATCAAGTTGTGTTATTTTAAAAAATGATCTAGAACCTATAAAGCATTTATACATGAAGGGAATAATTTCATGAAATCTACACAAGTAAAAGGAGAAATATAATATTTATTTTCATAGAAAACATTTTCATGAACACTACACATGTGCAAGTGACTAAGGTCAGTTGCAGTCGAGGTTTGAACCCATGATCTTCCGATCACAGTAAGCGCTCAATTGACTTCGCTACTGTGACGGTTTTACCCTAAGACGTCGGGTTTTCTAAACTTGAATTTTTTGCGTAGTTTCCATCTAAGCACCCATCACTTGTTTTGAGACATCCAGCATAATTTTTAAAAGTCCTTTTTAACATTTACTACTGAATGTACTTCAACTAAGATTTACCGGTATGTAAGAATACATTTCCTTTCGTCTAAAACGTTCTACTTCTAAGGAAAAAAAAAACACAAACTGGATCATGCTGAGCAACTCCTTGATCAGATTCAGTATACATTGTTTACATGGTAGGAAGATAAAGAACCCATCCAGGATATGCGAATAAAATTTAAATTATACTTTACATTATTATGGAAAAAATGTGAATTTCGCCAGCACAATGCACCCACACCACAGGCATTTGTTGCGGAAAAATTAACCCTTAGTATAATAATAACACTTGTAACATTATAAACTATGAGTTTTATATTTTATTCTAATGGCCGAAGACCAGAAGAGCTTATGCGATAGTAACATCTCTGTCATCCGTGCGTCTGTCTTGCTGTAAAGAATGTTTAAAATGCTACTCCTCCTACAGTTTTTTCTGAATTAATTTTAACTTGGCTCACAAGTAGACTACACTGAGATACAAATTTCTGTGTACATGTATCGGTTTTGATTTCGATGAACGGTGTTACTATGGTTACTAAAATTACAAATTTGTTTGAAATATCTTCAAAATGCTACCCCCCTACAGTTTTTGTCTGAATTTAATATATACTGACACACAAAAGAAACGCAACAAGCAGTAATCTACAAATGTTTGATTTTTTTTTTATCTTCTTGCTTTCAAAAGCGAATAAAGAAGGCTAAACTCACTTTTTAGAACATCGGAGATTTGAAAAAAATGTTAAATGTTTATCTGTTTACTTTACTAAGTAAAATATGACTGTTAAAACACCCCATCCCAGCCATTCAAGTAAAACGTGCAAGACTGCCTTAAACAACAATTGCAGCTTAATTTCTACGATACAATAGGTTCATTAATATCGAGACCTGAGCGATGGAAGAATTCATTGGCATTTTAAAATGCCCGTTTGTCAGATGATTATGTCGAATTTTCTCTAACTTAGAGCAGTGTAGCCACTCTTGGACTTCCAGTACAAGGATTGTCCTTAATGCATATGATACGTAAGACCCTGTTGAGGCCTAATGTAGTGAAATTTCGCACCAGCAACTCTCCATCATCTTTACATTGAAATTTTACAGCTAGAGCTATGGAAATGCATACATAAGCCATTTTCAAGTAGCCTTAGCATCGTTACGGGAAACGAAAGGAGAGTTTAGTTTTTGAAATATTGTCGCATTACTTATGATGAACAGTAAAACACCTTTAAAACTCCATAATATTGCCAAATGTTTTGTTAAACAAGCGATTTTGATTTCTGTTAAGCAGACTCAAACTTGACTTCCGGTTCCGGTATGGAAATCGTTCAACCGTTAAATTACCGATGTTTTCCAAATTGAAGATATTCATAATTTTAAGATACAAAATTCTTTACTTAACATAATTATTTCCCCCTAAAGTAGGGTGTTGCGTTTCTTTTGCGTGTCAGTATAACTTAGCACACGAGTAGACTACACAAGGATACGCATTTCTTTTCATAGGTTTTTGATTTCGATGAAAGGTGTTGCTATGATTACTAAACATATAAATTTCTTTGAAATATTTTCAAAATGCATCTTGTCTGATATCAAAAAACCTTGACAAGAAAATGACTAAAACACTGATCTTTTTTTATTTTCTCCTGTAACAAGTGTTGCAAAGTTTCAAGTTCAGTTACTACTTTCTCCTGCCTTCATTATAAGTATATAACAGTAGAGCTCCAGTCTCGTCAGAGACTTCTTGTATGCTTACTGAAACAAATGCCTGTGATCCACAGTGCGAAATACTTTTGAAGAATATTAGAAGGGAGTCATTGGATATTTCAAAAGTCAGGGCCCGTATCATGGTGTGCAATGTCATGCTAAAGAACATCTTTGCTTCGGTTATAATCGCAAAGCATAGGTCAAATTTTGTGACATTCACCCAAAGCAAGTGACCCCGCTGTAGAAGTGAAAAATTAACATAAAATCAGATTAATAAAATGCGATAATTAGTGATTACAATAAATCGTGTAAACTAAAGTTCGATTTATTTTATATTGTTTAACCGATTAACCACCACCTACATTGTATATCACGATGTTAATTAGGTATGTTGGTTTTGTTTAGCGCTATTTTTCATTTCATTTAGTGATAATGCAAAAAAAATTTAACCCGTTTTTGTTACATAAGACCAATCAACTTGTGTTATGTAATAATCCTCTTTAATTTGTATTCAAGTTTTAATGGCCTAAATATCATCAGTATTCAATTTGAGTAAAATGCGTCCAAAATGTAGCCAAGAATCAGAAGCTAGGTGCAAAGTTCTATTTTTGGGTTTGTGTCAAACAACTACAATTAAACAGCATTGCTTATTCGGGAATATGCACGTATATCAGGGATGGGGTCAATTACTTTCAAAAGTAATCGATTAAATTACAATTAATTTGGATTTTAAAAGTAATCAATTACAAACTGATTACAGGTATTTTTATGCCCCCCTTCGAAGAAGGGAGGGCATATTGCTTTGCTGCTGTCCGTCGGTCTGTCGGTCGGTCTGTCGGTCGGTCGGTCTGTCGGTCCATTTAGTTTCCGTTCATTTTCTTTACAACCGCTGCATATACTGAAATGAAATTTGGTATACAGGTTTATCAGGTAAATATCTAGGTCAAGTTCTGTTTTGGGTACGATCACACCATTTTTGACAGAGTTATGCCCCTTGGACTTAGAAAAATTCCATTTATTTGCAGTTTCCGTTCATTTTCTTTGCAGAGGTTGCACATATTGAAATGAAATTTAGCATACAGATGTTTCAGCTGAATATCTAGGTCGAGTTCTGTTTTGGGTTTGATCGCACCTTTTTTGATAGAGTTATGCCCCTTGGACTTATAAAAATTCCACTTATTTGCCGTTTCCATTCATTTTCTTTGCAGAGGTTGCACATATTCAAATGAAATTTAGTATACGGATGTTTCAGCTGAATATCTAGGACAAGTTCTGTTTTGGGTTCGATCACAACCTTTTTGTCAGAGTTATGCCCCTTTGACTTAGAAAAATTCCAATTATTTGTAGTTTCCGTTCATTTTCTTTGCAGAGGTTGCACATAATGAAATAAAATTTAGTACCCGGTATACAGATTTTTCAGCTGAATATCTAAGTCAAGTTTTGTTTTGGGTACGATTGCACCATTTTAGACAGAGTTATGCACTTTTGGACTTAGGAAAAATCCAATTGGGGGGAGGGGGGCATAAGTGTTTTACAAACATCTCTTGTTTTTTAAAGTAATCAATTACATCTTATTACTTTTACTTCATGTAATCATGATTACTTATGATTACTTTAGATTACATGGATTTTAAAAATTTTTTTAATGTTCAAGGACAACAGAATGTTTTTATTCAATCCTATCTTTTTAAATATCATTTATATTCAGTGATATTTTAAAGGTAGAATCCAGACAAAGTTTGGTGGTACATTTCTTTACAATTATAAATGTAGATGCATAAGATTTATAAAGTTCATGTTTTCTATCTTTAATACAAGTAATTATCTGTGTTATTGTTGAGATAGAAATAAGAAAAAATTATTTATCAAATTGGATATAATTATAGCTATGCATAAAAGGATTCAATAATGAATTGTTACACAAGTAATTGACCCTCTTGATGAGTGATGAGCTTTTCAATTGAGCTGCCAATTACTAGATGATTTTACAAGAATTAAACCATTGACTGGGCAAGCATTGATAATTCAATAATTGTTATAACCCAAGCTGATCTAATTTTAGTATACTGGTTTTTTATCACTAATTAATTCACATATCTTTTTATGTACGCTGAAAATCAAACAAAGTGATTTTTAGAATACACATCTCAATAAAGAAATATTTGATATTAAAAAAACACACACACATTTATTCAAAAATATTTTTATAGGGAAAACAAAATGTTGCATTTCACGCATGTTAATTGATTGAAACAAAAAAATCAATCTTTAAAATGATCCTGTAGTAATTTTCTTCTAGTTTCATTATACATATATCAATTCAAAATTTCTAAGCTGCTAAAGTATTTTGAAATTACTACTGAATATAGCTAGGAACTGATAAAATTTACTCATTTTCTGGACTATGGACCTGATTATAAGCATTTCTGGAAGCATTAGAAGAAGAAACCTAACTTAAAATAGCTTATAATTTTATAATAAATTTTGCTCCTTGAATATCATCAAGAATCATAATTTCATGGACTTTGTTTTAATAATTGTAATCATAAAGTAATCAAAAAGTAATCATGATTACAGGACTTTTTTCATAGTAATCGATTAAATTACGATTACTTGTAATCAGAAAAATGTATGATTACTTGACAAACTGTAATCGATTACAGCTGATTATGATTACTCATTACGATTACCCCATCTCTGACGTATATGTACTAGTTATATAGATATATATTACAAACATGTACCATTATGGAAGCTCAATCTGCATTGTTATGTATCGCTTTGCTTCTCACCTACAACCTAACATTGGCACAATTCCAGAATTCGGGACCAGTGACGTCAGAAGATGACGTGAATGCCTCCATTGTAAGCGTCAAAGAACGAGCACATCACCTAAATCGAATGGAGTCAGAAAGTGAACTGCAGAAAATGGCTGAAGGTCAAAGAGTAAAAGGACAGCGAAGTGTAATAAAATTTTCTTTCAGATTCATCCTAAATCTGTTTCTTGTTGCACCTTGATAGAGAAACACTTGACATAGATGAGTCAAAGTGAATTTAATCTGACTTTATAGATAGGATTTATTTTCCTTTTTAAAAATGCATGTCAATGCACGATTAACTTTTTGCCAATTTACTAATCATTCCAGCGAGATATATTTTTGCCTTAAATTTTGATTTTAAAAACATTTTTGTTGATATTAATACGGTTTTGTCATAAATATGATAAGGACATGAACACTGTCTACTGCATACCACAAATTCTCCTTTGATTTCCCTTTTTTTGTTTAAGTGTATTTAATTATAATAAGTTAATGGATGACCATTAAAATGCATACATTTCATATTTGATTAAAGTTTATTTTTGTTACTATACAATGGTGAATAAATAATTGCAGTGTAAACCGACGGAAATGAATACGTATTTATAAAAATATGCTTTATGTATAATATTTATTAAATGCTTTATGCTTTAAATTGCCTAACTTTATATACCATGCATAGAGATATTTTGAGAATTTGTCAATGAATTTCTTCTGATAGGAACTGCGCGTCTCTGTTTTATAAAATGCTTTCTCTTACTGAGTTATAACATTTTTTGTAAGTGGAAGACTTGACTTATTGACCTTGGAATTAATTTTAAAAATGATTTCAATGCTAGTTTGTTTGGATGTTTGTTGTTTGACGTTTATTTGTATGTTTTAGCCAAATGAGAAAGGTGATCCCGATGACGAATCAAATTCGTCTGGAAGTTGTTATGTTTCGGTAGGTAATAAAGCAAGTAAATTACTGAAGAAATAAAAAGAAAAAAGAACTTAATAATCATCTGAAATTGTTACTTCTTCATTACCTTGCTAAATAAACAAAATCCAAAGACTATGGTTAGTTGAATTGGGAATGGAAGCGGAGAAATGCATTCAAAAGACAAAAAGAATTAAGCTCACAAATACCTTTATGTGAATCACCTTTTCATGATACATGTACGAATTTATTTGGATTTAGTTGGATTCTGAGGAGAAAGAATGGATTGTGGTCAGCTCCACGTCAGAGTATCATCCAATTCACAGAATGTTGACCAAGAATCCAACTTTAGTCAACGTGAAGGTTGGTGTTATGGTGTTATGAAGGGGAAATATCATTAACTAGTTGATTTAAAGCTTTGAAGAGAATGCAGCCTTATTATTTCTTACTTATATGTATGTCGACAGAAAAAAGTCATTTGGAGTTGTTTTATCCTAGTTTATTTGTGTTTGAATTTAATGAAAAACATGAATGTTTTTTTCAAGATTTGTTTGTATTTTTATAATTTAAGGAAAAGTCATTTGAAGGTGTTTTATCATGATCTATATGTATTTAGATTTTTCATTGGAAAAGTAATTTGAAGTTTATTCATCATGGTGAATGTGTTTTTTTTTTCAGGAATTTACAAGTGTAAGTATTTCTTTCTCCTTTTTTGTTTGTAATATCCTATTCCAAAATAATTGCTTACAGTTCAATAAAATTAAAATGTATTTACATTACAAGACTTTTGCATAATTTTTTTTTTTTGATTTTTATTTTCATGTATTGTTATCCAGGGCGTAAGTATATCATTCATATATGAAGATATTCTATTGAAATTGTGTAACTGATAGAGTTTTATTTCGTCAAAGAAAATAGAATTATAATAGAGCTTTAATAATCTTTTATTCTTTCTTCTTTTTTTATATCTTCCACCATTTTTTGGAACATCTGGGATATAGTATGTAAGTAACTATGTACAGTTTTGTTTTATTTTGTTGTATGACTATTAAGAAATGAATTGGTTAAAATCAAACAATGGCATGTTAAATATTTAATTTTTTTAATGTAACGTTTTATTTTTTTGGAAAACGAAGAGAGTTAAGACTACATTCTTTGGAAAATAACGTGTTTTTCACCAAAGGAATCAATGAAAAAGGAACATTTATTCAATATCATCTCATACAACCCACCCTAACCCCCTGAGAGTTAAACAAGTGTCTACATCCTCTAATATTTTTAAAGTTTGTGTTGTTTAAAGGCTTGATTTGATTCATATACATGTATGTAATTTTCCCCATGCATATTTTAATATCAAAAAGAAATAAAACATGTATATAACATGCTTTTCCTCATTTTTGTCATTTGTTTTAACTAATTTATTTCCTTAATCACAAAAAGCTAATTAACTATAAATATACTATGTTAGGTGGTGTACATCGAAGTCCAGCCACTAAAACTACGTTTCAAGAAGGAATTTATTTATTCCATTAAAAATTGATATTTTGAATTATTTAAATAAAGATTACTAAAAATTCTTACATTTATCGTTTTTGCTAAAACAGACTGCATTACATTGGGCAGCAAAGCATGGAAAACCCGAGGTGATAAAATTATTGGCTAGTCAACGTGGAGTGGACGTCAATAAGAGAACGGTAATTGAATAGATTCATATTCATTTAATTTGTACTGTAACTCAATTTTTAAAATTTATATTTGATTTGTTTTTGTCATTGCATTAAAATATTAATAAAATATATTTTCTTTTTTACGCTTTCTACAGAATGTAAGTATCACTTAGAAGATGTATACCTTTTTTGACAAAGGACACTAGAAATCATTATTTCAGTAAAATCAAAGTAAGAAAGCTTCATTTATTTATGAAGTAGAATTTTTAAATGTGATCAAAAGTATACGATATGTGTTATTCACATCGTGAAATTCAGTCACTTTCAATTGGAATTAGTTCATTTGGAAGACATGTAGATTTTCATATGTACATGCAATTAAATACAACGATATTGAACAATAACAATTGGGAAACGAGGGGGCATTCATGTCTTATTATTAACTTATTAGCATTATTACATATTGTTTAGGATGTGGGCTTGATAATGTTTTCAGTCACTCTGTTAAAATTCAAGAAAAATGCTGAATCAATTCAGAATTAATTGTGGATTTCTAATGGAAAAATATCGTTCAACAGATTTAAAAAAAATCTGTCAAGATATTTTATCTTTGTGAACTGTAATTTAAAATAGTACTTTTAAAAAAAGATATGATACAATGTTCCATGCCTTCTAATTTTATTTTAAAATGTTTCATTATTATTTATCCTTAAATATGATTTTTTTTTCTTTTCATAAAATGCGGAAAAAATAAATAGGGGGTAAGTAAACTTACAAGCTTTTTCAAGTCCAGATTTTATTATGAAGTAGTATTTACCTCAACTTATATGAGCCATCCTCTTAAAACAGGGTTACACTGCATTACATCTTGCTGCCATGCATGGACATGAGGACATAATAGAACTTCTAGTCTCAACGTACAGTAAGTTTTTGCTCACAGATGTTTGCACTTTTCCTTCAGTTAAAATGCACAAATATAACATAATGTTTCAAAATCATTTAGAGGTAAACCCAGAGATAAATTCTTTAGAAAAAAAACGTTTTTAAAACTGTATATGTATGACTGACAATAATAATACAGGTACTTTATAATGATTCATCTAGCAAATTTTCGAGTTTTGGTTAAGAAATCAAAAAAAGAAATACTGGGAAAACATTCCTTTTTAGTATTTCACAGGAAGCATTTATTTCAGAAAACAAAATGCTATTTGAAAGCAGAATTTTTAAAGGGAGATCTGCAGAATGAGGAATAGATAAAGGTTGCATGCGTAGGTGTGCAAAACAAAGTAAAGATCAAAAGGCACTGAACTGCATAGATAAAATAAACATAATAAATTGCACTTTAGCAGTGGCTTAACAAGGATTTAAGCATCGCTTGACTTCATCGGAGAAGCATTTTGTATTGTTTTCCTAGACTTTATTTAACAACCAACCTACACTTTACCTGTTGAAATTCACGTATTCATTTTAAGAGACGATGCTCTAACAGCAAATTCAGCCTTCGCTTTATAAATATACTGTTGAAATAATTTTACGATTTTGACAGAGCATAAAACAGAGACAGAAGAGACATAAAAGCTGGTTATATTTTTTTTTAGAAGCTGATGCCAATCTCCGTGATTACAGTGGAAAGAAAGCAAAACAGTATTTAAGAAATACTGCCTCTACTAAAGCTCAACGTAAGCATTTAGCCTCTCTTTCGTCCTACTCTGATACTGTTGATAGCGGTTCTTTTACAGCCTGTCCGGAAGTCCAGAAAGCGGCATTACGAAACTCTCTAAATATAAACGTCTCCGGAAAAGATAGAACGTCCTTAAGAAACTCTCTTCAAATCGTTCATTTGTCCATGAACGAGACAGCGGAAGGTGCTAGTTATACTTGATGACTTGTATTAAATTAAAATTGCTTACATGTTTAATATGTTTTTAAGAAAAAGTTGATATTTCCATTATTGTGATAGTAAGTTAGGATTGTCGTATTTTTGTTTTGTGGTTGTGTATTATTTATGTCCCCTAATTTATTGCTTAGAGTGCACAAAAGGGATGTTTTTTCAAAATATTTTTGTCCACTGTTATTAATTTATACAGGTTTATTTGGAAATGACATTAATGTAATCGCAATGGGAGGTAGGTCTCAGAGCATTTTGATCAAGTTTTCTATGTGTACATAAATGTATGAAGCAATGGTCTTTGGAATTGAACCATGTTAGCTTAGAACACATAATCAGGTTTGGCATTTGATATTGAAAATTACTAATCTGTAGTCTAGAGAACTCTGCAACTAGCAGCACTTTGTCAGCATGGCTTTTTCCCTTTATTTTTTGGTTTCCGTTTTCTCTTATGTTAATCAGATTTAGAGACTTTTCATTAAAATATTTTTGTTTAAAAAAAGGGAGATGAATTGCTAACTTGCAGAAATGGGTTTTTTTCCTCTGATAAGAATTTTAATTAATTTTGTTTCATGATTCTATTGAATTGTTGAAGAAGTTATCTAACTGTCTTTGTTCTATCTTAAGATAAATTTATTTGAAGTATTAAATAAATATAAAAACAAGAGGCCCATGGGCCACATCGCTCACCTGAGCACTAAGGGTAGGAAAAAGTACAAAATAGCTTTGTATTGTAAAGTTTAAATCCAAAAGTAGTCCCATGACCAGTCATGGATTTGCTATTTTTTAGAAAATGATTGTTAAAGAATTTTCCTATATATATCTTTAAAAACTTTGGCCGGCCATTTTGGCCCTGCCCTACCCCTGGGGGTCATGATTTGAAAAAAATTGAATCTACACTACTTGAGCATGCTTCCATATAAATATGATGAATTATGGATTTAACATTTTTGATAAGATTATTTTTAAAGAATTTTCCTATATATTTCTATGTTAAACTTTGGTCGGCCATTTTGGCCCCGCCCTACCCCCGGGGGTCAGGATTTGAACAAACTTGAATCTAAACTACCTGAGCATGCTTCCATATAAATATGATGAATTATGGCTTTGTCATTCTTGAGAAGAAGATTTTTAAAGAATTTTCCTATATATTTCTATATAAAAACTTGGTCGGCCATTTTGGCCCCGCCCTACCCCTGGGGGTCATGATTTGATCAAACTTGAATCTACACTACCTGAGCATGCTTCCATATAAATATGATGAATTATGGCTTTGTCATTCTTAAGAAGAAGATTTTTAAAGAATTTTCCTATATATTTTTATGTAAAACTTTGGTCGGCCATTTTGGCCCCGCCCTACCCCCGGGGGTCAGGATTTGAACAAACTTGAATCTAAACTACCTGAGCATGCTTCCATATAAATATGATGAATTATGGCTTTGTCATTCTTGAGAAGAAGATTTTTAAAGAATTTTCCTATATATTTCTATATAAAAACTTGGTCGGCCATTTTGGCCCCGCCCTACCCCTGGGGGTCATGATTTGATCAAACTTGAATCTACACTACCTGAGCATGCTTCCATATAAATATGATGAATTATGGCTTTGTCATTCTTAAGAAGAAGATTTTAAAGAATTTTCCTATATATTTTTATGTAAAACTTTGGTCGGCCATTTTGGCCCCGCCCTACCCCCGGGGGTCATGATTTGAACAAACTTGAATCTACACTACCTGAGCATGCTTCCATATAAATACGATGAATTATGGCTTTGACATTCTTGAGAAGAAGATTTTTAAAGAATTTTCCTATATATTTCTATGTTAAACTTTGGTCGGCCATTTTGGCCCCGCCCTACCCCCGGGGGTCATGATTTGAACAAACTTGAATCTACACTACCTGAGGATGTTTCCCCATAAGTTTCATCTTTCCTGGCACAGTGGTTCTTGAGAAGAAGATTTTTTAAATATGCCACCATATTTTCTTTAATTCCCAATTATCTCCCCTTGAATGAGGGCGTGGCCCTTCATTTGAACAAACCTGAATCCCCTTTACCCAAGGATACTTTGTGGCAAGTTTGGTTGAAATTGGCCTAGCGGTTCTTGAGAAGAAGTCGAAAATGTGAAAAGTTTACAGACAGACGGACAGACGGACAGACAGACAGACAGACGGACAGACAGACGGACGCCGGACAAAATGTGATCAGAAAAGCTCACTTGAGCTTTCAGCTCAGGTGAGCTAACAAGCTTAAAATTTTTCTGCGAATTTTTACGAACATACTCGTTTTCATTTTGAGCCTTAAAAAGTAAATTTTTTAGGCAACCACCAAAATCGAAATTCTAGTTTTAAAAGAAGTTAAATTTCCAACTTATATAAAAACAGAAATATTATAAACTTTCCATACCATGTTGTTTTTCTGATTTGATTTTATACTGTAAATCACAAAATTTTCGTGACACCTTATTTTTGCTATGTCATTATTTTATAAATGTTTTTATTTTTGTGAGGCGTTTGCATTCCGTAATTTTGCGAAAATAAAGTTTTCGCAAATAAAAAGTGATTTTCAGTATTAAATTTATTTATCTTGATGTTCAGTTAATGATATTTTTTTGCATTTTTTATATATATATATATATATATATATATATATATATATATATATATATATATATATATATATATATTTTAAATTTTTTGTATACATATGTGCATAAGATTTCATAATTTTATTAGGGGGTATCTGTAAAGGACGAATTTATAGAAAGAGATGTTTGTAGAATTGAAAAAATAATCTTTTTCATACATCCGTCTGAAGACGGGATGTACTAACTATGTGGCACTCCAGTCCGTCCGTCTTTTTTTTTTTTTCTCTGGTCGTCCTTGCCATACGTTAGCCTAACTAAAAAGCTAAATTCTATGAGTCCTGTGTTAACCTTGTTGTTAACTTTGTTCAGCTTAAATACATCTCAGGTAGAAGGTACATTGCACTAAGGGATAAACTTGTACATAAATTGGAAAAATCATTGAGATCTTTGTACTTAAGTTGATATTATCACTATGAAAAATTCATTTGTTTGAGATGAACAATATTTGACTAGTTAATCATGTAGTGTGGTGTGTACTTTAATAGAAATTGTTATAAAGAAAGCTTAGCCTATCTAGTGTGGAATCCTAAATATACTTTATAATAGTAAGGTGTTTCATTTTTAGAATTACCTTAAATACTTATCAAAAGTTGATAAAGGGCGAGTGGAGTTACTTTGAGTGATATACCGAATTACAGATATACAGCTGTACATCCTTTTTATATATCAGTACTTATTTATTTTGAAAATATAGTTGAGCTTATTTATTTCAAGATGCTTTTTCTAATGGTTCATAAATCGATCAACCTTGTGAAAATATATTTGGTCTTTTGGTTCTTGATTTAAGAAATTTTTAATTTCATTATTTCCCCTTTGCTTTGTAACGTATATGTAAACTATAAAGGGAATCTTTATCTTCATTATTTGAATATAAGTGGCACGTCTTTAATTGTGTAAGTTAGATTACGCTGCTTACTTTAAAATTGGTATTTATGTTTTGGTATTATATTAATTTTAAGTAGGCTGCAGGAATTCTGCTTTGTAAAATCAATATGCCAAAAAGAGAACAGTATAAAAACCAAAATTGCAGAGTGTGTTTGACTTCTGAAATATATATCCATTGTCTTTAAGTTTGATGGGTTAAGTTTTGAAATATGGATGATGCACGGACACTAAGAAAGATGACATTCCATTTATTATCGCTGGGTCCTTATTTGCTGTTGTAAAATATCTGATCATTGTGGACAAGGAATTTTTGATATATGAAATAAGTGTATTGTTTATTTGTTATAAACAAGAAACTGAGGAGGAATTAACTGTTGAAATAATATTTACAAGTTTGCTTGTGACTAATTATTTTTTAATTATGTAAGAAATATTTTGTTGGATTAAAAGAACAAAATATGTGGGATTACAAGATTTTTGACACGTTTATGTTAATTGTATAAGCACTAGGTTTCGCTACAAATGTTGTTACAATTGTAATTTCAATTTGTGGACATCACTTGGCATGAAAATGCTCATGATCTTTAGAAAAAATCACAGGTTTTGTTAGTTATGATGTTATTCATAATATAGAATATTAATCATCTTGACAGTTAAAAATTGGAAATTGTAGAAGATAATTTTTATAAGGAAGAATTCATAATTCATGTTACAGTTTGGTATTTTTATAAGGAAGAATTCATAATTCATGTCACAGTTTGGTATTTTTATAAGGAAGAATTCATAATTCATGTTACAGTTTGGTATGTTTTGAAAGGAATTAAAAAAAACTGTTTAATTTTTTATATTTTTTACCGGAAGAAAATTGTCAGGTACTTTACAAAAAATACTTTACTTAGTGCAATTATATTTATTTTAATGTATTACAAATCCTTTTTCGTAGGAATTAAGTAACAATTATTTATATTTCTTTTCAATATAGCTACTCTTTTGATGAAAAGAATAATTAAATTTTTTTTAAAAGTCTATATTGAGATTATAATTTGTATTGCGCTCTATCACTAGGCTCACTGTATAGGAGAGGCACAATGAGGCACAAGGATCCTTCAGAGGAGGTCTTTCTCTATTCTCTTACACTAACAGCCTGAACTCCTCAATACTAATAAGGAATGAGGCAGTTAAGGCAGAAAAAGGCATTCCCCATTTATATTTTTGTACACGATCCGTGAAAAACTGTTTTCTTTAAGTTTTTAGATAATGAATGTGTTAAGGAACAATTATTTTATGTGATTTAATGAGCTTTAGAGAATAAAAAATGTAATATTTTATTTGTTTTCAATTGAGAATTATGAAATGATGCCAAAAAATTCTTTGCTATATTAACACCTTATGTGCTTCTTGATCCCAAGCATGGTAATTTCAGTTTCTTTCATATAATGAGCTGTGGATTGCTGGATATGTTTTCCTGACCTTATGGGGTCCATGAATTACCAGTTGTTTATTTCACGTTGATGAATGAAAAATAAATATAATTGTCGTTTCGATTTCTAATCAATATTTTCTTTTTCAACACGTGAAGTAAGTATGACCAGATATTCATCAAATATATTTGTAAATGAAAGAATATCACTATTTCATTATTATTTTTTTAATGTATGTTTTGCATCGTGTTAATCATATTTTGTCGTTTTTATATGATGAGAAAACGTAATCAATTGTCATTTTCAAATTGTTTTAAATTTTGCGAGTTGACCTCGAATTAGTTTAGCTCAGGGGTTTGTTCATGTATTGATCATTTTATATCATACCAATTAACCTTCTCATTTTCAATAGTACAAAAAATTTTTTAGGAACTTAATGGTGAAACAAGCAAACGGCTTTGGGTGATTGGTCTCAAGAATAGCTATTTTTATTTAACAAAGACTATTTAAAAGCTCCTTTATGGAAGAATCATTTGAGATGAATTCATCGTTCCATTTCAATTTACATCTGTATTATTATTTTTACTGCTTTGGAGTATGTTGTGAATTTTTTTTTCTAGATGTAGGTTTAGCTTAGCATGGATGCTATTTGTTTCATATGAACTTTGTTTAATACAGGTTTTTGTGTGTGTTCACCCTTCTACGTGTGTTTATGTGCACATCATTTTCAGCCGTTTGTCACCTTGTTTTCGAAATCCTCATTAGTGCGTTGTTCTTGTTCAATTAACAGTCATCGGCCTTTGTTATTTCTTAGGTAGTTTCTAGGTTTAAAGATTTCGACATATTTTTGTTCGTTTTAAAATTTCATATTTTCATTGCAAATTGTCTTAGAAATATTTGTTTCAGATAGATTTGAGATGGCTGTGGGGATTAACATTTTGCTTTTTCATATATCGCATTTACTCAGATTCAGTTTATGATATACTGATTGGAAAGTGGAATCAGAAGAGGACTTAGTTGGAAATCATAAGATAAATGTATTTAAAGTTTTAAGTCCGACTACGATTTAAAAAAAAAAGTATTCAATGCATTTCTCAGAAGAATTCAAAGAAAGTCACTGAATGCTTAGTTTGTGCAATCTTTATGGTCAAACCGTACATGGAGCTGGTAATTGCAGTGCACGCCTCTGAAAATTCATATTTTTACCAAGCTTCTTATTTATTTCTCTTCTCCTTTCCTCAAGCTATCTCTATTGTATGTACTTCCAAAAAGCATGGCATCAATTTGTTAGTGTTTTTTTTACCTATATTATGCAAATAAAAATAGTTAAAGTTAAATTAGTGGAGAGTTATATTTAATTGATTGCACATTAAATGATATTTATGATTTATGTTAAAATAAAAGTAAAAATTGATTTATTCATGTAATTTAACATAAATATGCAACTTACCAAGGATGCAGGTAAGGAATCAATATTTTTATTTGCTAATAATACCATATGGCCATATTTAAAATTATAATTTAATAGAATAATCAGGTAAATTTCAAATATTTTACTTCCAGAATTGTTATTGTCAAGAAAATTGGGATCGTCACTAGGTAAGATGCATTGATCTTTACTTCATTAATAAGGGTTTATTTAACAAAACATACACGTATATTTACATTTGCAAATGTTTTCCTTTACATAACACTACTGAAGGCAAGCGTTTTTATAACTGTGTAAATACAGGTTTGGGGTCAAGAGGTCATAGATGTGCGTTTGGATAAACGTTCCATGTAATTTCTCTGTGACGTCATAAAGGGTCGACGCGCGTTTGGTGGATTACATACATGCCGTTGGGTTTGAAAAATTAACGCATTTCACACGTTAAAAGTAACAATCAGGCAAATACAAAGTATAAATAAGTCACAAATGTAAATATAAGTAATAAGGTATCATTTTTTGAGTTTTATTGAGATGTAAAACGGGTTGACACATGATCAAATCTTCCATAAAGCCCTTCGGGCTTTATGGGATTTGATCACGTGACCAACCCGTTTTACATCTCAATAAAACTCAAAAAATGATACCTTATTTCTTAAATAAACATCATAATTTTTTAATTAAAAAAAATCGGTCTAATGTTAATAAATGTTGAAATGATCTATCAAGAAGATCAGGATTTAAAACTGAGATAATTCCTATAGTTTTACACGATCAAGTTTCCAAAGATTTTTTATGAAAATTTTTAAGTGTTTCAAGTAATGTTTTATTGGTTTGAAAAATGTTAAGTGTTTCCAATAATGTTTGATGGGTTTGGGTCGAATGCTTTATTAATTACATGTAGAGGTAAGTCCAGCAAAGTTAGTTTAGATATTCTGGTATATTTCTTTATGTTGTAGGCCAACTAAATACATTGTACTTTCTTAAACTTTATATTTGTCATTTAATAACATGTTTCTTACAAAGAGATTAATATTTTTCTTTAACTGCCTTTAGGCTCTGTTCGATCTTTGGACGATTCTTTTACAAGGAGTGCTTCTTTTAGAAGAAGCAAACAGGTGAAAGCTATAAGTAGTCTCATCCAGGGTTCATCTTCTGGGGTCAAGGCCATGTTTAGAACCACGTGGGCAGGATCAGCTGATGATCTAATTCGTAACCGCCACTCTCGTTCTCGAAGTCCAAACTCTACCCCAACAGGTAGTGGAAAATCCTCCCCAAGTCCCCAGCGAAGGGAAACGGTAAATATGGCCAGAAACCTAATGATATAACAATCTAATTCAGACTTCTTAGATCCGCGCTGTATGCAGAGTGTATATGGCGCGGATCTAAGAAGTCTTATTTTAATTAGATATATTTACATTTGCAAATGTTTTCCTTTACATAACACTACTGAAGGCAAGCGTTTTTATAACTGTGTAAATACAGGTTTGGGGTCAAGAGGTCATAGATGTGCGTTTGGATAAACGTTCCACGTAATTTCTCTGTGACGTCATAAAGGGTCGACGCGCGTTTAGTAGATTACGTACATGCCGTTGGGTTTGAAAAATTAACGCATTTCACACGTTAAAAGTAACAATCAGGCAAATATAAAGTATGAATAAGTCACAAATGTAAATATAAGTAATAAGGTATCATTTTTTGAGTTTTATTGAGATGTAAAACGGGTTGACACATGATCAAATCTTCCATAAAGCCCTTCGGGCTTTATGGGATTTGATCACGTGACCTACCCGTTTTACATCTCAATAAAACTCAAAAAATGATACCTTATTTCTTAATTAATGATGAAACATATGGATATAAGGAACTATTTTCAAGATCAAAAGTCCGTAAAACAATGCAAGATAGGAACAAAGCAAACAGGGACCCCCAAAACATAATGATTTTTTTTTTTTGGAGTATGAAGTCTTTTTTTGAAATATTTTTTTTTCTTTTAACAGTTTGCAAGTCGGTCAGTGGACAGGGAATTAATGCCTCCCCCATCTGCACCTGTAAGGAAGAGGCGTGAAGCTCAATCAGGCAGTGATGGAAATCTCGCTACTGAAGATATGACTAGGTACCTGTTGAATACAAATAGCAAAATGAAGAAAATCTAATAAAAATGGTGCATTTGCCCCTATACAATTAAAATTGTTTAGAAGAGTTTTATTTGATATTGTCAAGTTTATCATTTAAAAAATTATGGTTTTAAAAATAGGAATGTTCGTCTAGGAGAAATCGAAGAAACAGTTGCATTTAAATAATATATGGGCATTTTAATGTTTTTTTTAAAAAAAACTTAATACATAGGCAATTTATTTTAAATGTATGATTTGCTTAATTATTTTAAAAAGTTGAAGAATGGAACATGACTTGTTTTAATACGAATTCTACATGTAAAAATGTTATTGTTTCGTGTTTCAGAACTATATCAGAACCGACTCTTAACAGTGGAAGATTACCAAAGACTTATATATGAAAACAATCTGACATCTGTTTTATCGTATAAGTATCATTTATAAGCAATATGGCATTACATATATTTTGCTTTCAACATGTTCAATACGGTTTGCAAGTTTACACGAGCATGATGACATTTTTGTTACAAAATAATTTTGATCCATATTCTGTGCAATATTGATGAAATTTTGTTAGTAAATTCGTGGATGATATAATATTTCATTATGATTAGAAACATGTGTGAATGTCTATTTTTGATATGTACATGAAATCGTTGTAAACATGTATCTATATATAAACAGTATATACAAATTCAAACATCAGCCTAGACACAGGCATTCAAAGCAAAATATTTTCATTATTTATATATTTGTCATTGTTACTTGTTAGTTTGTTTTTTACTGATTGTTGACAATAAAAATAACTATGAATAACATGATTATTATTTTATTATATAGCTGCAGAACTCTACATGTAGCTCTCCAGTTGAGAAAAATCAGACAGGTAAACCAGAGAACTACAGTATTGTAAAATCCTTAATATGATTTATGCCACCATCTTTTTTTAGGCTAACTTCGGGTGTTTATTCTTGAATTTTATGCTTTTCTTCACTGATGTCGTCCCGAAATAACTCGCTCGAGTTTCGCTTATCCCATGTCCTATTTACATAAACATTGTCAGCTTTATAGACAATATTCATGTTACTTAAACCTGGAGATCTTGATTTTTGAAATTTGTTATTTACATAACTCGTCAAGTTTATGCACTTTGATAGACTTTTTTTCGCATGACCCCCAACATGGCAATGGAATGCGGGTTTTTTAATCCGTTTAAATGAACGTAAATAAAAAGCAAATATTTAGTAATGAGAAATGCATTGATCCCGAAATTAAAACCATCGTTAAATAAACTTATAAATGATTTCTAAAGCTCAATTTATGTACATGAAATTCAAGTTTACATTTTTAAAATCACATCTGTAATCATTTCAAAACTTAAGCTCTCCAGAAAGTAGTCAAATATAAATACACCTACAAAAGGTTATTAACTTTTGAGATGTTACATGTATGTTCATTATAATTACTACAGTTAGTTCCAAAGGATAATGTAGTAAAATATAAACACCTCTTTAAAGTTATTATAATTTAACTTTTGAGGTGCATCAAATACCACAGGTAGTTCCATTCCAAAGAGATGGATACGATGAAGTTTGCAATTCAAAATCTATTTTTGAAATGCTTTACTTTACAAAAAAGTATGAGCAAGCAAAATATTTTTGCTGAAGAAGATTTTTGAACATCTTGTTTATGACATTTTAACGCACACTGTTGTTCAAAGAATTGATTTATGGAATACGTGAACTAACATGGCATTGTAGGTACGTTATGAAAGTTGAAAACTTTATTGATACAGGATAAAGTCTTATTTCGTTTTCATTTGAAAAATTTGTACAAATGATCGTTAGTTGATAAAAGTCTTATCTTGCAAATAGTACATTGTGATTTAGATCTTACGAGGGCCAAGAAGTACAAGTATAGGACTTGAAAGTTTATTGGACTCCGTATTGAAACGTATGAAATTAAAGGCCAGTGAAATTCAATAATATAAAAACACATCAAACTGAAAACTAAAACATACCAAACTGACAATCAATAATTGGAAGGCGGGGTGGGATTCAGATTTTTATTTCTTTTATTAAATTAATTAAAAGGAGATGACAATGAGAAAGAAATATATTCTTAAAATGAATCAAAATTTTAACGAAAAATATAGGTAGGATTGCCTTTTTCTACAAAATGACCGCCCCCAGTTGTTAGTGTAAGAGAATAGAGAAAAAAATTAAAACTTTCTCTGAAGGATCCTTGTGCCTCATTGTGCCACTCCTATACAGCAATCCTATATAGTGTGGAATGTCTTTTTCTGCCTTTGCTGCCTCATTCCGTATTAGTATTGAGGAGGTCAGGCTGATGGTGTAAGAGAATAGAGCAAGACCTCTGAATGATCTTTGTGCCTAATTGTGCCTCTCCTATACAGCAAGCCTAGTGATAGAGCACAATGCAAATTATAATTTCAGTAGCATGGTTGATATGTTTGGCACGCCAAATTCACAAAAATGAGATAAACCTAGTTTCACATTTGATAAACTAGGTTTATCGACTGTAAACTATAGTTTACAAACCGTAAACTATAGTTAACGATTCGTTAAGTATAGTTAACGATTCGTTAAGTATAGTTTTCATCTGTAAAACTATATTTAACGGTTGTTAACTATAGTTTACGAATGATAATCTAAGTTTATCTGTTAACAATAGATTTTGTTGATAAACATAGATTCACGTTTGTAAACTATAGTTTACAATCGTAAACTATAGTTAAGAGTTGTTAATCATAGATTCACAATTCATGAAACTATATTTATCAGATCGTTAACTATAGTTAACGGTTTGTAAACTATAGTTTACAAATCGTGAAACTGTATTTATCAGATAATCTGTTCTGCAATCGCAAATGATTGTTTTCAGTGTTAAGTATATTTTACGGTTGTGAAACATAGATTATCGCGTTAACTATGGTTTACGGATGTAAAATATAGATTAACATTGTTAACTATAGTTTACAGTCCGTAAACTATAGTTTACAACTGATATACCTAGTTTATCGACTGTAAAACTATGTTTAGCTCATTTTTGTGAATTTGGTGTGCCATAGATATGCACATTAAAAATTGATGTTTACCATCAAAGGGGTGGCCATATGAAATGAAATACAGTACCCGCATCGTTATTCTTTACAGGATACACGATACGATAGGATACACGCACGATACGATAGGATACACGCACGATAGGACAGGATACACGCACGATAGGATAAACGCAAAACACGATAAACGCAAAACACGATACACGCAAAACACGATAAACGCAAAACACGATAGACCTGATAAACGATCTTCACGATAGGATAAACGCAAAACCTGATAAGATTGTTTCAAAATGCGGAACGTTTTTTGACAAGACGAAAAGATTATTTTGTTTAGTTTCCGCAATATTTTAATCTAAATACTTGCAAAGCTTCAAATCTAAACTATAAAGTGAATTTAATTATTATAAAAAGAACTTGAGATCTCTGTGGTAATTTTACAAAAGTTGTTTATTTATATAAACAAAAATTGACAGTGATTAAAGGGATTATTATGAAATGGAGACTGTATTTTTTTTTTTTTATTTCTTCTCAAGGGTGTGAATTTTGAAAATCTATAAATAGATTTATTATTTATGAAAAAATATACATATTAATTTTCTATCTAATGAATTTATCTACCAGTACCAAGTTATTTCAGGGAAGGAATTTACGCAATAAATTAAATATTTGTATTTAATGTTTAAAGCTTACAATCTGCGATGTATCCAAAATCGCAATAAAATATTAAAATATCTTAGAAAAAAAAATACAAGTAGAAGACCGGCCGAAAGAAAGGTTCCAAGAAATCGGCTTTAACAAAATAGATTTAACATAATAGATCTATCAAGAATTAAACAGTTCAAGAAAATTAATTCCCTGAATAGAAATCTAAATAATTGTTTAAATAATGGCGCTCTGCATTAATACATGTAAACTGTGTCATGAGAATATGAATCTGCTACAACTGCATATGTACATGTACGTTTACACTAAGCTAGGGCTTATGTTTATTTAAACATTTATATATCGGATACTTAAAACCTCGTATTTATTAATGAATATTGAATGGTTAAATACTTTTTTCTTTACAACACAAAACAGAAAAATTAATTAACAAATATTCAAAGAGTGAAATGCAACTTTTCCGACTAAATAATTATAAATCATTGCTATTAAACTCTGTATGTACTGTTTCTAATAATAACAAAAAATAGGTTTAATTCGGCAAATGAATTATTAAACCTTAAAAATCGTTTTAGACTGACCCGGTAATCTCATTTGAGGCATATTTGAAGGGCGGGACTTTGAAAGTCCGTAACCAATTTAAAATGAGATAAACAAGATCTAACCAAATAGCCAAATATAATATTAAATTCTTAAATAAAGTAATATACGTAAGGAATTAATCGATTAATACTATTAATTGATTTGGTGTAATTATTATAGTCTTGCATGGTAACGGCGGAATCAGACGACTTCTTTTGTTTTATTTTTATAGTAAGATACCGTAAAAAAAAATAATGCGAGCTAATTTTCATAGTTTACAATGTTAGAACTATTTCATCCGTTTCTACGATCAATGAAATTGTTTCCTAGAATTAATTTTGTCCGTATTACGTAGAAAACCCGATGATCCGAAAGTGCATGTACCATAAGTGCAGTATTTCTTTTTAAAGTTTTATTAAAAGACTAATTTACATAAACATGATGGAAACATTGTACGAAATGAAAGAAATCTGCGGATTGAGTTTAGGGAGTTCATTTCATTAAATTGATTTATTTGAATTTTTATTTAACATTCAAGCGATGAGATGATTTTTTTAATCCATTAATTGTACAATTATTTAATATATTTTGAATTAAATCTTTGATAAGTTTTTTCAAACAAGTTAGGAACAAAATCCCGAAAATAAGTAGATGCGTTTCATTAGAACCAATAATATTCGAGGTTACTAATTGACCCCAGGTGAGAAATCAGTACAGGTATGTTGACGGTGGTCACACACACGGGCCGAGGTGTCAGTTAGGGGAGAAGGGGGAGAGGGTGGTTGACCGCACAGGAAGGTGAGCTAATTAGAGAGCTACACATACGTGTCAGTTTTCTGGTAAGGAAAGGTCTTCGATTTATTTTGATTTTTGACATCCCGATGGATTATATTTTCAGTTTATTTCCACGTCGAAAAGGTAAGCTTTAAAAAAACATCATGTTTTTCCCTGTATATATTATTTTTAGATTATCTAACGCCAGATAAAATTAAAGAAAAACTTCTATTTTATAGTAACAACCAAGGTGTAATAAATATGGTAGAATATTTTCATGCATTACATTTTTTAATTTTGATTTTTTTAAAATTTAGACATTCATCAAGGAATTTATAAGTAGCTAACTAAAAAGTGATAAAAAAAAATTAAAAAATTGAACGCATACTGCCAACATCGATGTTAAAATCATCTTGATCAATGTCTTATGCTTTATTATTTTTGTAACATAAAGACTTTAAATAATTATGCACACATGCAGATCAGAAGCGTAAACATATAACTAATATAATCAGACGATAAACAAGGAAAAAAAGAATATATATTTTTAAAAAAAGATACATATCAGTCCCCTGCTTATTATTTATTTATTTGCTTTTTGAGTATGCATACACCCAGGGACCTATATACACCGTAGCTTACAAAAATTCTTTCTCAAGTTACTCTGATTTATTTAAGAAAATCATATTGATAATATTTAATTTTGACAAAATAAATCATACAATTCGATAAAAAAAAAAATTAAAAAAAAAAAAAAAGGCGACCGATTATAATTTCATTCATTTCCGAAAATAGAGTTACTGTTTAACATTTGATAAACACTCTCTGCTTGACTATGAAATAATTATTTTATTTATTTATTTTATTATTGATTAATTAATCAATTAATTTATTCAAGAACTACGTTATTTATTTATTCATTCTTTTTCTTCTACGCTTAATATTTCTTTTAATGATGAAAAACAAAGGGATAAAACTTTCATTTCTCTTTTTCGGTTGAAGTAATCTTATTTTAGTTAACAAAACGAAAAAGAAACTCGGAATAGCTCAGTAGTTTCTTTCTAAAGTAAAGATAAAAAGCGAGGGTTTCCGAATATACATGATAAACGCAAAACACGATACACGATAGAACCTGATAAACGATCTACACGATAAACGCAAAACACGATAAACGGAAAAGACGATAGAAAACGCAAAACCTGATAAACGGAAAACACGATACGATAGGATACATGCACGATACGATAGGATACACGCACGATAGGACACGATAGAATTGTAAAGAATAACGATGCGGGTACTGTACTAGAGGTACTTTGTGCATTGAGCTCACTAAATGATACCGCAAGCCTCATGTATGATTATGATAGCAACATCCATGTTTTGTCTGGGAGTCCCGAAATAATTGACTGATCATAAAGTAGAATAAGAGGTGCACAATAGCATTGCATATTAAGAATCTGCGAAAGTACATGTATCATCATCTTCGCTGGCCAAGTGTCCAAATTTAATTTAAATTTCATTTAGTGGCAGAGGAGGAGTTGCGATACCCTTTAATGGATACCCTTTAATATAGCAGATGGATGCCCTTTAATATTGTAGAAGAATGACGGTGTCCATGTTTTGCTATGATAAACACAAAGTACCGTATAAAAGGAAATTTCAGCGAGACGCAAATTTAGCGATTCGACCTTAAAAATTAGCATTTATTTTCAGCAAGATGTAATTTTAGCGATTTCAAATTGTTCACTAAATAAGCAATTGCAAATGAAATGCAATTAATTTTAGCGATATTCAATTTTACCGATCTCAGCACCCTCGCTAATAATGCCAAAATTAAATCCTCGCTAAAAATTCTAATCATACGGTATGTTTCAGATCAAAAAAAAAAAAAATAGAGGTCGATTTCTATTTTTCTATACAGGGAGTAAAAGAATCTGCATCAACAGCATTAGAGTATGAGGAAAGAGAGAATTTATCCTTATTCTGAGCTTTATGTAAGATGCTGTATTTCTTAAATACAAATAACCTTCTTCCAAAGGCAATCGCGGAGATTGGCATCAGCTCTGAACTACTTGTAATATATAAGCTCTATTTTCAATTAGTCTTATTTTCTGTTATGTCTAGAAATTAATTGAGAAGAATAGAAATATATGTCAGGAAACGATAAGGCAAAGTTTTCTGCATACAAACTGAATTGCATTACATCTTATTCAATTGACGGTAAAGACTAAATAAAGTTCTGAGTGGATATTTTTCATACATGTCAATAAACAAAGTCATAAACCTTAACAAAAGATGAATTTCATGATTAATAAGTCTTAATTTACAACCGGAAAAATGACTTGTCTGTTTATATTCTTTTCAGAAACTGAAGTTCTATTTTTGCAATCGTAATTATTGCAGTTTCCTGTTTAAGAACTAAAAAATTCAATGCCCTTTTATAAAAGAAAACCACATCTAAGCATCTATAAAGCTCTCTTAATTCAGATCTGGTCAATAGAAGAATGCTTCTTAAATAATAATAATAATAATTATTATTATTATTATATAATAATTAAGTCATGTAAGCACTACATGTAGTTGTTTTTTTTTTAATTCTTTAAAGAAAAAATCAGACATTTTATTTTTCAAATTACAACTTGATTGTTATAGTTTGATTCTATACTGAAAGGAAAAAGAAACACAGGGTAAACTTTCGAGGTGAATTAAATTTCTCTTCTTTTTAATTTTTTTCAGTATTGCTATCTAAATTTTAAAATCATCTTTATAGAAAATGTAACCGAAATCCCATCTGATTTTGACTTATAATTCATTAGTTATTGAAACTCATATGATGATACCACCCAAAAGTGAAAATCGAAAACTCACAATGTCCTCAATGTCTCCCCCGCGCATCTGTCACAGCCTTGATTCTCCTTTGCATGGAATTCATCAGAGTGTTTATTTTTCAAGACCTGGCTATACTAGGCATGGGTAAATGGCCCAAAATCCCAAATTGCGCAATTGGTTTCTTTTAGTTTTTGAATGAATGTAATGATTATGATAGTCGACACGAACTGTATTAATAGCGTTTTTTTAAAGAATTGTTGAGTTATGCAACATTTTACATTTCGTGGTGGACATGAATTCGTGGGTCTTTTCATACCTCGAAAACAACGAAATTTAACCCCCCTAGAAAATTTGTGATTTCACAGTATGTTTATATTAGTTATATAATTCTCTTTATTAGAAACAAATACCACGAAGGCAGCACATCTGCTTCTGATTTCCTCTATAACATACGCCTTATTGGTTTTCATAGCGTAGAGAATACTACTCGGGAGGTCATTTTTATTCGCTATTTGATAGGTGCAAATCTTCTCCGGAAAAGCATGCTTAAAGTAGCAATTTCCTTTAATAATCATAGATAGAAATGATTATAAGATTGACCATATTACTGTTCAACGGACAAATCAAATTATCATATTATAATACATGCAGGGGGACTTCCTTTGTTTTGCTCCCACTGTAAACTCTCATTGTATTTAATGATTTCCAGCCGATAAAGATTTTTTTTTTCATTTCTGGAAGTATTTTACTTGCATTATATTCATGAATTTAAATTTTCTAATTAAATGAAGAAATAAGAAAAAGTGAGAGTTTTGGGTTGTTTCTGTCAACAGTTCACATGTATGAATTTATCGACATTTCTTTATCTTAAAAACCCCCAAAACTTAATTCATTTTGAAATAATCATAAAAGCACATTAGTTTGTAAAAATCCAGTTAAAATGTGTTACATCTGAATAGAATAATCAACGGCTCCCATATAGGTCTACATTTCTGGAGCATAAGAATTTCAATTGAAACACCCCCATGTTGAGAATTGATAGATGGCCAGGTTCCTGTAACACAAAAAGAACAATGCTCATAATTTATGTCAAACATGCTGTATTTAGTTATACATAAAATAAGTATCCATTAGATTTGCATTTTTGATAACCTTCTCATGCAATTACTGTAAACGTACTTTTTTCAACGGGTCCGCGGAATCGCTACATGTGTATTTCTGTTTAATCCGCAGGTAAAAAATTACGCAGATTTCTTAGACTCTCACTATTAGCCTTTCATGCATTTTAAGTACGATGAGACAAATTTCCGCGGAAAATTTGTGATCGCGTACATAGTGTAAATTAAGACCACGTGGAAAAAGTACTTCAACAGTATTATTAATTAATTTAACTTCAAAAATAGACCTGATGCTGGACTAAGCAAAAAAAGAAAACAAAACTATAAAGAAAGAAAAAGAGAAGGGTTATGGATACGATTCATTTCATACCTGCTGGAATTGCATGTCGTCCTTGTCCTGAGATATCATAAAGAGGGAACATGTCACCACCTATATTTTCGCCAATGCAGACAGAAAACTTGTTATGACTCTCCTTCTTAAACTTCACTATTATGTATTCCTTTGGGTAGTTCCAGTCTATAGTGCCATTTTTACACCCATCCGAAGCTTGGTATTCACGATGTTCTCCATCAGGTATAAATCTTCAAACAAAATTAGACACAGTTTTCAAAACAACAATCTTGTTGATGAGTCCGGTTTATACAATACACATGTAAAATTTAAGATCGAACATTACAATGTTCGACATGCCCTAAGCTACTAGTATACTAGTGTCTTTCTGACATATTTTCTATTTATCAAAAAAAATATGCATTATGAATACTTGTAAGTATTATGGTTTATTTTCTATTTACCCCTTATTGTTTTTTATAATTCATCAACAGGAATCTTACAATAACTTTTCTATCACTACACCGACTCTAAATTTTTTTTAAGATTTCATAAGCCTCTTTGTGAGAGAGCAGGTTCAAAGTTATAATCTCAAAGCGCAAGACACAGTTTTCAAAACAACAATCTTGTTGATGAGTCCGGTTTATACAATACACATGTAAAATTTAAGATCGAACATTACAATGTTCGACATGCCCTAAGCTACTAGTATACTAGTGTCTTTCTGACATATTTTCTATTTATCAATAAAAATATGCATTATGAATACTTGTAAGTATTATGGTTTATTTTCTATTTACCCCTTATTGTTTTTTATAATTCATCAACAGGAATCTTACAATAACTTTTCTATCACTACACCGACTCTAAATTTTTTTTAAGATTTCATAAGCCTCTTTGTGAGAGAGCAGGTTCAAAGTTATAATCTCAAAGCGCAAGATTTTAAATAAATAATCATCTTGTATTGTTAATATCTAAAGTTACAGAGATAAGTATCCTTACTGTCCACATATTCCACATAGCAGTGGAAGAAATCTATTCGAATACACCTCAGAAAAGTGGCCTGTACGGGATTTAATCATTTATCAAAAAGATTCAAACTGCATACCCTTGTGGAAGAATTGTACATCTATGTCCAAACAGGAAGGAAAGGACATTGAGAAGTGTAAATACGATTATTCCAAACACGATTGAGTTCATCTTGACCAAATTCTCTGTTAACATTCCTGAATTTTTTATCATATACCTTATCATATTTACATGTATCTACAAATAGTAGTCGTCGTTCGCGTGGCGATGTGGTAAATGCGTCTGTTGTAGATTTGGTTTGTAATGAGTCGATCCTTACGTCAAAGGTTCGATACCAACTTTAAATTTGGGACGTGGAGACCGGTCCTTCGGGTGAGAACGTATTAACCGAGGTTCTGTGTAGCATAAGGTGCAGCTGCTGGAACGAAAAAGATTCCTAACAACTCCGATGGAAATGAGTAAAGGTTAAAACTTTGAAGCTCTCCATCGGCATCTCATTTTTCTCATACATTGTTAGGCCCCCAAAAACAAATTTTCTGGTGCGACTGTCTAGCTGTCTGTTTGTCCGCAAAAACCTTAACCTTGTCCATAACTTTTAGTGGGTGGGGCTATGGCATTAATATTTCAAAGACGTATTCCTTGTGAGCAGACCTTTCTTAGGGCACCACCAAATTTGACTTCTTGACTTTGACCATGGAACTTGACAAACTTTTACAAAAAATACCACACTTCAACCTTGACAGTAACTTTTTAACAGTTGGAGCTAGGACTTTCATACTTCACGTGTGTGTTATTTTGATAAGACTTTTTTGTGGGTATAAATATTATTGACTTTTTATCTTTGCCTTAGGGTTTGATCCACTTTTAATATGAGCCCATACCTCGATCAAAAACAAAACATGGATTATAATCTTTTGAAACAGTTCTTTCATTATGCATTACTTTATTTTGGATCAAAGGTTTGGGCTTATGCAAAATAAATTAAAGCAGTATAAATTACCAATTTTTGAAGAAATTAAGGATCGGGGATATAGATGTAATTCATGACTCCATAATACACAGGCTACCAAGGAAATTTCGATATATTTCATAGATATGCAGTCACCAAGCTTGACTCAGAGCATGCTTGAGTAAAAAGATAAAAGTAAGAATCAATGAAATTTTATGGCATTTTATAAGAATCTTCTTGTGAAAACCACGCAGCCAAAAATATAAATTTAATAAAAAATATTGCTGCATAGTGTAGATTCAAACTTATTCAAATCGCAACCGATGTTTGGGCGGGGCTATAATCGGGACCACGGTTGAACAAAACGAAAAAGAAAACGTTACAGATCTTCTGATTTTCTTTTACAGAATAGCAAAGCAATGTTTATTCAATTTTATATGAAATTGTATACTTAGGTGGTATAGATTAAACTTTGTTTTTAAAATCATGACCCCAAGGCTGGCTCTACAGCTGGCGATCAAAGTTTAACATTGTAAAATAGGAAAGATCTTTTGAAAATCTTCTCAAGAACAGCAACGACGTGATTGATCATATTTATAAGAAAGCATTATCAGGTAGTGTGAAAACCGCAAGGCCTTATTGACTAAGGTGAGCATATTAACCCATGGGTCTCTTGTATTGACTTTGGATGCCTTATGTTTCTTTATAAAAATCATTGTGAGAAGTTAATATGCATTTTCATAATTTCTAAAACTAGATAGCATTTTTTAAAATAAATAGAATATACCAGTGTAATAAATATATACAAGACATAGCTTACACTTACTTTTTCTTTAAGCTACATGACACTTGCTTTGCATGGGGTCTTTTTACCTTAGTGTCGCGAAGATCAATTACATAAGTTTAATAATCTCAAGTTTTCCCCTTCTTTTCTACGTAGGAAAACATAACAAAATCAAGGGATAGTTAATGTTGTGTTTTTTCTTAAAAACAGATTTCATTTTTGTAGATGTATATTAATTTTAAATTTCTAATAGATTGAAAAAGTATTATAGTTGGTTTTAAACGTCATTATGATAATTGTAATCTATTTTTCATTCAACTTTCTTTCGAAACTTCATCACTCCTTGAAGGTGCAAAGAATTAATATACATTTCCTTAAAAAAAATCAATACGTGTTATAACAAATTACTGTTCAAGAAAACCATGATGTCTGCAGATTTTTTATAAAGCAAATAATTTAGGTTTGAATAGAATATTTTATAGCTCCCAAATAAGGTAGCATTTCTGGAGCATGAATATCAATAGAGGCATTCCCACTCTGAGAGGTTATGCATGGCCATGTACCTTTAAAACAAAAGAGATGAGTTCATCATTGGTGATATCTTTTGTAAAAAAAAAAAAAAAAAAGAAAGAAAGAAAAGAATAGAAGTGTTTTCTTTTTTCCTTGCAAATTTCTTCATAGGAATATTCAAATCAAATTCTATACATACCCTTTGGAATGCTTAGTCGTGTTTCTCCTGTGATATCATAAAAACTGTTGTCTCCAATGCTCTCACTTAGACAAACGGAGAAGTTACCTGGGCTTGCTATTCTGAAATTGACAATGATGTACTCCTTTGGATATTTCCAGTATATGGTGCTCTTTGTAAAGTTGTCGGGAACTTGGTATTCACGATGTTCCCCATCAGGAATAAATATTGAAAACATTATAGATAGGAAGTATTATCAATAATTTTCTGATAAAAACTATAGTACCTTTGAATTTCGTGTTTTCTCTCTATTTCCTTGCATAGTTAGGTAACAGTTTAAGTACACTCACACAGAGTTGACTGGATTTAACTTATGTTTCATTTTTTTGTCTTCGATTTCTAATCTGCTCTTCTCGGATGACAGAATTTTTACAAGATTTTCGTTTGGAAATGGGTCATTATGGAGACTCTGATGATACCCTTATTCCAAGCAACACGTAGGTTACTTAATCTTAATTTTCTTATTATACCCCCCTTGAAAAGCTGGAGGGTATACAGTAATCAGGGTGTCCGTCCGTCCGTCTGTTACGCTTAGGGACACCCATCTCTTATGCGCAACTCTTCTCAAACCACTTAATGAAATTTGATGAGACTTTCAAAGTATCTTTATTACATACTGCCATTATGCACCTCCTATTTTACTTTTTGATCCGACAAATATTTTGGATTTCCCTTAGCAAAACATGGACACTGCCATTAATTCATATCGTAGGCGGGGGTATCATTTAGTGAGCTCATTGCTCACAGTACCTCTAGTTTAAAAGAGATTTGATCTTGAACTCTCTCTTTAATATAAACCCCACTATGATAAAATGTATTAGAAGCTGTCTGTACACCTCCTCCTGCCTTCCACAAACATAATTTTCAAAATATACGATACCTGTCCTATTGAAATATTTCTAGAAATCTTATGCTTGTAAAATTGCTTAGAATTTTTTAGTAAGATACTTATAAAAGTATCCATACTGAAAGCTTATTTACAGAATAAATATATATTCAGAAGTACAAAATACAACAGACATACATTTGCATGTTACAGTAGTTTAATGTCAATTGACAATTGTCGGCATAGAGAAACATGACATAAAAACAATCATACCCCTTCGGATAGATTTCATTTTGTTTAGAGAAAATAACTGGAAAGTTTATTAGTTGCCACTTCTAACCATCATCTTGTGAAAAACCGACTTTGATAAAATCAGTTAACTGACAGTCATATCATTAAAACATTCGTGCATCATGTGTCAAACCCTGACTACTATTTAGGCATAGTGCATGCAAAACACAACACTATGATGTAAATATAACCTATCAATGGTTCGGGTTTTTTTAGGCTGACTTTCATACAAATGGTTAAGCCTTTGTTTTTTAATACTCAAATGACTACGGATAGTTCTGTCTACTTGATCAATACATAGGGTTAACAGCGAGTGTGACCAGTTAACAGATTATACTTACTCAACAGTATCAGAGTGAATAGGAGGAAAGAGAGGATTATTCCTAATATTGAGCTTTATATAAGTTGCAGTATTTCATAACGAGGATGGCTCCTGATATTTAGAGTCTTAAACGTCTTTGGTCAAGTATATTTTTACTTTCTTCACATATAACTTAATTAAAAATCAAATCGAAATATGGGGGATCAATATGCTTCTTTTGGCGCTACAGTACTTAAAAAATTAAAGATGACCTTTTTGCACCTCAATCTGTGTCTTAATCAAAAATTACATATTTGACGTTTTCCCTCCAACAGTTGTATCCAAATAAAGCATGGAATAAAATGAACTACAATTGTATTTAAAAAAGACACTTTAAATTGTGATTAAGAAAAAGTTTCAAATTGCTTCGCATAATCAATTATTTGACCTTTCTGCACTCACAAAATGTGATTTTTCTGGCATTGAAAATAGAATAAGCAAGATAATTATTTTTATCTTAAACATTTGAAGATTCTAAGCAGATAGGTCCAAGTTATCTTAGATATTCAGAAAACAACATCAAAAATGGGGGTATATGATGTAAATTTTTCAAAAAATTGTCAATTTTATGATAAAAATGGCTCAATGTTTTTCTGGACTTTTATAATATATAATATATTTTTTCAGAGTATTTTTTTTCTAACGCAGCATGCATGACGATTATCATGCTCGAATTTTATAAATCCGTTATATATCTAATCATGTAGTGAACATGTTGAAGTTCCCCAAAATTATTTACATGTATACAGGATAGTAAAATCTTTAACAAAATTATTATCTGACCAGCTGAGATTGACTCTCCATTGATTGTCACGCTTCACAGCATTGTCACCGATTAATGACCGTACGTATTTGTTTAGCACAGTCTGCTTTCCTTTGAGGCATGCAAGGTGCATGGCAGTCGTAGTATAAACACAATTAACTACTCAAGTCATTAAAAAAGTAAGTGTCAGGACTGACATGCAATAAAATTTAATCATGGCGGCTACCGATTTTAACCATGGCGCCCCTCGCTTAACCATGGCGCACATGAATTTAACCACGGCGGGCCGCCATGGTTAAACCCCTTGTGGGAAACCTTTATATATTTTTGAACACGTAATCTCCTGTTTAAAAACTAAAAAAAAAAAAAAAAAAATCAGTGACCTTTTATGGAATTTATAAAGTGTCTTTCTGTTGGTAGATTATGGAATCCGGATAGGGCCATGCAGTTCACTATCGCACCATCGAGTATCGACTAATAGGTCGATGGCGCGATGATGATATGGTGCGATAACGATGATGCGATGACGATGGAGCTATGGTACGATAGCGCGATGTCGATGATGCGATCAAGCGATAATGCGATGACGATGGTGCGATAGAACGATAGAGTAAAAGTGAATATTGCTTCATCGTCATCGTACCATCGTCATTGCACTACTGTGCCATCACTATCGCACCATCTTGTTATTGCACCATCGCTTCATCGTGCTATCGCACCATCGCCATCGCTTCATCGTTATCGCACTATCGCAACATAACTTCATCGTTATCGCACTATCGCTTCATCGCACTATCGACCTTAATTTCGATGGTGCGATGATGCGATAGTGAATTGCATGGCCCTTTCCGGATTCCATAGTAGATACTAAATGAAGCCTGTTTCGCAGTTAAAATCTATAAGTCGGTATACCTTTCAACAGTATAGTGATGTATTTTAATAACGTTAACGATCTCTCGGCTTCCTGTTCCCTCAGCACAATGTATATATTGTACATGTTTAACACCCCCCCCCCCCCATCACTGCTTTTCTTTTCTGCTGTAGAGATTATTCTACACGTAGAAGGAAGCACGCCTGCTTTTGATTTCCTCTATAAAATACGCCTTTTTGGTTTTCATACCGTAGAGAATTCAGATATGTAAAGTCAGCTACTCGTAACTGGCTACGGCATGTGGGTAAATTTGGCTACTATAGTAGCTGGCTACGAGAAATAAGTTAAGTTGGCTACTAGTAACTGGCTACGACAAGTAAGTAAAGTTGGCTACTAGTAACTGGCTACTAGTAAATGACTTGATGACTTGAACCTTCTAGTCCTTTTTATGTAAAATTATGCAAACTTGGGATATCTGCGATGTAAAATTCAATCTACCTCAATAATATCAACATTTGTCTTCCAAATTAGCAAAATTTTACACAAAAGGTACTAGTAGCTGAGTTTATTACTAACGATAACTTGGTTAGATCAGTGTCAAATCATGTGGAAAAGCTATCACCTTGTTTTTATCAGCAATATCAGTGGATATCAGTTATGAAAAAACAGCCTCTTCAAGAATATCAACATTTGTATCCTAAGTTTGCATAATTTTACAAAAAAGGTACTAGTAGCTGAGTTTATTACTACAGATATCTTGGTAACCACAGTGCCAGATCATGTGGAAAAGCTAAGAGATTGTTTTTTTTAATAATATCAGTGGATATCAGCGATGTAAAATTCCAGCTACGTCAATAATATCAACATTTGTATCCCAAAAGTGCACAATTTCACACAAAAGATACTAGTAGCTGAGATTATTACTAACGGTATCTTGGTGACATCAGCGCCAGATCTTGTGGAAAAGCTAAAAGATTGTTTTTATCAGCAATATCAGTGGATATCACTGATGTAAAAAAAAAAAAGCTTCTTCAAGAATATCAACTTTTGTTTCCCAAGTTTGCATAATTTTACACAAATGGTACTAGAAGGTTAAAGTCATTTACTAGAAGCCAGTTACTAGTAGCCAACTTTACTTACTTGTCGTAGCCAGTTACTAGCAGCCAACTTTACTTACTTCTCGTAGCCAGCTACTAGTAGCCAACTTTACCCACTTGTCGTAGCCAGCTACTAAGGGGTTTTAAGAAAGTTCGTCCTGGGATGGAATATTTTTAAAAAATTCAAAGTAATGCTTAACTAAAGAGATCAAATTTCAAGTCTGACAAAATCACAGTACTGTACTTTAGATTTATAGCAATTCATTTCTAGCAGGGAATTATAGGATTTTTCTTCCAAATGGAAATATATATAACATCTTTAAAGCACCTGCATGATAGAAATGCTGGTCATTTTGAGTGAAAATAAAGGATAATTTACTTTTGTTTCTTCATAGCCTATCTTGCACCAGGCAAGCTGATCCGCGTAAGAACCAAAGATCACTTTTCAAAAGAAATTTTTCACATATTTGATAATTTTGGCATAGTATTTGAAAGGGTATTTCGACCTGTGTGCTTAATATATGTCACAAATAGGCGTCACCCCTTAATTTGCTGAACAGACATCATCTGTTTTAAAACCTGTCCTCCACTTATTGATTCAACAAAAGACAGTTAAAACCTTATCCGCAGCAAGAATGGACATGAAATATCACAAATTGTAAATATCTTCTCATCGTATTTCTTTCCAAAAATAAAAAAAAATGTGGAACGAACTTTCTTAACACCCTTTAGTAGCTATCTTTACATATCTAGAGAATTCTACACGGGAGATTATTTCTATTCACTATTTCATAGGTGCAAGTCCTTCTCCGGAAATGCGTGTTTTGGCAGTTTCCCTTAAATAATCGTAGATAGAGATAATCAAAGATTGACCATACTACTGTTCAACAGACAAATCAAATTATTATATAATACATGTAGGAGGATTTCCTTTGTTTTGCTCCTACAGTCAATTTTATTTGTAATTAATGATTTCCAGCTGATAGTGAACTTTTTTTATTGACAGGGACCCTTGACAGGGACTATTAGCGGGTTTGATTAAAGAGCTATCCCACTCACAACCAGCGGATAAGTGTATAATATCAATAAAACAATTTATCCAACTCCGTATTAAATGTAAACCACCCTCCCCAGAATCTCAGAGGAAACACACTAGCAAACTGTTTATCACCATTGTTTTCTAAGCAAAGTTTTCTACGCAACCTTGTAAGGCATGTTTGTCGTTTTTCTTCTTTTGTATTCCTAAAGAAAAACTCTGCTCTTTGAAAGAGAAAGTCCGCTTCAACCATAAAACGGAATGTGCTAGTCCCGGGAGAGAGCAAAATTAAAATATGAGTGTATTAAAGAATTCACATTCCAGTGTACTTAGAATATTGCAGGGAATTAACTGACTGACGGCAGATCTTCATTTTAGAATGGGCCCAGGTGAACGAAAACTCTTAATGTTGGAAAAGAGTCAACTTTCTATATAAAAAATAAATAACACGTTTATCTCATTTATTGAAACAAATGATTCTTAAGTTAACATAAACGAAAATCTGTTAATATAGTGAACATAAATGTACTAATATAACTGTATCACAGGCAAATGGTTAAAAGAGCCAACTTTTAAACAAATGGCCCAGGGGCTACATTGCTCAACTGAACACTGTGACTAGAAAAAAAGTAAAAATCTTTGTATTATTTAAATGAATAATTTGTCATGGCCTACCTTTTATGGGGAGAGGAGGTATGGTTTGAAAAAAAATTCAATTTACACTTAAGGTAGAACCTATGTCGGAAAAGTCTTTGTCACAAGATTTTCAAAATTTTCAAAATGATAAATTAGTACTTGCTCATCAATCAGTTAGAAGCTAATGATACAGTATGTTTCCTTGTTTTTTAAATCTAGTATATCCTGTGAGACTTGGAATGGTAATTACATACTGCGACTACACATTTTCAGTTATTTTAGGGGCACTTGTCAAGAAGAGAATATGAAAAATCACAAAAATACTTCTTCAAACACCGTCGTTTATAGACTTTATTAACTGAACAATATTAAGCAATATTTCTCAAGAATAATCTCTTTTTATTCAACTGACATAGAAAGAAATAAGTCCATATTTTAAAAAAAAGATAGGTAAATGAACTCTGTTTTTAAGTCAATTTTCCATCTTATATTTGTGAATATTTTTCAGAAGTCTTTATCACAATGTCTTCAATTTTTAATGATGAAGAACATACCCAAATGATTTCAAAATATTATTAAAATATATACCTTTCGACTCCAAATAATGAGAGGGAGGTTATTTACCGATGCTAATATATTTGATCTTTTTGCACTAAACCGGATTTCATTATCAAATGACTGTTTGGGGTTACTTTCAGATTGAAATTCTTGACATTTATCAAAAATTGTACTTTTTATTTAAAAGGAATTATTTAAAAGGAACATATTTAATAGAAAAGAGTAATCAAACACAAAGAATATGAGTACGAGGGCTGTTCAATAAATAATGTCCTCGGTGCGCAGAAAGAAGCAAAAGACGCTTTTCAATGATTTGGTCGTCATGATTTTACTAATTAATCTCTTTTAAGTAAAATACATGTCCGTAACAGTTTTTATCCAATTTCTGATTGTTTTTAGAACTCATTTTTGGGTATGACCCTTAGTATACTGGAAAATGGCAGATCCAATGATTTCCCGTTCTTGTTTCTTCCCCCTGAAAGGTGTATTTTTCAAGTTTGGAAATAGAGACAAGTCAAAAGGTCAAAGATATGGCGAATATTGTTAACGTGAAAAAATATTAACTTTCTGTTTCTGATTTTCCCGAAAACCTCTTTACTCTTCAGGGCGTGTGGGTTGTGGCTGTCATGAGGAAATTAAATGTAGTGGATTCCTGATTCTGGGTCCTTCCTCTAAGAAACCTTTTGATTTTTTTGCAAAAAAATTGCTTTTTTGACTCCTCCAGAAATTAAACTGTCTCTCGTAATACGAATATGAACAACAATACCACTATTTTTTAAGAAAATTACATATAAATCTGTCTTTGTGCTCATGAATACCTGTGCTCTTGTCAGACTTTCGCCGTTTTTATCAAGTACATCTTATGGTAAATTTTGTTTTGAGGGTTTTAATCAATAGATTCATGTTCCAATATCTGTTTGAAAATAAAACAAACGCGGTTAACTAAAATTACTGGTATTTTAAAATAATTGTTAAGAATTTCGTATACGCTGTCGTTTTCACTCATTTTTCAAAATATAGGGTGACCTTTGTGTACCAAGCTTTTTTACCGTCAAACGTTTCTTAAAAACAATCTAAAGTACTCCCGATATGATGTCTATCAAATTTGCTATGTGTCTTAAAGTCAATCATACATCATCAAATATTATTTGTTGAAATTTGACAACCACTTCATAAGTTGTTATAATTTTTGTTGGCAAGGAGGATACCCATTTTTGATGCCCATTATATATTTTTTATTATTGAAATCCACCTGCTCTTTTGTCTATAAAACAGGCATTGGTTGCTGTAAATGTCATATATTTCTGTGAATATTTCTTTGGGATTTTTAACAAGTTTTACGGCAGCTATAATGAAGCTTTTATTTTCACTCTAGTTTACCGATTCTTTACCATTCATTTATAATGCAGTGTCTCGAAAAGCCCTTGTTTCACTGCTTCTCACGATGAAACTATGTGATGAAAAGTGGTCACATAAACTGTTATAAATTCATAAAATATTCAATAAAGAGAGAAAGTCAAGTTTAATATCAAATGATATCTGTAATGTATGTTATATAGTTCAGGACATTATTTATTGAACAGCCCTCGTATGTAACAAATATTTATGAAAAGGAATGCACATCATTTCATAATAGATATCACAAAAATGTACACACAATCACACGATCTACAACACGTACATCTTTGACTTTCACACATTTCATCAAGATATTACACTATTTAGTTGACAACTAAAGATTTCTTAAGATTTTAGCATTCCTTCAAACTAGTTACCATTCACATTATTGCTGTAAGTTGTATACATTGTAATTTCATTACACAAGATACATGTAGTCTTTGATTTGCCAACTTACTGTAAATCGTTTTAATATCACGATGTTAAAATTTCACGATATCTCAAAAAGTACCATTTGCGATGGTTTTAATTTCACGCTGCAAGAAATTTCCTATAAGCAATTTAACATTATTCAAAACTAATAATAACATTCACGATGGTTTTAATTTCGCGGAAAATTAATAAATCGCGAACATAGCGAAATTAAAACCATCGTGAATATTTGCCAATCTACAGTAATTAAGGTCATGATCTAGTAAATGAAAGGTGCCTACAGGTTTCTCTATAATTCAAGTAATGTATTGTCATGAACATTATAACCAATATATGTATATATATATATTGAATTAAGATTATTTCGGCATGATTTTAAATTGAATTCTGTGAATTTCAAAATTCAGTATTTTCTTCATTTTCTATTGAAGTGTAAAGTACGGGAAAAAGTGACATTGAATCAATTATGACGTCATAATGAATCTAGCACAGGTTAAACACATTCACTAGTTATGATGTCATACGACGTAGGTTCTACGTTAAGATGCTAACAGGAGTACTGTGGTGTACTTCGAATGGTGGTGTAAATCAGATGTGGACACTGAAAAATTTCAAGGAACTTTTAGAGAATTTGAAATGACAAAATTTTACCAAAATCAACATCATAAAAACTTGGCAGACCGGTCACACCCGGCGTGTGCTCCTTGTCACGATCGGAAGATAACGAAATAAAAACCGTCGTCAATGGAGTGTGTAAATGATGGACTAACAATTAGTATGAAAAACGTCAGTCAGCATTTGATTAAATGATTAATGTATTTGCTGACAAGGTCCATGTATCGACCATAGAACTTACGAAATGATGATATTCTTCTTTATTTATTCAACTGTCAATTATTTCCCTCGTTTTAGAAATTATACATATACTTTAGTTAGAGCATTCGCTTTCATCTCGAACTGAGAGATATAAACTCCGTATGCAGGTATTGAAGGTATTGAAGGTATATTGCTGCATAAGTAAATGAGATTGACGATTGAAAATGTAAAGTTATCAGGTTTATCATAAAGATTGGTTGTTAGATTACCAGAAACGTCTTTTTCAAGTAAAATTACCTACCTATTCCTGTGTAAAACTTTGATCGTGCATTGTGGTCTGAAACTTTCACCGGGGGTCATGATTTAAACAAACTCGTTTCTATACTACCTGCAGATGGTTAAAAAAAATACCAATCATAGCATTGTTGTTCTTGAGAAAAAAATTTAAAGATTTTTCGAATTTATAAATGTAACACTATGTAAAACTTTGATTGTCCTTTGTAGCCAAACCCTTCCCTGAGGGTTCATGAGGTGAACAAACTCAAATTAACACTACCTGAAAATGATTCCACATGAGTTTCATCTTTCCTTGCCCATTGGTTCTTGAAAAGATTTTTTAAAAATATCAGTGATTTTCATTATATTGTAATGATCTCCACTTCGAGGAGGCGTGGCCTTTTTGGACTTTGTGTTTTGGTTGAAATCCGTCCAGTAGTTCTGGAGAAGATAAAAATGTAAAAAGTTTGCAACGACGACAACAACGACAACGACGACAGACAACGGACAAATTTTGATCAGAAAAGCTCACTTGAGTCTTCGGCTCAGGCGAACTTAAACATACTACTTCATTGAATGACGTAATTGCCGAATTTATTTAACTTCTGATTAGCAAAATTTCAATATTTTATGAGATTATGTATTCAAAGATACATTTTAAACTTAATTATAATGCTCTGAAACCTATTAAGTGTGCAATAACATTAATATTAATGTACTGATCGATTGAAAACAATAGAAAAAATGTAACATCTTTATACTGTAAATGTATTAAATTTAGCGTGTACAAGATTTGGCTGAAAAGCTAGCTTAGGTTTTTGTTAGCGCTTTTCTAAATGTCTTATATCTGCAACACATATATAGAGCATTGTACTTGAATTAGAGGTAATTACTTTCTGCAAAAGACATTTTAAAAAACGAGTACAAATCCAAAAATAATACGATTACAGTATTCTGTTAAAAGGACAGTCATTTTAAAATATAACAAACTAATCATTCTAGTAAATTTTCACCTATATATTATTATTATTACATGAATTACAAAAAATTAAAACTTTAATTATCTTTCTCAGATTAGTTTAAAATCTATAAAACATTTTTATTCCAAACAAACCATTATGTATAGTTCATGGACAAATGAAAAATCTGAAGAGAGTTTCTTATGGACGTTTTGTTTTTATCGTATACATTTATATTAGGATAGTTTCTTAAAACTGCTTTCTGGACTTCCGGACAGGCTGTAAAAGAACTCCTATCAACAGTATCAGTGTAGGACGAAAGAACGTCGAGCTTTAGCAGATGCAGTATTTCTTAGATATTGTGTAGCTCTCCTTCCACTGTAATCACGGAGATTGGCGTCAGCTTCTGAAATAATATTCATGCTTTTTTCAATGACAGTCTCACCTGTTTAAGACAAAGATCTAGGAAATGAAAGGTGCCTACAGATACCAGTTTATCCCGCTTCAGACAAATTTGTAGATAACTGATTGGATAACAGCTAATCACATGACGCCCTGAATTTTTTCGTATTACGTCGCCGTCAAGGCGTAATATGAAAATCGGGCACGCGATTCCGTTCCAAGCGTTGACATTATTGTAAATAACAATGGCGGCTAAGAAACTGTTTGCGTAGGTACAGTTGTAGTTTAATTACTTAAATTTCTTGTTACGATATTTTATGCTGATTATTATTGGATTAAAACTTGATATTTTCAAAATATGCACATAGATTTTTTTTTTATTCAAGAAGGTCTTCAGCGGGATAAATTCGTAACACAGTCAGTTAATGACCTAATACGGAGTCATACAGGATGTGAAATTCACACACTGTATGACTCCGTATTAGGTCACTAACTGACTGTGTTACTAATACTGCAGTAATATCAAATTTAAGAAATCTGAAATTATACTTTATAACTTTAGCTGGGTCAAATAAGGTATTTGGGACATAATTTGTTGGTAAACTAGAAAAATCATATTTTAAACTGTCATTTCTAATGAAAATTCAAGAAAGCAGTAATAAATATGGGAGTTTTTTTCCCATATCAGACAAGGCAAATGTATCCAGATTGCCTGCAGTCTTTTAGAAAACGTTAATTTGTATGTTCATGGCCTCTTCTTTAAAATAATGTTAAATATATAATATACAATAAACAAAATTGCTAACGCAACATTTAAAAGAATTAATATTTTACTTTTAAAAATCTGATGTATTTGATATATATAAGTATGTTACTTAAATAAAAAAGACATATTAATGTAAAACCTTATAAATAATTGCAACTTTTATTGAATTGTGACCAGTGCATAGAAAAAATCTAAATTGTTTTCATTCCATTTTCGAAAAAAAAAAATCATTTTTGTCGTATATGTGTTCTTTACATTGATCTCTTTCTAATTAAAAATTACAACGTATGTGGCGTTTGCCGCAAGAGAAGTGTGCTAAATCAGACAGTATGGCGTTTGCAGGGGGTTCCTTAAGAGAAATCTGTAAAAAATGAAAACAATAAAAAAAATTATGAATTCCATTCATGAAAAATTGTTGCAAATAGATAAGAAAAATAAAAATGTTTGCAATAGATAGCCACAGTATTACGTTAGCAGCATATATACAATAAGTTGAAAAATTTTTCCACAACATTAGGTCAACCGTAAGTGGAGTGGAATTGGCCTGGACATTAAGGCACCGAATGATTACTAGGCAATATGAGAGTCAATGGCTGTTTGTTATTTGATTTATAACTGGGGGACTACTCTTGTGGCAACCTCACAGACCACCTTTAGTGATCATTTCATACATGTATCAGTGATCATTTCACAGAAATTTCATATCTGTGCAAAAATGGTGTGCAGTGCACAGATAGAAATTGGTTTTCGGACAAGGTCATTCAAGGGTTTCTTTTTGATACAAATACATTTTTTTTACACATTTCTATTAGAGCAGTAAAGTACGGGAAAGAGAAAGTTGAAAGTAATAGATTTAGCACCAAAGAGTTATTCTGAAGACATTTACTAGATTTTGACCTTAAGTGCAATTCAAAATTTGTAAGGCTTAAAACTAAATATAGTTTGAAAAAATAATCAGGAAAATTTTAATTGTTTGTTTGGTTATTAAGGTCTCTCCGAATTAGTTTTCACTCATTTGGAGACAGAGGATAATTAAAGCTGTTTTTAAAAGGAGATCAAACTCTGAAGTCTAGGTAAAAGTATTTATAACCAAGAAAAGGACTTGTTACAATAAATACATATGGTGAAAACAAAAGACAAAACACCAACTATTCAAAAGATATAACCAAGATTATTTTTTTAATGTAAGTCAAACTCTCAGATCGAGATCAGAAGGTCAAAATATTTATATTCAAGGAAAGGACATTTTACAATAAATTCATATGAGATATGTCAAATTCTAGCATTAACTGTTAAAGAGTTAAAAGTTAAATCGACACAGTTTCAAATGAATCTTTTAAACCAAATTTAATGTTTACAATAATTACTAACTAAGGTAATTATAATGATCAGCAAAATTTTGAATATCATTTGCTGTATTACAAAGGAGATACATAGCTTAAAATTCTACATATTAACGTAATCAACTTTGAAGGCTCGTGTCTTGCTTTTGTTTATATACAGAATTTGTCACAAAACGTGATTCAGCAAATCACTAGAAACATTTTAATCGTATCAAGAATCAACTTCTTTATTGAAAACAATGCTTTGAAAGAGATTGAACCTACGTAAACAAAAACATTGTACGGACCCTGTTAACATGACAAGGTTTGAAACTCCAAATCTGTATTGTATCGCGACAACTGAAATTCAAAGTTTTGATGATCATAAGAAATAACTTAAATATTAAATACTAAAGTAAAATATTTGTAAAAATGGAAAAATACATTTGACAATTTTTGCTGAAACTGTGTCCATGTCCCTTTAAATAAAATGCTTTATTTTTTTCAGGAAAGATTATCTTAAAGCAATATGAGCTGCATTTCTAAGAATTTTATTTTGGTGGTAAAATGTGTTATAATGATTAATCTGTATGTAATCTAAAACTTTATGATCAATAAAACCAAAATGAAGTTTAAAAATATTTTCGAAGAAATATTTCTGTACCACCGAATATACAGTATTACATAAGAAATCATTATTGCACAGGACGACAATATTTCAATTTTGCTTCAATCAAAGCGTATAAAAAGTTCTTTCATAGCTAATATCACCAACATAAGTTTATTAATGTTCTATTTTTCTGTCATTGAAATAGTTAATTACAAATTTGCAACATTTTTACCAATGTCAAACATGCAGCTCATATTGCTTTAATTTTTTAAATATATTTTAAGAAAACACAAATTTATTGAGAGGAAGTAAATCAATACTTATTAGTAATACTTTGGCTGTTTTATTGGTCCCCACCTTTGATTTTGCAATAATCATTGAACTAGTCAGATGTTCCTCAGAGTGTATATATTGTAAAGTTTTACAAAGTACATTAAGTTGATTTTGCTTATGGAGTGTTATTAACTTTTTTTACAATTAGTATTATACTGCATTAGTAGTTTAGTCATTATGTTAATAAATGACCTTTTTCAATTCAAATTGTGTTATCTCTTTGCTGTTAATCAAACGAAGCTAATAGTTTTGCTTGGGCGAGATGACAAAAAATCACATTTATGTTAATAAATGCATTTTTGGCATGAGCTGTATTTTGTGCATTGAGAGAGTTATCTGCCTGCGTAGTATAAAAAGAATAGAAGCCACCGCTAGGTGGCAGTGTAAAAGGTCACAAAGTTTGTAAACAGAAGCTGAAGTTCTACGGTAGTAGAAATTTAGCGATTTAATGTTTTCACCCGCCACCCTCCCAAACCTGAAAAATTGTTAATTTGCTTTGATTTTGCAATAATCATTGAACTAGTCAGATGTTTCTCAGAGTGTATATATTGTACAATAGGTTTTACAAAGTATATTAAGTTGATTTTGCTTATGGAGTGTTATTAACTTTTCTTACAATTAGTATTATACTGCATTAGTAGTTTCGTCATTATGTTAATAAATGACCTTTTTCAATTCAAATTGTGTTTATCTCTTTGCTGTTAATCAAACGAAGCTAATAGTTTTGCTTGGGCGAGATGACAAAAATACACATTAATCATTAATAATACTTTTCAAAATATGCTTGTAACAAAAGGCCCAAGAGCAGTTTCGCTCATCTGAATACCGTGGCTAGAAAAAAATGAAAAATAATTATAATATTGGAAAATTTAAATGCATATGTGGTTCCGACTTATCCCTAGAAGGAAAATAGGATATGATTTGAACAAATTGAAACTATACAAACTGAGGATGCTTATATATTTCTTTGACTGTGACTTTTTTCCCCTAATTTGAACTTTCATCGCGGGTCCACCTTATCCTGGGGGTCATGATTTGAAGAAACTTGAATCTTTATTATCTGTGGATGCTTCCATATAAATATGACCAACCATGGCTTTGCTGTAGGACCTACAATGGCGTTGTCAGTCTTTGAGAAGATTATTTTTAAAGATTTTCCCTATATACATGTATTTTTATGTAAAACTTTGATCGTCCATGGTTGCCGACTCGATCTACCCCCATGGGTTATCATTTGAACAAACTTAAATCTAAACTACCTGAAGATACTTTCACATAAGTTTAATATTTTCTTGCACAATTGTTCATGAGAAGAATGTTTAAAAGGTTTCATTTTTTTAATAGGAATTCGCAATTATCTTCCCTTGGGAGAAGGCGTGGCCTTTCATTTGAACAAAGTTAAATTTCACTTCGCCCAAGGATAATTTGTGGCAAGTAATGTTTGAAATCGCCCCATTGCTTCTTCAGAAGATGGAAATGTGAAAAGTTTACAACGACAACGATGATGACGATGACAACGGCAGACAACGGACAAATTCTGATCAGAAAAGTTTATTTGAGCCTTCGGCTTAGGTGAGCTAAAAGAATACCAAAGGTTTAGTCCAAAACACATTTCTATTTTTGAAAAAAAATTTAATACATGTGAGGAATATACTTCAAGTATGATTTTTATTCTATACTTTACATTGTCATTTGTATTTAAACTTACTGTAGGTTGAGACTAGAAGCCTCATGATGCTTTCATGCTGATGACAGGCAGCGATATGTAATGCTGTATAACCCTGTTTAAAAATATCACCATAGATTTCAGAATTCGTGTATGTTTATGCTACATAAAATCCACAAAATCTGGAAAATAATATTCGAAATTGAAGAAATTTAGATAACTAACTGGAAGCAAAATTCAAAAAGCGATTACTCCCACTTTTAAAACTTTGTCTAACAAAAAAAAACACATGATAATACTATATTGAAAATTGAGTTTTTGGTTTGTTTGAACAAAACCAGTACAAAGTCATTCCTTATATTATCTGTTAAATAAATCATTTGATCATTTATATCAAATATAATGCAACCGGATAGCGGAAAACAGTTTTTTTTACGTAGCTAAAGGTTTATCAACCACACAAAATAGAAGGACAAAATATTAAAGATAATATGAATTATCAAGAAACTTGTGCTGAACACTTGTCAAGAATCGTTTCTTTGTTTGTTTGTTGTTTAACGTCCCTCTAGAGACCTTTTCAATCACATGGAGACGCCATCACTTGCCGTTGGATTAAGCTGCAAATTTTAACCTACAGGTATGATTGGCACCCGGGGCCCTCGAGCAGTGAAGTATCTTTTTTTCCGTAATACACTTACTGCGACATAAAACCTCGGTGTATACGGCCTCATAAGATGTACAGGGTCTAAACTCTAGTAAAGTAAATAACATGGCCGAAGGAATCGAATCGGATGAGGAAGGAGTTGTTGACGCCAATAATCTTTCTTTCTTTCTTTCCTTCCTTCTTTCTTTCTTTTAAAAAAACACAATTAAATTTCTACTCACATTCTCTCACACATTCATGCTTCCCCATCTGACTTTAAACAAAATTGAAATAAAAGAGATTTCTTAACATAAATCAAATACGAGTATTTCATTTGAAAAATTATTGTTGGTGCTTTAATAAATGTTAATAATTTTACCGATTCCTTATGATATGCACAGTGCTTTTTAAAACATGACTTCTTAATGCCCACTGTCTCCCCCAATATTACCGCATAATGATCCCCAATGGTGTGTCAATAAATTATTGTATAGGAAATCAGATCTTGAATCTTTACATTCGAATTTAGGACTTCCTATTTCAATTTTCGTAAATCGAAACTATGCTTTTTAGACCTTAATAAAAATCAAATATGGACTTAAATGATATGAACTGCATACTCACCCCCTGTTTATTTTTCCAGTTTTATGAAAGAAAAATAAGATTTCATATTCAATGACTCAATATGATATTATGATAAAATTATCCTAAATGTTATGCTATTCAAAAACATTAAATGAAATCTAGCTACAATGCCTGAAATGGTATGAACTGTAGAAATCGCATGAAATATTGCACAACGGATGTCAACTTTAGTGCTTTGCTTACTCAAACGTATGACGTTTTTTATGATTTGTATGCTCTTCTGGGGATCAGATCAAATTCGTAAGGAATATTCATATATTCCAATTTAAATGTCATAATCTTACCCGAATCCTGTTATATATGTACGTATTTTTAAGATATAAAATAATAGTTCATTGTAAAATTTGAACAAACATTTTGAAGTAGTATTCGGTCTATGTACATGTAACACTTGTTAAATATGCCCTCAATCGTTGAAAATTTCTGTCGAAAATATACACATGCATTCAAGTTTGAAATAGCTATTTTAGCATGTATGAGTATGTCACAGTCAAGGTCACAAAGTCATTGACCTTCTTGTCATTTGAAAAAGCTTTATTAGTGAAGTATGCATGTAAGACTCAAAAGTGCGTTGGTGACGCCAAAGTCCGATGGTCTCGCCGAACCCCGAGGGTCTGCGTCAAACCCAATGGCTCGCTGGCCTTGCGGACGCAAAAGTCCGATGGCTCGTTTCCTATGAGACACGTTGCGCTAAAGCAATGGTTTGATACGCCAAAGTCCAATGGTGTGGTGGTACAAGCAACGTTTATGACGTCACAATAGTCTCGCGTCATTACGTTGTCCTGCATTCAAAATCGTGTACAATGTGTACAATTTTTCTGATTTTGCTTATTGTGTCACCCACTAGAGACATCAATTAGGGTTATTCCTCGCAAATCTCTAGACTGATAAGGGTTTGCCCTTAAAAACTATTGGATTGATAATGTATTTGTTCGAACTCACCCGAGAGATTTAAAGGTTAGCCTAGTCCTCGACTGATTTGGATTAGTCCAGCACTTACCCAAGATATTTAGGTTATACAGCTGTAGTTATTGAGTATTACGAATTTTTCGACTGAATAGGGTTAGTCTCGCACCTATATCTAAAAGATTGGGGTTAATCTTTGCATTTAATATTGATAATTATTTGTATTTATTTTCAAAAATCGGGCCTTGGCATGGCACGGCATCGCATTTTTGCGCAGTAGTACTATGACGTCATCAACGTAGTATTCCACACCATCGCACTTTGGCGTGTCAAACCATCGGGGTTTGGCGCAGACCATCGGACTTTGGAGTCCCATCGCACGTTGGAGTCGTACATGCATACCAATTATGAAGTCTCTATCTCTCATGGTTAAATAGACAGGACCAAAAAAATACACCCCGGATATGGCGCATAAAAGTTATCGACAAGACAGTTGTTCTGATAAATATACTAAAAAAACTTTATCATAATATTTTTTCAATTTATCTCACCCTTTATCTAGATTATGTTTGAAATCTATTTTACTCAATTTTTGGGCTATTTACTACTTACTGTATATACTCGCCTATAATTTGGTCTGCCTATAAGTCGGTTGTATTTTTGAAGCTTATATGAAAGGAATTGACCTAAAATACCATTCTTTTTATAACTCGCCTATAAGTCGGACGTAGAGTTTTTGGCCAAATTAACTGTCAAACATCCAACCTATAGGCGAGTATATAGCATTCTGCTATTTAAAATTCCACTACACGTTATTATTGGGTTTTTAGAAAAAAAATGCAAAAAAGATTGGTTGCTTCGTAAAATTTTTCATCACAAATTTTACAGTGAGGCTTTAATTTTTTTTAATTCTATTCAAATTTATATCAAATTTAACATTTAATACTTATTTACAATATAGCAATATAATGAAAAGTTTAAGTTTTAAATCTTATACAAGGACATGACATGAAATACATTGTGTATGCAACAAATTTTCTCAACATCCTTCATAGATATTAATAAATATTACTTTAAAGTGATACATGTACTTACATTCTGTAGATGGCAATGAAAAAGAAAACAAAACATTTTTATGCAAATATAAAAAAAATATTGTCATTGTCTTAAAATAAAAAAAAACGTATTTTAATCATTTCTTTATAAAATTTGCTAATACCGAACGGAAATCAAGCTCACAAATTCATTGAAACAATACAAATTGGAAACAGAGCTAACAGCAACTTAGAACACTGGAGGGCGATCAGGTGCCATCCGCTGTCGACCGGTCACACCCGTATTACTGAACAAATGGGAAAATATATAGACATAATGGTCAAAGAATTTGTAAATAAACTCAAATTTCGACGTACGACCTCTCTATACACTCAAGAAAAATGTTCTTGACTTTGAAAAATATATTGTAAAGAGGGGTATATTCTATATAAAATGCATGTTGCACTTTATTTCATTTCATATCATATTGAAGCTCAGTCTAATTGCACAAATATACCCTGATATTAATATGGAATGTATTGAGGTCCTTCATGCAGATTGTATTTACTGACAATACCATTTGTAACGATCATAGATTTTTTGAGATGTTGACTTGAAACGAAATTGTTGATATTCTTGTTTCATCGAATAAGTTGTTCATAACTAACCTGTTTTAGAAAATTTAGAAATACATGTACGTAAAGCATTCACTAAAATTTTCAAACCTTTTATATACACATAAGTTCTGATCAAACTACTATAAAATCACACAATTACCGTTCTCATGTTGACGTCCATGCCACCATGGCTAGCCAACAGTTTTATAACCTCGGGTTTTGCATGCATTGCTGCCCAATGTAATGCAGTCTATTAAAATAAATGCGACTGAAATCAGTTTTTTAATCGCCTATACTATGTATTTTTAAACTGACATAAAATTATTTAAAATCAAATGGTAATTTTATTTCTTTTAACTTTACTGGTAAACCTTATTGTTTTAATCATATACACTTGAATGTATACTACAAAAAATTAGTAATTGATTTTCCAATTCGACCGGTATAATTCAAAATTATTTTTCTGTATTGTTTTATTATGTTTTTCTCAAATTCATTAGAGATAAAAGAAGCAAACGGCAAACTTGTTTTCTTAACTTTTGAAAAACCTTTTGAGCACGGTTGAGAAAGAAAATCTTAAGATATTGCAAAAATGTCTAATGGGGAAACGAACAGGATACTTTGAAAATAAACGTTAAAAGGCTATAAGGATGCTAACCGCTGGATGCTCACTAAGATATGTTGCTTAACACTTTCATGTTCCGGATCACTGGTAGCACTCAGGACGTCTTCGAAAAACGACAGTTAGGCAAAATCATTTAATGGTTACAAAGTCAAGTCTTAGAACGTTTATGGTTGCTCCATGCAGAGGAGTTACACAACTCTTTCGAAGGAGGTGATGTGGACACAGTGTAAGAAACGGGCTACGTTCGGCAAATCTTCCAACTCAAAAAACTCTCAACGCAGTACCACTAAATCAACGTCAGGCACCGTATAATTCATGGACTGGGGGCTTTGAGTGGAGTGATGAAGTGCATTTTTGGAGTGGAGTTTAGAGTCAAATTTTGGAGTCTTATTTTAAGTAACCTAAATAAACTCAGGTGACCTTTTGCTATCTGTATTCGTCCTTCGTCGAGCGTTGTGCGTCGTGTGTTAACATGTAAACATTTTCAATTTCTTCTTTGCAAACACTCAACCAATTTCAACCAATTTTGGAATAAAGCATCTATGGATAAAGGGGAACGAAATTTGTGAATTTCAAGGCCCCTGTAACCCTGGGGCCTGAGGGGTGGGGCCAAAAACCACAAAATTAATGCAAAATTTAATCTTCTTCTTTACTCCTGAACATCAAGCAGTCAAACTGTTGACATGATTGTAATCAGCATTGAGTCCTCTACCATAATTTAAAAATTCATGGCCCCAGGGACCTGGGTTCTAATGCGAGGGAGGGCTAAATAGATTATATAGTGAATGCATTATTTCTTTGAAAATCCTCTTCTCTGCTTCTCGGCATTAAATAAACTAACCAAGTACATAGTTATGTTGAATAAGGCTGCTCCTTATAAAATTGTGAATTTCATGGCCCCAGGGTAAGGCGTTCTAGTGCTAGGTAAGGGTTATTTAGATTATATAGTGAAAATGCATTATTTCTTTGAAAATCTTCTTCTCTGCTCCTGGTTTTGAAATAAACTAGTAACCAATTACATGGTTATGTTGAATACGGCTACCCCTTTTCAAAATTGTGAATAACATGGTCCAAGGATGATTCAGGGGTTCTGGTGTTAGGGTGGGGCTCTATTGATTATATAGCAACAATGCATAAATTCTTTAAAAATCTTTTCTGCTCCTGGGTATTAAACCAAATTCCTACATACATAGTTATGAGGAAGGATGCCTCTTCCAAATTTGTGAACTTCAAAGCCCCTGGGTCAGGAGTTCTGGTGTTAGGGCGGGTCTCTAATGACAACATAGTGAGAATGCATGAATTCCTTGAAAATCTTTTTCTTTGCTCTTTGGTAATATGCCAGTGATCTAAGTACATATTTCGGATGAAGAAAGGTGCCTCCTCCAAAGTTTCAGGGCCCCTGGCTCGGGGGGGGGGGGGGGGTACATAGATCTGCTCTTTAGTATTAATCAACCATTTATGACGAAATTAAATTTATGATAAAAGTTACAGAATTTTGAAATATGTGGCAACAGGATCAGTGGTTCCTGTGGCTGGGGTGCACAACTGGTTAAAAAGACAAAGTAGAAATTAATTTTCTCTTTGTTACTCTGATCTACTTCTGGGCATAAAGTAACTAGAGTAAACATGCTAAGTGTATAGTTATGATAAACAATGATGCTTCTTTCAAAATTTTCAATTTCATGGCCTCTGGTTAAAAACACAGACTAAATTCAATTGTTGGAAAGTTGTTACATGATGCTCAGGCGAACTAAAAGGCCCGCGGGCCTCTTGTTTTTAAATGAAATAAAAAAAACATGTTAAAAAAATTATATTAGTATAGAAGTTTTTTTGTATACTTGTTGGTCATTTCATGTCTTGTAACTCAATAGAATGGCAATTCATAGTATGACCTAATCAACTTGGTCATGCGTTCGGCACCTTAAAGTGAAAGTTGTGGGTCCTTTGGATGAGATATTAAAACTGAGGCCCCGTCTCAAGACAGGCGTTGGCACGATAAAGATCCCTCACTGCTAAATGGCCGTAAGTGCCGAGTAAAAGTAAAAATTTTTAGCCCTTCACTGGTACATGGTGACGTCTTTATATGGGTAAAATATTCTTGAATGGAATGTAAACAACATACACTCCATTATAAAATTGTTTGTTGACACAAAAAGCAGGGGTTATTTTGTCAGTATCATGTCTGTCTATTCACTTCTGTTGTATTTTTTTTTAATTTCCACATACATACATCACTGTCAAAAACTTACAAATTTTTATAAGGGTATAGAATGAATTTGCCAATCTATTTAATTACAATGCATAAATGGCTAACAAGTATGCAAAGAAACCTACTGTACTAACTAAAGGAAATTTCTTTCCTTCCTTTCGACTCCAAAATCCACTCCATAACTTCACTCCAAACCCTCAGTCTGGTCAAGGTATCCTAGTGGTAGAGCGTTCGCTTTGTGATCGGGAGGCCCGGGTTCAATTCTCGTTCGCGGCGCCGCGTCATACCTAAGACGTAAACATAGGAAGTGACTGTTCCTTCTCCAAGCGCTCGGCACTAGAAGTGAAAGTCACGGGTCTTTCGGATATGACCTTTAAAACGTAGGTCACGTGTCACGGTGGGCGTTGGCACGATAAAGAACCCTTACTGCTCAATGGCCCTGAGTGCCGAGTATAGGTCTAAGTTTGAAGCTCTTCACAGGCATACGGTGACGTCTCCTTATGAGTGGAAAATTCTCGAGAGGGACGTTAAACAATATGCAATCAATTGATCCAGTCCATGACTTACACGGTGCCGTCAACGTCATCAACAATCCCGCCTCGCATGGGCCAACACTCATCGTCCCTGGGTTCAACGACAATGGAATGATTTATTGTTTTCTGACGAGTCACTTCTTTGCATTGAATTTGCAGATGAAAATGTTAGAGTTTGGAGAGGTCGAAATGAGAGGCATGGACATTAAAAAGTTATTTAACGTGATCGTTACGGTGGCGGAAATGTGTTTTTGGTTGGAATGAGCCATCAGGGTAAAACTGACCTTGTAAAAATGAATGGAGCATTGAATTCGCAGAGGCACTGTGACAGGATCGTCGTTCCTTTTGTTGTTTCCTTCCTGCGTCGAGGAAAAGCGAGCATCTTTCAGCAAGACAACGTCCGTCCGCACGATACACTCAAGATTATCCTTTATCAGAATTATATTGAGATCTTCGACTGGCCTGCGAGATCGCCAGATTTGTCAACATTGAACAATCCCATTGAACACGAATGGGTCATTTTTGGTCGTATTTGAAGACAACAACATACATGTAACAGCAACAACGTTGCGGAGCTATAAATCTTAACCTGCAGCAGGTGTGGAACCAGATGGCCATGCTTGAGATAAAAAACCTAATAGGTGCATTTAAGGCGCCGTTGTGAGGCTGCAGTTGTGGCAAATATCGAAATTTAATATGCTTTTACAGAACGTATCCTTGATCAGTCTGTCGCAAGTTCTAACGATACAGAATAAGATTGTCGATAAAATTTGCCTTTTTTGTTATTTAAGGAATGAATTTAATAGCTACCCATTTTATACGGTATAAACTGGGTTGGGGCAGTTTACGCTCTATAAACCGCGAAGCGGTTATAATGTGCTTTATAAACTGTTCCAACCCAGTTTATACCGTATAAAATGGGTAGCTATTTAATTCATTGCTTATAATTTAATTCTCATTCATTTGATGTAAGAAAAAAAATGATTGTGCTAACAAAATGACTTCAGTTTGTACAAAATTTGAATGTAACGTCATTCGGATTGATACGTTTTTGACGCAAGTCATTATGACGTAGGCAACCCATTTTATACGATATAAAGTAAATTTTTTATCCAATCAAATACAGCGTTACAACCAGAATTAAATTATTCAATGACAATCTCACAATTTCATTATAAATATCGTGTCTAGTTTTTGCTGTGTGATGTATTAAATATATTCAATTGCTAAATTTGTTTTGCTCAGTATATAAACTAAACGTACATGTACAACTGTAACTGCACATTTTTTTTTATTTTAAGCTAATTTTTTTTATTGTTATAAACAACGTGTTTCTTGTTTTTTTACTGAGTGATTCCATCGTATAAATTATTTGCAATTTTAAATTGCGAATCTCTCAAATATTTTTCAGGTGAAATATTACAGTATTTACGAGTAACAAATTAAGTTTGAAAATAAAACTTATATATCTACAGTACATGTATATGAATTAAAATATCAAGAACTTATAGATCTGAGCAATCGGTCACAATGACTTCATGCATTTAGAATATTTCTTTTCTACATAATACTATAAAAGACTTCATGCAAATGTTTACTTACATACTGTTTTTCAGAGGTTCGATCCAAATGATGTAGAAAATAAAAAAAAGAGAGATATTCAAATTAACATTGCGTATTGTTTTTTTTAAGTTTATCTTTTTTATTCTTTTGAAATTATTAATATCAAATAATTTCTCTTCGTTACATACGATAACAATTAACATAGAGTAAAATAAGTAACACACTTACCCCCTGAATAACACAACATGAAAAAAGAAAAAAAGTTCCAAGTTTATGTGATCTTTATTTATTGAAAATATTTTTTTAAATAATCAATTTGCATGGGTTTTTAAAGGAAAAATACTTACAAGACCCGTAACATCCTAAAAAATAATACTAAGAATATATTATCGATGGTAAAAAAAAAAGTCAATTAACACACATTCATGTTGCTTATAATGGTATTAATTCGTCAATGGCCAATACATGTATCTACCTTAAACCCAAAATTGAACTTTGTTACTAGAAATCTCAATTTATTTTCTAAGCAAGGAAGATATATCTATGGATTTTAGCTTCAAAGCATTAAACATTAATTTTTTTTATCCCTTTATCTCTAGTCATTTCATTATAGATGCGTCGTTATAAAATTAAGCGTAATCAATATATTAATGCATTTGAAAGAAATATAGCATTTTATGTGCAGTTAATTATTAGAAAATATCGAAAATGAGGATGCTCAGAATCCATCTTTGAAATTAATTTAAAGAAGAATAATATTCTAAGGAGCTGGGATTTAATTTTGTGAGTAGAAATCTATCGGAAATCCAATGGGTACCAATTACTAGTACACGCCGTTATTAGTAGACCTAGCTTTGTATTCGTATGAAGCATAATTTATCAAAAACCTCTTCATGAAAAGAAGTCTTTTGATATGACCCTCAAAACATACCCACTATCTAGTACACTCATTTTCAATTTGGAAATTTTACTTTAAAAATACATATATTGTATTCTAACAACAAAACTTTATTTTAAATGTAATGACTTCAACTTTTCTAAGGTCAACGTCCCTTATTTTTGAAGAAATATACCTTATAACCTTTATGAACAAATTTTAAAACGAGGAAAGCTATTGGCAAAATAAATGATGAAACTAGGATATCACGTGTGTCATTTATGGTAAAGTTTTTGCAATTTTATTGTTAAAACAATGATATTAACATAAAAAAAATTTAAGATAAAGTTGGTATATGTATATGGTGATGTCTCTATAAGGGTGAAATATTCTTTAACTGGATGTAAAACAAGATATAACCAATCAATCTTTATTCTGCTCCAAATTCTATTGTCTGAATGAATTTTTGAGCTTCATTACTGATCATTATTAATAACCAACACACTTAGCAAGTTTGCGTATTATAATAAATAAAGATTAAATTAATTGAAATTAGTGCATTTTTTCACACAAGGCGGAGTTTCATTTGTTTGACGCCACGAAAACAAACATGCTAACATTTTCCCCAAATCAATAATGCATTTGATAATCTAGATTTGTATTATACGATGTTTACAACGATATATTTACATTTCCAATGTCTCTGTCCGAGATAAAATTACAAACAGTACTTTATTTCCCCATCAATGTTTAAATGGATCATCAATAGGCGCAGGTAAAAAAAAATCACGTGCAGGGCGGGACAAATTTCTAGGCAGAAGCAGGGGTTGGTGCACGTGGATTGGCGGAATCAAAAACATGTAAATAAAAGGAATAACTGTCAGATTTTTCAATTTCATGACGATGATCAATCGATTGACTTGCATGATAATTTGATGCATAAACGCCTTTGGCGCAAGCCAATCGATTGATCAAATCATGAAATCGAAAAAATAAGAAAGTACATTTAAAAGATATATTTGGGGCATAATTAAATAAAGACTTCATCCTTTACAAAAATTGAATGTACAATGTTTTTTCCCATTATTATACCGACCTTTACGTTAATTAAAGTTGGATTCCTTCTCAGCATTCTTTGCATAGAATAGTAGTCTGCTCTGCAACTAACGATAATCCATTCTTTCTCTTCAGAAGCCGGCTAATAAAATGTTATAAGAGTAAGAACAAGTAATTCTAACATTTCTTTATTTCAAAGCAATATTTTCCTTCTCATTAATCAATATTTTTGCAGTTTTGTTAAGAACAGATGATACAAAGAATTTTTTTTCTTTGGATGAGGCATAAAAAACAAATACGGACAAATCATACTCAGTAAAGTTTACATTGAAAACAAGGGATGACTGCACTTAAGGATATGCGAAATTTGCGTCACAATAAACTTTAAAACAGACATTTTCTTTTAATTTTAGGAATGATCAACTTCTAATCTGCAACTTTACTTTACTACAATGAATAATAGTGGGTTTTTTTTACGATGTATGAATCTCTTTTCCATGGCGAGGGTCATCACAATTTCTTCAATCTCCGTATGATAATGACGAGCACACTTTTTAACTGACCTTATACATAGTAAGTGCATGGTTGTCTATTGATTTCCTTTTAACAGCAGTTAAATATTAGCATTAGAAATGTTGTGTTCAAAGGAGATCAATAGACAAACATGCGCTTATGGTTTAAATGAGAAAAAAATGTTTTCTCTTACACTCGCTCTCTCCATTATAATCAAGGGCTGCGACACGTCGAATATTATAATAATTCACAATGTGATATCTTTTCTCAGGTAATTTTGTGAATACTAAATTCCGTCACGTGACTTATATGTAGCATGACTTGTGCTAACCAGAACACTGTGCTCGAACACGTTAAATAGTCTGTCGTCGGTCACAGGTACTTGTGTACAGGACCCCCCCCCCCCTAAATATTCAACCCCGGGGCTTGTTGGCTCTCTAATAATGCATAGTGGGGTATTTTTTGTGGAGCAACTATTTTGGGGTTTTAACGATTCTTTTCCATTGTGCTTATGATGAATAAGTATAATAAATATAATTTGTGAAAAAAATTCCAACAAGCCCCGGGGTTGAATATTTAGGGGGATGGGGGTCCTATCCACAAGTACCTGTGTCGTCGATTTAAACTATTTTTTAACCAACATGAATGGGCTCATACGTTTTAAACCTTTGTAAATAATGTACATGTACGTGTGTACTAGACAATAATTAGGGAAGTGGAAAATATGTCATTGTGTTTTTAATATTATGTCATTGTTATTCACTATACCCCCGCTTGAAAAGTGGGAGGGTATACTGTAATCGGTATGTCCGTCGGTCCGTCTGTACGTCTAGCTGTCTGTACGTCCGTCCGTCTGTTATGCTTTAGGGTACCCATCTCTTATCCGCAACTCATCTTATACCACTGAAAGAAATCTATTGAAACTTTGACAGAATCTTCATTACATATTGCCATATTGCACCTCCTATTTTACTTTTTGATCCGACACATATTTTGGGTTTCCCACAGCAAAACATGGACTCTGCCATTATACTCATATGGGAGGCGGGGGGTATCATTTAGTGAGCTCATTGCTCACAGTACCTCTAGTTTAATCTAATTTTAGACCTATTCTAACGGTGTTACATGAAGTTCCACCTCTCAGACGTAGATAATGTTCAATCCAGGGTAGGTAAGTATAAATTATCTACATTTGGAAAACCTTAAGGATAAAAACACGAAATAAGTCATTGTATTACAGTCTAAATATTTTTTTTACACTTACATGAAGTGTCAAATTGACAGGTTTCTGTAGTAAATATATAAAAAATAAATTAGGTTTCCGGATTTAAAAGCAAAAGAAGCAACCGAAAAAGACCCAAAACAAGGCGTTAAGTACAGTCATCCTTTCAGAATATGTTAGATTAGTGCTAAGAGGGTTATATAAACTTTACAAAAATATACCAATCCAGGTTAATTTCATGAGGAAAAGCAAAATGGTAAAAATCAGCCTATGTGATTTTACTGATTTTTCACCATTCGCTTTTCCTAATTAAATTTACTTGGCCTGATACATTTTTGTAAAGTTTATATTACACTTTTGGCATTAATTTAATATAGTCTGAATTTTTTTTATCTGTAAACCTTTACTGAGTATAATTTGTCTATATTAAATGTTGTTGTTTTATTGAAGTATTTTCCAAATCTATTTCAATTTTCCATGACTAAGGAGAAAAAATTCAATTAAGAAATAAACAACAATGTTAAAAAGTTCTCTGGGAAATGAACTTTTAGTTGGTCACGTGATCAAATCCTGTGAAGCCCGAAGGGCTTCTCAGTAGATTTGATCACGTACCAACTAAAAGTTCATTTCCCAGTGAAATTTTTAACATTGTTGTTTATTACTTATATTTACATTTGAAACGAATACATTTCGAGTTAAATTGTATTTATTACACGAACGGGCCAACGTGTCTGCTATGTAGTGACGCGCAATGACCTAGAAGTTGTTTGGTCAAAATATCACATCGCTCTGTGATCCGGTCGCGCTATGACCTCTGACCCCCAAATGAAATTCACACAGAATTGAACGTATTTTCTCTTCAATAGGTTCATCTAAGAAAGGTATTTGCAAATGTGAATATAGAATTATACACTTTTCTCAGCTGTGAGATGATATTAAGTCTCCTCCACAGAAAACATTTGTTTGTATCATCTTTCCTTAAAAGGGCACCTATAAGATCGTCTATAATTAATTTTCTCATCCTCGATTCTTCATTGTAGATTAAACATTCATGTGTACTTTATACAGGTTGTATTGTGCCTTTAGCAGTATACATCTTGCACCAGTGCTTCACTACATACCGAGCTTCCATATGAGTTTGATTCAAAGTCCCGATCTCCTCTCTCAACCATCTGAAAGTTAAATGATATTGAAAGCAAATATTAAACATAAAGTTGACACTTAAAATGTTTTTTTTCTTTAAAACAATTCAATTTTTGGGGTAGTGTTAAGTAAAAATGTATGAAGCCTTTCACTAGTACTTTAACAGTAGAAAAACAAACTATTTTTACTCCAGAAAATACATTAAACAAAAAGGTATTGATAAATTTACTTGCTTTTCAGGCTCGGAAATTTATTTTTTTTCTTTTTTTCAAAAAAAAAAAAAAAAATAAGTAATTCATACAAGTATTTTCTAAGGTTGATCAAGTATAAAAAACACACTCAACCCTGTATCCTGTTTAGTTTTTTTTTTTAAATACATATATTACAGTATATATGTAAAACTTACGTTATTATAAGTCTCTTAATAAATCTTCACACACCCCCCCCCCCCCGAAGAATTTTAGATCCGCGCCTGTTCTTTGAAATAGTAAAATTATACGGAAAATAAATATAAAGAAAATTGTATATGTATTATTTCTTAAAACTTACTGTCGTGTTGAAAGTTTTGAATCTACCAGGTAGCAGAAAATACAGATATATTCAAAATTTAAAATTTGGCACTAAAATATGAATCACCTGCTTTCTTTAAAACATACAATCAAAGAAAGAAAAATTTATCACGTATATTTATCATAAAAGACTGGAAAAATATTAAGCTTACGGTTGAATCAGAAGAAGCGAGAGATTCTTGTCCTGAAGAATCTGCACTGATATTTCCTGGTCGAAATTTATTTTTCAATACAAGAAACTTCACTCCTCTCTGAAAATGTAAATGCATACATATAGGACTCATCATAATTTTGAATTTTTTTCAATTAAATTACAAAATAACAAATAAATATATACATTTCCAATGTGTTTGTCCGAGATAAAATTACAAATAGTCAATGTACTTTATTTCTCCATCAATGTACTGGAACATCAGTAGGTGCTGTTTAAAAAAAATCATGCACGTGCAGCGCGGGACAAACAGAAGCAAGGCTTGTAGCACGTGAATAGGCCGAATCAAGAGCATGTAAATGTAAGGAATATCTGTCATATTTTTTGATTTTTAAAAAGGATGGAATTCATGTGGAATCATCCTCAAGTGGTGCAGATTCAAGTTTTACAAATCATAACCTGTGGGAGTAGGGTGGGGCCACAATGTGCGATCGAAGTTTTACATGGAAATATATAGAAAAAAATCTTTAAAATCTTCTGAAGACTAGAAAATTAGTGATATTAATATAGAAGCAACAGCTGGTTGCATGTGTAGAATCAAGTTTGTTCAAATCATAACCCCCGGGGTTAGTGGGGCCAAATGGGGGATCGAAATTCTTACAAACGATAATGAAGAAATATAAATCATCTCAAGACCAAAAAGCTATATTTGGTCATATCTAAGTGTGAGGTTTTTTTTTAAATTATTTAACGTTTTCAACTTTCCAGGTTGCCTTGGCATACCTTCATGTGTACGAGTAATATACTATACAGTGATTCCTTCACGGTGATTTTTTTTTAAATTTTTCGCTGCAGTTTTTAACTATTTAACAATATTTACTTTTTTGTCTGAAGTATAACCGAGGGGAATTCCTAGAAATGAAAAGACGGATTTTAAAGATTAAATACTTGTGCAAAATTCTTTGGTTTGTGATCGGATATGATTCGTATCCAGTGCTTCGTGTGTTATCCTCATGCCAATGTTCGGGGATTGTTTTTTAATACAGCTTGTTGAATCCAAATCATATCCAAATCCAAACCCACGAATATCGTATATATATAAACAAAATAGATTTTATTTTGTACATACCTCATCAGTTTTAATTCCAGCCAGTTTATTCACGCATTTTTTAAACTTCTCTCTGTTGAATGCTCGAGCTGCAAAAGACAAACACGACTTACATGTAAGTATTTAACAGGTCAAGTCAAAAGACTTTTTCAATCTAAGTAGCTATTAATAGCTACCTAGGTACATGTATTTAAACCTACTTGACGTACATATAACTTCTTCCTCATACATTTACCTGTCTCTGAAAATTTAATACAATTTCAAAAAAAGGTCAAATTTATTGTTTTTCGTCAGATATTGGAGAGAATAAGCATTAAAACATTTTTCTTGTCTAAGATTGCTTTATAATAAGCTGAAAAATTGATATAAGTTTGTAAGTTTAGAAATAATTTTGATTCTTAGCAGCGAGAAATTTAAACTGGATGTTGTTTTAGGCAAAATTGATAATTGATAACTTACTATATTTATTTATACAGGGAAATGACAACGAGATGTTTATTTTAACCTTTATTTTGGCAAACATTGGCCGTGGCATAGTATTTTGTGGGATGCCAATTAATACACACAACTTTAGGGCAAACCCACACAAATTCAACAAAATTCATCACCACAAAAAAGTCATATGTTCAAAAATGGTCACCCCGGTTGGTTACTTATTTAAGGTTACTTATTTAAGTGTAAGTAGTTATATGCTGCATAAGTAATGGAAGTTGACGATAGAAAAGTTAAAGTCGTCACGTTTATCATATAGCTTGGTTGTTAGATTACCATTAACGTCTTTTTCAAGTAAAATATCCAAGTATGACAAAGACGTTTGTAAGGATTTTTAAGAAGTTTTGGAATCCAATATGTAAAGGGTAGTTCAAATTCATTTTTGCTCTGTAAAATATTAAAAACTGACATATCATTTTGAAGAATTTCTTCCTTAGAAAAGGAAGTGTGAGTATAAGAAGGATTACCACTTGTAGAATTAAATCAAAGTTCTTCTGAAATACAGTTAATTTATATATTCAGCCTTCCAAACGAAGACAATGTTGTTACCTGCTTTGTCGGCAGGGACCAGTACGTACTGATCATGTAATCTACCTCATTCTTTTTTCACCTCTCAGGCTCTGGATTATTTAATGCAGAAGGATAGATTGTTTCATATTCCTCCTCAATCTTTTATTACGCGACTTTAACATGGATCTGATATATTTAATCCATTCTGACAAGGTGTCAACGTCTTTTTCATATCTGCCCCATCGTCTGGCGTAATTTTCAACAGGATCCATAATATTTACAAAAATCCTGCGCCAGATGAAGGATCGGGGTTCCTATATTTAGGACCTTTTAAAATAAGAGATCTAAGGTCCTCATTATTAAATATATTTACGTCACCTGTAATAACGTGTCCAGCAGGACTATAGTTATAGGGCAAAGAAGAACATGAACACGATGGAGGAGTATGTTTCAGATACTCGGTATCCAGGCCATGTAAAGATTTTTGTAATTGGAAAGGTTGAAAGCAACGGTCGATGTATATTTGTAGGAAATACAAGGTGTAGTTTTTAACTTGAAATATGTTGGAATACGGTGGTTTAATACCTAGGAGCACAGGAGAGGATTTTTAAAGAATTAATGTATTTTCATTAATTAATGTATTTTCACTATATACATGTACTCAATAGAGCCACGCCCTAACACCAGAACCCCTGACCCTGGGCCATAAATTCACAGTTCTGGAAGAGGTATTGTTACAATTAACGCACTTGGAAAAATTACAACTTTGAACTTTTTTTTTCAAAGTGCGTTAAATTTTAAAACAAGTTCATGCAACGCACTTTGAGAAAAATATTTTCACTTTGAGAAAATGTGCACGGTTTAAACTAGTCGAAGTTTTAGATATAATAAAAATGATTTGAACCTGATTTAAAAACTTTTTGTTGAGAACGTCATTTCAGGATCTGAGATATAGATTATTTACATATGACCCTTAGGGGTACGGGAAATGCAACAATTGGAGTCCAAGTTTGTATCCTGATTAAAAATAATTTTCCAACACACCATAACGATCATTTTATGGTTATTTGATAAGTTTTTAGAAGTATACAATTTTTTTCATTCCTCTGCAAGATGATGGTTTTTAATTACAGTTATTGAAATAGATTAATCTTAAGTGGTATGAAAAATTTAAAATATTTGTGCTTTGTATATTTATATTTTGATTTGTACTAGAATATGTTATTACTTTGGCCAAAGTATAGTCAATTGGTTATTTTTGCTTAGACCAGCGATATAGCTCCTGAACCACTCTGCTATAGAACAAGAGGGTGCGCTTTTTAAATTATTTTAAAGAAAATCTTGTGATTTTTTTCTTTATTTTACGTGTTAACTTAAATTTATGGAGAGAATTTTAAATACATAAATATTTTTTTAGGAAAGATAAAGATCAATTCATCTGGTTTTCAAAAGAAATATTAGGAAAAAATGTTGTCTATTTTATGTACTAAAATCTAAGTCTGGAAATTTTATTTTTAATATGTTTTTTCCAAAGTGTGTTAAGTGCCACAATGGTAAAATATGTTGATGTACACTTTTAACGCGCGATGAAAAACAATTTACAAAGTGCTTTAATGTTGTCAAAAATTTGACGCAATTTTAAAAAAAACTTAAAGTGCGTTCATTTTGTTCCAATTTAACGCACTTTGAAAAAAACATTTCAAAGTGCATTGCAACAAGGCATTCTTGCTCATTATAACTATGTACTTAGTTAGTTTATTTAAAACTCAGGAGCAGAGAAGACGATTTTCAAAGAAATAATGCATTTTTACTATTTGGCCCCGCCCTAGCACTAGAACTTCTGACCCCAGAGAGACAGGGACCATGAAATTCACAATTTTTGTTCCCTTTCACACATAGATGCTTTATTCCAATTTGGTTGAAATTGGTTGAGTGGTTGCAGAGAAGAATCTGAAAATGTTAACGCACGACGACCGACAAAAACGGATGTCAATAGGTCACTTCAATTTACTCAGATGACCTAAAAAGAGTTAAAGGATCCATCATTTAATGTTGCGGAGAGTTTTTTGATAATAACAAAAGAAAATATCATACTAACGGTTTCTCCGTATGTCCTAGTAAGTAAAGCTACAACTTACTATTCTCATCAGGATCATTCAAATAACTCTTGAAGTGTGTTACCAGTTCATGGTTTGTTACTCTACAATTATTATCAATCATAAATTTCTTTATATCTTCTAAAGAAAACCCTGAAATTGCCATTTTTATTATCTGAAAAAAAAAATAGAAATAAGTAATAAACAGAAGTAAAAATATATGGATTCATCAAGCATGTTTTTAATTCTGAACGTTTTGTTAATATGGTGTGAATATCTTCAAAAAGTAATACATAATTAAGGAATCGCTGTCTAGTTCCTATACTCAGTAGTAAGCCAGGGCATCAATGACAGTGGGAAACATTGGATAATTTATGCAGAACGAGCAAATTTGCAAAACGCTCGAAGCCCGTTGTGCATAGATTATCCCTTTTTTCCTTCTATCGTTGATGTCCCTGGTATACCACAGTGTATACTAACTAGACAGTGATTCCTTATATTTCCATTCCACTGTAAAATAAAATTGTAGATTTAGACTTTAAAAATGTAGACATAGACTTAAATTACACGAGGACTCCCATGCCAATTTCAGTAGTGTTTACCCACTCACCCCTTCTAATGTTATTGTGATTTAAATTCAAGACACGTGGTTTAGGTTGATCTTATTCAAGGGTAATAGGGTAGAACCGGTTTTATAAATAAAATTGGCAGTAAACATGATATTGCTATAGCCTGTTTCTTTTGAAAACATGTCCTGTAATAAATGTTTCCAGACCTTTCTGAAAGACTTTCATGATTTTCAACAGAAAAAGGGTGGCTAAAGGAGGGGGTGTTAAAATAACAATATATCTTATACTTTTCGGCGAAAATTAGAGCTCACTATTGACCGATTCGCTAATAAAAAATGTGTATTATCATCTGCACTGACAAATCTTTGTTTGCCTTATATGGCTATTGTTATAAATGCGCACAGCAGATCTTACCACGAGCAACTGACCAATCGTTGAATGAATAGCAACGTTTACGCCAAATACTACATGTAGTACATGTTTACATTTTACTTCGAACACGTAGTTCAGGTCAATCTAGGATCAGGTCAATGGACTGCAAAATAAAAAAAAAATGTTCTTACGAACAAAATACAAAGATAAGAAACTATGAAAGATGTTACGGTCGTTTTTAATTTGGTGTTAACTGAAAATTTTTTTTTATAAAATGTAGGTTGTGTCTAGTTCATAACACCAGCGCTTCAAGGGTAAGGAAAACGAGCAGTATCTCTTATGCATTTAAAAGGACAAAGCAGTTTTTACATAACTATACTTGTGATCACGTGTTTTGGCCAGGGAATCCAGCTGACAATTGTATTCACCGATAGTACAACAAAGGAATTAATACAGACGGAAATCGCTTTTGCAGTATGACTTTCAGAAACCTAGACTTCCACCGTTTATTTAAAAATTAATTGTTTGTCATTATGAGCATAAATATAATATTTTTTAAAAATGCTTTTCATTTACCATTCGATTTTCCTTTTTTTCAAGCGTAAAATTCCTGTAGTATTCGTAGTAGCCCACAATGCAATACTCATTCAGCTGATTGGTCAGTTAAAGTCATGCTGGTGCCTCATTTGCTAATCTGACGCCAAAAAATGTAGTCCCTGTTCCCATGCAAAAATATTTGTCCAAAAAGAAGTTTTGATTCATGACTGCAGAAAACTGTATTATAGAGAATACTTAATAATAATATTTAAGTTTGAACATGATAAGAGAGATCGATTGATTGAAGTACATTTCTACAAACATTATTAGCTGATTCTAGGGTGGTGAAAACTGAAACGCAACATAACTTTTCTGTTTACCATGCCTCCACATGCTAGTCACTTCCTAGCCACATTTCCGTGAATAATTTACCATATCTCGCTGAAGTCTCGCTAACTCTCGCCAGAGCTACTGCCAGAGCTACTCTGAACTCATCGGGTTTTATAATTTGCAGAACACCGAAAAATAAAAGGTTCCGAACACATTAGTAGGGGTGCCACTGTCGTCAAACACAAAGGCAGTCGCACGAGATTTACATGCATATTTGGGCTATTTAGCGTCAGACACAGAGACATATGCGCACGAAATTTGAATGCATTGTAAGCCTCCTTAGCTCCTGACCTAATTTACATTCTGGTGGAATTCCGGTAGAATTATCAAGAAATCAACTCCTTTAACTTTCAAAAAGTTATCACAGGGGAAAAAAGAAATGGAAGTATATTAAGATATGCACGTACCTTAAATCAATGAGCCTTACCTCTCCTTTTTTCCTTGAATGCTATGAAACACTTCTTTCTTTATAAATAATTCTCACTTCATTTGTTTACTTTTCCCCTATCTTTAGTTGGAGATAGGAAATCGGGTAAAAGTACTATTGATATTGCTTACTAATCTATAAAATAAAAATAAATATGTTGCATTATTATCTAGTCTGTTAGGTTTTTAATCAGCTTTCGGGTTAAAATTTTATCAGTAATAAGTAAATATGTGCGTAAATAATAACATCCCTGTTGCTTTCGGAAGAAACTAGTTGAAATCCTACGTAAGCGCTGGCATTTTTTTTTTCATTGCTGACATATTTATTACAAAAGTATCTAAAAGTTTTAGGTGACAGTTAATTTTTGGCTTACGGCATGAAGAAATACTTCGAAATCCTGCAATTATAGTTTAGGAACAGAAGTAAATTTACGTATACATCCTAGAAAACACTTGCTGTGGATTTCAACTCGATATTCAGATATATCAAGGACGTACTCAGTATTGTCAATTAACAATAGTCATTTCCATCCCTACGTCGATACGATATATCCTGGTGAGCTTGAGATAAAAGTTACCACAGAGTCTGACATATCTATTTCATACTTGGATGTTTTACTTGAAAAAGACGTTAATGGTAATCTAATAACCAAACTTGATGATAAACGTGAAGACTTTAATTTTTCTATCGTCAAATTCCCTTACCACCTATGCAGCAATATACCTTCTTCACCTACATACGAAATTTATATATCTCAGTTGATTCGATACGCAAGTGCATGCTCTACGTATGAATAATTTTTAAAACGATGTTGACAAGCAAGCTAATGAAACAAGAATATCAACAGTCTCGTTTAAAGTCATCATTTCGTAAATTCTGTGGTTGTCAGAAATACAATTTATCATTGACACAAATGCTGACTGACTTTTTTTCATACTAATTGTTAGTGCATTATTTATACACTGAATTGACAATGGATTTTCCCGTTATTTCCCGATAATGACAAGGAGCACACGGCGGGTGTGACTGGTCAGCATGGCATGCTCATTCCTCCAGGGCACCTGATCCCACCTCTGATGGTTCGGGGCCCGTGTTTGCTCTGCTCCTATTTTGTATTGTTTTATGGACTTTGATATTGAATACTGGTCGTTATCTCCAAATCCTGCTAAATATAGTTTAAAAAAGGATGTAAATCAGATGTAGATAGTTCAAAACTCAAAGGAACTTTAGAACAATTTGAAAATCAACAATTTAAAAAGGTACGGTTTTTCAACTTAATATACAACCATTTCCCACGATAAATTAAAGTCCAGGCTTTTTTATATTATTGACAGCTGCTTTGTTACAACGCACTTTGAAAAATTACGCACTTTGAAAATTTTTTTCAAAGTGCGTTAAATTTGGGACCAAAACAACGCACTTTGAGAAAATAAAATTTCTTTTCAAAGTGCGTTAATATTGGCCATATTAACGCATTTTGAAAAAATGTGAATGGCTTGGTCAATATTCTTGCAAATCTTATGTATGATAGATACAGTGTACTTGAACCTGTTAGGTAACTTTTCGGTGATAAGGTGACTTCAGGTTGTGAAAGAGAGCGGTTTTTGATTTTTCCATACTTTGAAAATTCTTTCTCTCCTAAATGTTTTACTGTACTTAATATTTTCTAATTTGCATACATTTTATGTAAACTTAAATTTATTCAAAGTTTTCAACATCATATTAGTTATGCAAATGCATATATTGGGTGTAACATAGGCATCGGTGTCGTGAGGGGGGGGGAGGGTTAGGCACATAAATGTTTTGCAAAGATATACATTATATAGGCATTGAAAACTGGGGCTTACCTTTGGGGGGGGGGGGGGTTCCACTTTCAATTTTCTACCCACGGCTATGTATAAGGAAAAAAAACAGTTGGGATGAAAGACCTTAATTTTACTCGTCTTCTCCTTGTTCTGAATGAAATTCAATCAATACATGTAAATTAAAAGGCTTTTTTGAAAGATATAATTATTACAAATTGATTCTCTCAATTACTAATAGTGTAGGATTTTTGTTTTTTACATTTTTTTCAAAGTGCGTTAAATGTCCCTATGGTAAAAAATTTTGATGTAAACTCTTAACGCACTTTGAAATATTTTTTTCAAAATGCGTTGAGAGTGTCCCAAATTTAACGCACTTTGAAAAATTTTTTCAAAGTGCGTTGATTTTGTCCCAATTTTAACGCACTTTGAAAAAAATTTTCAAAGTGCGTAATTTTTTCAAACTGCGTTGCCACACTGCTTTTTTAACACAAATGGAATTTGTGAGTTTACATACCTTGTCATTAGTTATTTGCAAAATTATGTCGTTAAAAACATTCTGATCGTACATACAATGCTGAGTTTCTTCAAAGACAATATACATGTGATTTTGGTGACCTGGTCTTCCAGCAATTTATTGGAATTCCCTAAGGTGACAATTGTACCCCGTTATAAGCAGACCTATTTTTGTTTCCATGCGAAGCAGATTTTGTCAAAAATCTTATACGTGAAAAGAAGAAAAAAGTTGATTTAGATACCTGGGGGTCGTAACATAAAGGCTACTTAAGTCTAAGACCGTGCTTAAGTAGGACTTAAGTACAGTCTAAAACTTAAGACCGTAACTAGAAGCGTGCTAAGATTTAGTAATCTTAGCAAAACTTAGGCGGCCAGTAGAGGTGACTTAAGTATATCTTAACTTTCTTGAACCTATATTTAGAATTATTTAATGTTGACTTTCGATGTTAAAACATTCCTTTATTCATATCATGCATTAAAGAAAATAATTATCTCTATTTGACGCTGATTTAAGAATTTTATTTTTTCGTTGGGGGGGGGGGGGGGGGCTGATCACTGATGCCAGTATCACTCCCAACACGGCATACATGTAAATGCAAGTTTAATGTTAGGGATACGTCTGAAATTAGTGGAACCCCGGCTTTAGAAATAAATTTAACACAGTATTAAACCATGAATCTGTATGTTCACTTTAAAAAAAAATATGAGTTGAAATAATTTAAAAACAGAAAAGAAAGAGGATGATGACAGTAACAATGATATTATGAAAAAGTATCTGTAGAACGCGACAAGTGCGGATTTAGACAGGGCTCACTTCAGTTCGAGAGAGAGAGAGAGAGAGAGAGAGAGAGAGAGAATTGCTGATAAGTGGAGACATACGAAAAAATATCCCGATTTTTTTTTTTGTATCCTTGATTTAATTGCAAATGAGTATATCATAAAACTTCTGCAGTTTTTGCTTCTGACATGCATGGCCTGATACATAGCGGGGATTCAACATGTATTGAACTCTTTGCAGTTTCAATTTTAAGTAGATAGACAGTCAATTATCTTTTCTTGCCTGCGATAATAACAGGGTAAGTGAACATTTGTCAAAACAAAAGAGTTACAAAAGGTAAACTGAAAACATCTCAGGTGATAAAACAATTGTCGTACATTTACAATGAACCACAAATCGCCACTTTCTGACCGTGCAGTATTTGTTTCCAAACATTCCGATTAATTTATAACATAATTATAATTTTAATACGAAATCTAATCTAACATAACTTAAACCAACAGGCAAGGACGTCAACTTCAATATGTAATGAATTAAAAGCCTAACCGAATCACTTTTAGCAATATATCTATATAAAATCAAAAACCATAGGTTGACTCATATGAAATATTTTTAACATAAGTTTGACTTAGCTAAGACCTAGCTTAGTTCGCTTTATGTTACGGTTTAAGACATACTTAAGTAGTACTTAGACAGGTCCTAAGATTGTGCCTAAAACGTACTTACGACCCTACTTAAGTCAAAAACTTAGCAAGCTTTATGTTACGAGCCCCTGGTATTTCGTCGACGTATTGTCAATAAAGAGTTGTAGTTTTCATTCCTGTGTCGATACAATATATCCTGATGAGCTTGAGATAAAAGATACCACAGAGTCTGACACATCTGTTTCATATTTGGATAATTTACTTGAAAAAAAACGCCGTTTGTGATGTAACAACCAAGCTCTATATTTTAAGCGTCATGAATTTCACTTTTCAATTGTCAGCTTCCTTTACTTATACAGCAATATACCTTCATCACCAACTGTAGGAGTCTATATATCTAAGTTGATTCGATACACATGAGCCTGTTCTACGTATTAACAATTTCTAAAATGTTGTAAATTATTGACAAACAAGTTGATGAAACTAGCTTAAGAATATCAGCAGTCTCGTTTAAAGTAATCATTTCGTTAGTTGTATGGTCGATATAATGGCCTTGTTAGCAAATACAGTTTTGAATTGAGTCAAATGCTGACTGATGTTTTTCATACTTATTGTTAGTCCATTATTTATACACTGATTGACGACGAATTTTTCGTTGTTTCCTAATCATATCAAGGAGCACACAGCGGGTTTTAGCGGTCGGCAGGGGTTCTTCACTCCTCCCTGGCACCTGATCTCACCTCTGATGGAGGTCCGCGTTTGCTCTGCGCGGGTATGTTAAGGAAGCATATAAATCATTTCTAGGGAAATTTAGACTTTTTAAAGAAAATAAAGTTTGATAATTTACCAAAACCACTTATATCATAAACGCTGACTATTATTAATTATTGCATAAAGCTAAAAGAGTGGCTAGAGCAAAGACGTACACACCACCACGACATCACGTGACTTCTATTAATAGCAAAATGTTCCTTAATATAAAATCTAACAGAACAACAATACCCCGCAGTTTTATAACTTCTTTGAGTAAATAATATAGTCGAAAAACATCTATTTTGCCTAAAAAGTGCCTTTAGAATCCCACTGTCCTGTTAGTTCAATAATTATTCCACACATTTACCCGATCTTTTAAATTTTATACATATGAACCCGATTGTTTGTAAAACCATGCTTTACTCGGGATTCTAGCAGCACTTTCCAAGTAATTTAGAAGGCAAACTTTCCATTTGTACAAATCTTATGTTTTGAAATATCCAGCTTATTGTTGTTCTTTTGCATTATTTTTGTTACAAATGACAGAGGAAAAGCCGACCTGGATATTTATCTCATACGTGTTGGTGATACAGGCCATTGGATAAACTTTTGCTTTATCCACGGGTAGATGCTTTATCAATAGCACTTCCGGTTTTGACACGATCTCTCGCTTCATGAATTTATTTTATTGAAACTTTTATTTGTGAAAATTATTGCCCTAATAAAATGAATGATAAAGAGCGATAATATCGTTAAAAGCAAGAAAAAGACTCGTATATGTCAAAAAAGTGTCTTATTCTATCAAGGAACCTGTATTGGCTACTTGAAGACAGATGTTACCCCTCCCCCCCCCACCCCCTTTAAATCGTTTTCGGAGAAAGTAAAGCTTAGCAGTTAAGTTGTTGTTATAAGATTCCTTTAACATCTTCAATAATGCTTTCTTATATTATACTACATATGCCTACCTAGTAATGTGAATGTAACTTACCATGGATCAACAATGAATCTACAAGTAGGCCCCTACCCTTGCCTAACAAGTCTTGTTCTGCCATCGTCCAAAGAGCTAATTTTCACGATCCCATGGTCCTTACAACTTTCAGTCAGATGTTCGTTTGATGTAAAGCTCCAGCAATTGTCACATGATGTTTTCAAAGACGCAGATAGCAAAAATTCTAAATTTTGAACACGATCTACTTTTTTTCGAGGCATGTCAACATCAACGGTGCTACCTCATCAAGTTATACGTCATCAACTTGAATTGGCAATCATTCATGTAGTTTTGCACGGGAAATCTATAATTGTGTGATTTGATATTGGCTTTATCCATTTCGTTCAAATGGTGTATATTCGCTCGGCAAACCTCGCGAATATATACACCATTTCAACTCGTTGGATAAAGCCAATATCAATTCACACAATATAGATATCCTCTATGTATATAGCTGACTGTCATGATAAGATCCTAAGTTACTTGATATACACATATGCCGTAATCGGTGGTAGATTTTAATCAAAATGACAGATGCAGCATAAAAAGAGATAAAACAGATAAAAATATTTTATTTCTTAATGTTTACACGTTTGTACTCATTTTCTAAAGCTAAATTCTCTAAATTTATATCAATATTACGAAAAAGTGTGTTCTAAAATTGACGTCATCACCTACTATGACGTCACAATATATCACTGATTTTGTCAAGCTTCTTCATTACCTCCTTATTACCCCTGCGTGCTTCTATTTTGTAAATGCAAGATTTATAAGGGAATATTTCTTGTGGTTGAAAGATATTTTAATATTTCACAGAGTATACCTTGGGACAAGTTCTCTTTTCCCAGATAGCATGACTATGTTGGGCCAACATTTGTAAAAGGTTGTATGGTTGGCGTTGGGGGAATAACGTTGGGCCAACGTTGGACCAATGTTACCAAGTCAACCTTCTTGACCATGACAGAATTCCTATGTTGGCCCAACGTTGGTCCAACGTAAGCAACTTCCATTCACTTTAGTTCCCAAGGAAGGAAGGATCCTGGTGTTTGTCCAACGTTGGACCAATGTTTATAATACACCCTTAAAGAAAAGTGTATTTACAAGTTGGTAGTAGTATGTTGGCCCAACGTTGGCCCGATGTTTGTAATACACCCTTAAAGAATGTGTCTTATCAAGTTGGTAGTACATGTAATATGTTGGCCCAACGTTGGCCCATTGTTTGTAATACACCCTTTAAGAAAGTGCCTTATCAAGTTCAAGTAGTATGTTGGCCCAACGTTGGCCCAGTGTTTCTAATACACCCTTAAAGAAAATGTCTTATCAAGTTGATAGTATTATGTTGGTCTAACGTTGGCTCATTGTTTCTAATACACCCTTAAAGAACGTGTCCTATCAAGTTGGTAGTAGTATGTTGGCTCAACATTGGCACAATGTTTGTAATACACACAAGTGTTATTTTGTTTAGGTGTTTAAAAGATGGGATATTTATATAGGGCTAACGTAGGCCCAATTATTATACTGCCAATTAAATGATGGTGTCAATTTTATAATAAGCTGCTGAGCTTTACGTTGGGACAACGTTGGCACATTCTGAAATAATTAAGAGGACTTTCTATGTCCATGCTTATCATTGGATGACTGCTCTTGTTTAGATATGATATTTTCAACATTTTAACTTTGCACTTAAGTGATCACAGCACCAAAGAGTGTTTTATTCTATTTTTTGAATTATGTTTATGCTTATTTTTATTTGTAATAAACCAGATAGCAGAACATCGTTAGCCCAATCTTACATTATGGTTGTATTATCTATGTTGGGTTACCTTTATTGGACCAACAATGGCCCAACATGGAATATCGATAGCTGGTTATGTATAATGGTGCGCTAATGTTGGGCTAACTGTTTGCATTATATCATAAAATTATTATCATGAGAGAAAATATTTGTTTGGGGATTGGCATCGGCCCAACGTTGGCCCAAAATACCATGAATCTGACTGAGCATCATGGGTAGACAACAACCGGGTTACTTGTAATATCCGCGCCATTTTTAATCTGACACGAGCGAGCGTAATGAGACTGATACCTTGCATATCTGCATCCACTTTGTAAGTATTTATAATACGTTTGCCTCGGCACAGCTGAATTAACGTTTAGTTTTTAAACGATATCATGTACAATCTGCGCAAAGCAGACACGGGGAAGTGCAGAGGCCAGGTGCTGTTGGGTCAACACTGTACCCCAGATGGCATGCTAACATTGGGCCAACGTTGGGCCAATGTAATCAGTTACATCGGGCCAATGTTGGTAAATGACATTGACCCAATTTAAGTTTGCTCATCGGCCCAATGTTGGCCCGATATGTTGGGCCAACGTTGGCCCAGTGTAGAGTGTTATTTCTACAGATATTGGCCCAACGTTGCGCCAACATTGACCCAATGAATGCGACATTGTTTGACAAACGTCAATTGGAACATTGGGCCGATGTTGGCAAATGACGTTGGTCCAGTGTCATTTTGCTCCTTGGCCCAATGTTGGCCCGATATTTTGGACCAACATTGGGCCAATGTGTATAAACATTCAATTGTTACAAATCTGTATATTAACAAATCTGATCGTCTCTACAATCAAAAATAAATCTACAACCAATCCTACTTGAAAGTACAAGCTAGCTAAAATGAATTTACAAGGCTTGTTAAAATTCTTATAATTTATCAAAACAAAATAAATTATCAGTGATTAAATGTTTTGTTTTTATACAAGAAAAATAAATTAAAGTATAAAATAACAAATGTGTTTTAATACAGTTAAAACAATAAATAATTTGTCCCTTATTTAGATTGAAATGTGTAACTAGTAAAATACATTTCCGAAGTCTACCACTTAATTTACTTATATACACTTAACGTCGAGCACATGATCAAACATTTTGAAAATGTTGAACTTGTTGAAGTTAAAACTAAATTTATTCAGTACTAAACATAAATTGGGTTCTTTCAATTAAAATTTGTTCAGTGTAACGACTTTTCTATACATGTATTTTATATGGGGCAACATTGAATCAAAATCGTTGTGGTGATGCTGATGATCAAGCGTAGAAATGTTATGCATAAATGCCTTCATCATGCAAGCTAATCACTTAATAACACCATAAAACAAAAATAGACGGTTATTCCTTAATTGACACCTTAAACATATAGTGATATACTTGTAAATTTAATCGTATGTTTACTCTTTACTGAGAAAAGTAACAAATGTATTAAGTACCAAATACTACAATTTTAGTGCTACTGGAGATTCTAAAAAGACATTCAGAACACAATCAAAGAATAGCTAAGGTATGCCAAGGACAGGGATGGGGGAGGAAGAAACGGACAGAGAAGAAAAGAAGGGAGAGGAGGGGACTCGGGAGAGAGAAGAGAAGACTTAAGAGAGGGATCAGATGGAAAGTGGCAGTGCCTAGCTTTTTTCTGTTATATATGACAAACCTGTAGTTCTACCCTTTTCTGTGTCTGTTTGTCGGTTACAAACACGATGCAGATGCCAGAAACATTTTTTTGTGTAAGTAAACAAAATGACGGGATTCATTTTAGTATTATTTTAAGAACAGGGGGGCTTTGTTTATTCGTTGGACCTGCTTATTGATACCTGCAATTTACTGAACTTGTGCATAAATTTACATCAGAGAGGGAGTATACAGTCATGTAACCCTTCATGTATCACTCGAAGTGAGCATCAACTTTTATTTCTTTATTAATGTTTTCTTCATGCACTGAGCAATAAAATACTAGTATGTTATAATTTAATTTTATATTTTGATTTCTTTTTCCTCAGTTTTTTAATCAATGCTATGAGATATATATTGAGAATATGTATTAAACTATTAATCTAGCATATATAGAAAGTATTAAAGGGCTTTTACCATTAAACTGTACTACAAAACTAGTATAACCTTAATATATATATTTGTCAATTTTGAGGACAAATGGCCAACCAGTGAAGAGCAAATGAGTTGTCATGATGGAGAGCCAATAAGATACAAACCAACGTTGGCCCAACAATGGCTCAATAATATCCGTTCGTTGGTCCAGCAATAAGCCAACAAGTTGGTCTGATTAAGGGCCGATGAGCAAATTACCGTTGGCCCAACATTAATTGCTTACAATGGCCCAAATGTACAAAAATGACGTTTGCCCAACATTGAAAAAATACATTGGCCCGACAGTGGCCCAATATTAACTGTTACACTGGCCCAACAATAAGCCAACAAGTTGGTTTGATTAAGGGCCGATGAGCAAATTACCGTTGGCCCAACATTAACTGCTTACAATGGCCCAATTGTGCAAAAATGACGTTTGCCCAATATTGAAATAATACATTGGCCCAACAGTGGCCCAATATTAACTGTTACATTGGCCCAACAATAAGCCAACACGTTGGTTTGATTAAGGGCCGATGAGCAAATTACCGATGGCCCAATGTTGAATACAAACGGTGGCCCAACATAAGGAGCATTGTTGGCCCATCAAAGGTCCAATAACAGTCTGCTATCTGGGTTATTAGTACCACCAAATTTGACCTCGTGACCATGACCTATTTTACCTTAAAATTCCTTGCATTAGCCATAGTTATAACTTTTGAATAGTTGGTGCTAAGGCGTTCATACTTAACATGTGTATTCACAGTGACAAGACTTTTCTTTGGGTTAAAAATATTAGACCTTTTGACATTGACCTTAGGTTTATAAAACTTAAACCTTGATCATAACTTTTGAACAGTTAACGCTAGGGGTTTCATATTTCACAGGTGCATTCCTTGTGAGATATTCCTTTGAAAACTAAAAAGTTTGATATAGATGGACTTAATTCCATCTACCTTAACCCACCAACTTATATTACAATTAATATTTCCCAGCTTACAAATTGTTTCATCATTGCCAGTATTGTACACAATATATTGAATTATATCCAAATGAAGGATCAAACAAATGCTATAAAAAATCATTTTTATTCAAAGGCTAGATCATAATTTACCGACATTGACAATCTATCTTCATAGGTAAAAAGAAACCAAAATTTGGCAGATATTAAATCAATAGTCAGACAGTAGTATGCAAAGATTCAGCCAAAATGCTACATCTGAATTGAATAGTCAACTGCTCCCATATATGTTTGCATTTCTGGAGCATGGATTTCAATTGAAACACTCCCATGTTGAGAATTGATACATGGCCAGGTGCCTGTAACAGAACATTTTGCTAAGATTTAATGCGAAAAGGAGTTAATACCCGGTATATGCATGAAATACAGTAAGTACACAAGTACCAAGTTGGAGTAAATATGCATATTTTACATAATTTCATTTTCAAGCAGTTGGTTTTAGCTTTGAAAATACACGAGATAAATTGAAACTAAAAAGACGATTTAAGATTAGATTCAGTTCATACCTGATGGAATAGCACGTCGTCCTTGCCCTGTTATATAATAAAAAGTGAACATGTCACCACCTATATTTTCGCCAATGCAGACAGAAAACTTGTCATGACTTTCTCTCTTAAACTTCACTATGATGTACTCCTTTGGGTAGTTCCAGTCTATGGTGCCATTTTTACACCCATCTGGAGCTTGGTATTCACGATGTTCTCCATCAGGTATAAATCTTCAAACAAAACACTATTTTAAAAACAACAGTCTTGTCGAACAATGTTCACAATACAAATGTAAAATTATTCAATAAAAAATGTTAAGATCGAATATTACAATGTTCCACAATGCCCTCGTTGCTAGTATATTATGGTTTATTTTTACAATATTTACTCATCATTGATTGTTGACTTCATCAACAGGAGTCTTACAATACCTTTCTATCACTCCAAAAACTTAAAAATTGTTTTGGATATGATAACACGAGAATTCACCAAATTAAGGCTTTTTGTGAGAGCAGGTTTCAAAGTTATAATCTCAAAGATCAGTTTTTTGAAATAAATCATCCTCCTGTATTATTAATGTCTAATGTTACTATGATAAGAATCCTTAATATCCAAACATTCCACTTAGCGATGGAACAAATGTAATCTCATTAACCTCAGTAAAGTGGCCTGTACGGGATAATATCATTTATCAAAAAGATTAAATCTTCATACCCCTGTGGAAGTATTGTACATCTATCTCCAAAAAGGAAGGAAAACACATTTGGAAGTGTAAGCACGAGTATTCCAAACACGATTGAGTTCATCTTGACCAAATTCTCTGTTAACATTCCTGTAAATTCTTATCATATATACCTTATCATAATTATCTACAAAACCAAGTCGTCGTTCGCGTGGCGCAGTGGTAAATGCGTCTGCTGTAGAGTTGTAGTGTAAGGAGTCGATCCTTACGTCAAGGGTTCGATTCCCACTTTGGGACGTGGAGACCGGTCCCTCGGATGAGACCGTATAAACCGAGGTCCTGTGTAACAATAAGTGTTGGATCGAAAAAAAGATTCCTCACAGCTTAATGTAAATGAGTACCGAGTAAAGGTTAAAAATATTGAGCTTTCCCTCGACATCTTTTATCCCTTTCATACATTGTTAGGCTCCCGTAAACGAATTTTCTTTGGTAAAGTTTTTGTCCGGTCCGATCGTCTGTCTGTCTGTGTGTCGGCAAAAATTTCAACCTTGCCGATAAGTTTTGAGTGAGTGAGGCTATGGCTTTCATATTTCAAAGGGGTATTCCTTGTTAAAAGACCTTTCTTTTGGTACCACCAAATTTGACCCCTTGACCTTGACCATGAAGTTTGACCAACTTTTAGAAAAAATACCACACTTTTACCTTTGCCATATATAACCTTTTAACAATAGGAGCTAGGACTTTCATACTTCACACGTGTATTAATTGTGAAAAGACTTTTCAGTGGGTATAAATATTATTATATTATCACAGGTGTATTTCTTGTAACAAGATCTTTCTTTGGGTACCAACACTTTTGACCTTGGTGTTAGGAGCTTGACATGCCTTTTAGAAGCCTTGACGTACAGGGTCATCAGTTTTTCACAAACACGTCTTGTTTTCATCATTTTTAACTATCCATCTAACACAGTGTATAATGCACGTGATGCAGTATGCTGTAATCAAGGGAAAGTCGAAACTTCATAATGTAAATTTTTTATGTAGCATGATATTAAAGCTTTTCTAAAAAAAATATGATTTTAAAATTATTTTATAGCTTTCTGCAAGATTTTTTTTTTCATTCATTTAGTTCATTTTTTAATAGATTAATTTGATAGCATTTTATAATAAAACATAGGTAATCAGAAAGTACAGAACTCACCTCAACAAATGTTGTCTTTAAGAAGTTTAAGTAAGGCAAAGTCCCACAATTAACTAACATTCTAGATATTTACATCCCAAAATGCAAAACTTATGCAATTTGACCTGATAAGGCTTGCAATTACTTGGAAACAGACCTATCCTAAAACTGCAAACTAGTCGCCCATCAAGAAAATGTAATTCAAATCCAGCATTTGTATCTATCTGTGGGCGCGTGAGAATGTGGGATTGTGTATTTCAAGGGAAACAGGTCTTATGCATATATATGTTGTACTTTAGATCAATCTGTACAGGCATACATGTAAGTGTTTGGCTAATGAAAGAAGCAATGTAGCGCTAATGTAAACTTTTATATGTAACGGTAATGTAACTTTTTGTAGCGGTAATGACTAAGTAGCGGTAAATGAAAATTTCGAAAATGTAGCGGTAATGATACCCACCCGTTTTATGCGTATTTAGCAGAATTTATACAAGGTGTGTTTACATGTGATAAGAAATCACTTGCTGTACATGTAGCCTTCAACTCGACATTAAGATACATGTATATAGAAGACGTCATATCAATTAACAATAGTTAAATCCATTCATACACGATAATTAACAGTGAGCATTAGATAAAATATACCTCATCTGTTTCATATTTGTATATTTTACTTAACAAGATGATAATGGTAACCTTGCAACAAACTTATAAACGTGATAATTTCAATGAAACATATGGAGATAACGAACAGTATTCAAGATCAAAAGTCCATAAAACATTACAAAATAGGAGCAGAGCAAACACAGACCTCCAGAACATAAGAGGTGGGATCAGGTGCCATGGAGGAGTGAGCATCCCCCACCGACCGGTCACACCCGCCGTGTGCTCCTCGTCATGATCTGCAAATTACGGAAAAATTCGTCGCCAGCTCAGCGCACAAACAATAAACCAACAATCAGTACGAAAAAAGTCAGTCAGTACCTGATTCAAACTGCACCTGCTGACAACTTACAAATCGTCAACATCTCATACATGTATAGTAATATACTCTAATTACCTGCATACGGGGTATCTTCGTTGATTCGGTACGCAAGCGCATGCTCTACGTATGAACGATTTCTTAAATAAGGTAAGATTGACATAAAAGTTGTTGAAACAAGAATATCAACAGTTTCATGTAGCGTCATAATTTCGAATTACATGTACATGTAGCTACGGATATTTCCGTTTTTCCAAATCATGACAAGGACACATGACGGATGTGGCCGGTCGGCAGGGGATGTTCACTCCTATATGGCATCTGAACCCACATCTGGTGTGTTAGAGGTTTGTGTATGCCATTCTCATGATTAAATCCATTAGCTTAAGGGCTCTTCGTTACATAAATTTTTCATTGCATTTTTTTTTAATTGGCAATCATGTATACATGTATGAGTACCTTCAGCAAAGAATTAAAAAATATGAACCCATTCCTCGATCAAAAAATTAATTATAATCTATTGAAACAGTTATATTATTATACAATTGATCATTTCAGATCAAAGGTTTGGGCTTTGCAAAATATTGAAAACAGTATACCATTTTCTTTCTTTCTTTCTTTCTTTTTTATAGAAATAATCGAGAATCGATGCAATTCATGACGTAATACACAGGCTACCAATAAAAAGATATTTTTTCACCAAGCTTGACTCAGAGCATTCTTGAGTAAAAAGATAGAAGTAAGAATAAATGAAATTTTTAAAAATGTGAAAACAACGGAGCCAAAAATATAAATTTTATATAAAAACTTTGCTGCATAGTTTAGATTCAAACTTATTCAAATGGCAACCCCGGTGTTAGGGTCGTGCCACGGCTTTTCAAAAAGAAAAAGAAAGGCTTTACAGATTTTCTTTTACAGAACAGCAGAGCAAAATATTTTTTTCAATTTCATATGAAAGCACTTTAAGGTAGTGTAGATTAAATTTTTTTTTAAAATCATGACCCCAAGCCTGGATCTACAACTGGTGATCAAAGTTTAACATAGGAACCTACAGAAAAAATCTTTGAGAACCTTCTCAAGAACACCATCGCCATGATTGATCATATTTATATAAAAAAAAAGCATCATCAGGTAGTGTTTAGTCTAGTCTTTTCATATCATGACACTTTGGGAAAGGATGGTGCCAAAATATATGATCAAATTATTCCATAAGGATATTTAAGGGAAAGTATCTGCTAATGAGATGAAGAACTGAAAGGCCATATTGACTCAGTTGAGCGTTTGGCCAATAGGTCTCTTATATCGAATTTGGTCGTATTTAATTTGTTTAAATAAACAAATATTTAATTTATAAAATTAGACAGCATTTTTTTTTTAAATAAAAAGAATATACCAGTTTAATAAAAATATACAAGAGATCACTAACACATTTTTTCTTTAAGCTACTGCATGTATAATTACAGGTGCTCCGCATGGGGTCTTTTTACCTTCGTGTCGCCAAGTTCAATTACATAAATTTATTAATCTTAAGTTTTCCTTCTTTTCTGCGTAGGAAAACAGAACAAAATCATGGAATAGTTAATTTTACGTTTTATTTTGAAACAGTTTTCTTTTTAGATAAGACTTAAAATTTCATTTCAATCTAGTATTTTCTCGAATTATTTTCATTGTGTGCTTTTTATAGATGTATATTATTTTCCTATAGATTGCAGAATAATTATAGGTTTTAAACGTCATTATAATAAATGAAACTTTATAAGATCAATAAGGAAAAATATAATAATTAAAATAACCACAAAATACAAATAGGTTTTTCCCCTATATTCATTATGTATATCTTTCATTCAACTTCTTTCGAAACCCCATCACTTCTTAAAGAAGGAGGTGCAAAGAATTAATATACATTTCTTAAAATGCAATGCACGTTACAACAAAATACGTTACAAGAACACCTTAATGTCTGCATTTCTTTTTATAAAGCAAATATTTTAGAATTGAATTGAATATTTAATAGCTCCCAAATAAGGTAGCATTTCTGGAGCATGAATCTCAACAGAGGCATTCCCAGTCTGAGAGTTTATGCATGGCCATGTGCCTGTAAAACAAAAGAGATTAATTCATCCTTTGCGATATCGTTTGAAAATAAGTAAGAATAACCTTATTTTCCTTGCAAATTTCTTTTGCGGATATTCAAATCAAATTCCATACAAACCTTTTGGAATGCTTAGTCGTATTTCTCCTGTGATATCATAAAAGCTGAACATGTTGCCTCCAATGCTTTCTCTAAGGCAAACCAAGAAGTTACCAGGGCTTTCTAATGTGAAATTGACAATGATGTACTCTTTTGGATATTTCCAGTAGATGGCACCCTCTGTACAGTTGTCTGGAACTTGGTATTCACGATGTTCTCCATCAGGTATAAATCTTCAAAATATTATACAAATAGGAAAAATAAAGCATAATTTTCTGATAATAATTTTATTTACTTTGAATTTCTTGTTTTCTCTCTTCTTCCTTACATTTTTAAAATACGTATTTTAAACCTTTCTTACGAGGACGTGAAGATAATCAATTTATGCAAATTTAGGAAGCAGTTTCAGTACACCCCCATAGAGATGACCGGATTTAACTGGTGTTCAAGAGTATTTTTTAATTTCAGATTTCTAATCTGTTCTTCCCTTTTGACAGGATTTGTAAGGGATTTTTTTTCGGGGGGGGGGGGGGGGGCTACATTGTGAATTACTGAAATGCCGTAGGCTACTTTTTTTATCAGCACAAACACCAGTTTAAGGTTGGAATTTTTTTTTTCTTCAAAATTGGCAAACTGCTGAAAGTGCTTCCAGTTGTTAATGTAATTTTCGAATAAAGTAGTTTATTACATTGACAAATTAATTGTTTAGTACACCCAGTTATGAGGAAAATAAACCAACAGTAATTAAATAATACTTAAAGTTTCAAAACATCACCTGTATATAGGAGACGTGAATCAAAAGTTAGAGATGGGCATTGACCTTTGTACAGTTTTCCTGGAATTATATCTAAATTTTGGAGACTATGAAGATATCCTCATTCCAAGAATCACGAAGGTTACCTCGTTTTCCTCTTCTTATTTGAGAAATATTTTATCTTTATCTTTAATAGAACCTCCAGAATAATAATTAAAACGTATTAGAAGCTGACTGAACCCACCCTCCCACCCTCCTGCCTTCCACAAACATAATTTCCAGCTGTCTAGCATACAGAAATCTGATGTTTGTGAGTGAGATTTTGGAGAATGTATGTGAAAGATACTTAGAAAAGTATCCACACTAAAGGTTCATTCACAGACTTAATATTTATTCAACAGTACAAAATACAACAAACATTCATGTGCATGTTGCATAATATCATTTGGAAATTGTCGGCATGAAGAAACGGGAAGTAGAACAACATACATACCCCTTCGGATGAATGGTGCATCTGTTAGCCCATCGGAAAGATAAAAATGTTGGAAAAGTTAAAACAAGTATTCCAAACACGATAAAATTCATTTTTGAGAGAAAATAATTGAAAAGTTTATCAGTTGCCACTCCTGAACATTATCCTGCGAAAAACCGACTTTAATTAATTCATTTATTTGACAGTCATATCCTTAAAACATGAATTTTAAATCTAGTTACAAAACAACATTAATCAGTTCGTTATTTTTGTATTCTAATCAAGTTATCAAATTAAGCATTGTATATGATGTCTGTGCATTTACAATTATAAGTAAAATAATTCATCACACGTCAGGTTTTTTCAAAATTTTGTTACATAATTCTGGGTTAACAATAAAGAAGATTTGAATTTCTTTTTGTTTTCGTATCTACAATGTAGGAATATGTGGGTGTAGGGTGTGTGTTTGTATGAGTCTGTATGGGTTTTAAGAAATCACTCACATTTGTTGCAATTTAATAATGTTACAATATTGAATTCAACAAGGATATTATTTTAAATGTCAACATGCGAGATAATAAAGTGAACATAAAACTTCTTTAGTCAGTATGCAAATTAAGTTACAAGATTTAGTTAATATGTCAACATTCAAGTAATGGTGTATAAGTTAACATGCTAAATGCAACTTATTTATGTCAAAATGCAAGTTAACATACAATCATATACATGAAGATATCTCACATGATGACACAAATAAAGTTCGCATGTGTGCAAATAATCATAATTGTCTAATTCTTAAACAAATGATGGCGTAAATACGTTAATATACCAATTCTAAAATCTCTACAGAAAGCTTCTAGATAAATCCCAGTGAACTTAGAATAAAAGACATCATATTGGCATTGCACATAGTGTGTCACATTTAGATGTTTTACTGACTAAAGGTGATAAAGTCCAACCAACAACTAAATTGCATGAAAAACAAGATGGCTTCACCTTTTCTATCATCAACTTTACTTATTCCTGTAGTAATATTCCATTAACAATTGTTTAAGACAATTTTCAAACTTTTTTGCTACTCAAGAACTTGTTCTGAGTACGTTCAATGTCTAAAGCTACACATTCTTCTCACTGATAAGTTGATGTTACCGGATTTTCAAAAGCCTTCTTCAAAATGGTCGTTAAAATGACCTTATTAGCAAATACCCGGTATATTCTTTCATGTGGGTTGGTTCTTTGGCTGACTTTCATATAAATTGTTAAGCTCACAAATCCACTATTCATATGGAAATAATCTTGGTTTAATTTGGCAAAAAAGAAAAAAAATTGAATTACCCTGAATATACGAATACTAAACGATATTGAAAGATAATTGGTTTAGGATATTTTCCAGCATTTATTGAACATATAAAAAAAATTGTCCCCAAAAACGATAAATAGTATGGAGTTTGGATAAATATACTCACTATTAACGAATTTATTGGTCCTCTCAAAACAGATCCGCCAAAAAATGTCCCTCAATTTCCAATTTTTGCTATAATATTGGGGAAGATTACACTGAAAGAAAAACCTAGTGAATTTAACTAGTGTGTTTCGTAAAGCGTTGGTCGTGATTAGTAAACTTTCAGTTTACTGGTTAAGATAGTGAGTTGTGGAGCGGGGGTCGTATAGATACTTAGATACCTAGTGAAAGTTACTCATCAATTCTAAATTTACTAATTTTATCTAGTAAATATACCAATTTCTGGTAAAACTACTATTAAGGTAGTGATTGTATGGACAGTGAATCTACTAGTTTTCTTCGTGACATTAACTAGTTATTTTTTACAGTGTATCAACAAGATGCCCACACTTGCTGTGGCCTTCAACTCAACATTTAGATATATGGACGACCAATTGTCAATTAACGATGTTAGTTTCCATTCTTATGTCGATACGATATATTCCGATGAGCTTGAGATGAAAGATACCATAGAGTCTGACACATCTGTTTCGTATTTGGATATTTTACTTGAAAAAGACGTGTATGGTAATCTAACAACCAATTTCTATGATAAACGTGATGACTTTAACATTTCAATCGTCAACTTCCCTATTTTATGCAGCAATATACCTTTTACGTATGAACAATTTCTAAAACAAGATAAATTATTGACAAACAAGTTGATGAAACAAGAATATCTGCAGTTCCATTCAAAGTCATCATTTCGTAAGTTCTATGGTCGATACAAAGACCTTGTAAGCAGATGCAATTTATCATTGAGTCAAATGCTGACTGACGTAGTTCATACTTATACTTATTGTTCAGCCATTACTTATACACTGAATTGATGACAGATTTTTCCGTTATTTCTCTATAATGACAAGGAGCACACGGCGGGTGTGACCGATTGGCAGGGCCAGGATGCTCGCTCCTCCATGGCACCTGATCCCACCTCTGATGTTTTGGGGGTCCGTGTTTGCTCCTATTTTGTATTGTTTTACGGACTTCTGATCTTGAATACTGTTCGTTATCTCCATGCGTTTTATTTCAAAGTAAACCTCTATGTTACTTCAATACAATCGTTCTAATAAAAGTAGTTTATTTAAAAGGATAATAGATTTTCCTCAATAAGATATGACTTATACTTTTAAAATTAATCAAGAATAATTGTTTTAAATGCTTGCATAATAAAGGTACAGTGATGCAGAAAGGAAAAATTGAGAAGACTGTCTTTGCATGGCCCTTGCCCGGAGGTTTGATGAAATTTTTATAATTAGTCTAAAGAATAAATATAGAAAGGGAGTGAAATTGGTACGATGTACATGTGCATTTTAGTATTTGAATTCCATAAATCTTATGCAGAACACAAGTTCTCGTGATTTAATACAAACAAATATATTTACAAACCATAATGGTTATTATTGACGTGAATTATAGATTCCACGGTGAAAAAGCCTTATAAACTGCTATGGTCTTGAAAACGAGTTGCCTTTCAAATTTTTTCAAATTCAATTTTTCTGAAACTTTGATATTTTGTTTTTGGATATATTGTAGAAGATGGAATAGATTAAAAAGAAACATTATTTGTTTTTTAGGTGAAAATTATTTTTTCTAATAAAATTATTATTAGGTATTATAGGTCAAATTTATCCTCAAATTCAATTTTTCTGAAATAAAAAACTTTGTAAAAAATTCTATAAAAAATATTTTGTTCTTGGATACAAAATCTCTCTTTATACATGATATGAAAGAAATTCAATCCTCAAATTCAATTTTTCTGAAACGATACAAAATCTCTCATTTTTTGACCACATAGTCTGAGATATGGCCTATCAGACCCCTGTAAGAAGATTGCAAAATCAGACATTCGACTTGAGAATGAGCCTTATTTTAGAATTTTCAATTGATCTATTGCAAATTTGTGTAATACTTTCAATAAAGATAACCTTTTTGTTACTTTAAATCAGTAAGTCACATTGATAATGGAAAATTTGGGTAAAATATTAAGTAAAATAGAACATACATTGTATCAGAAACTGAAAATTTACATGTAAATATCCGACATTTTAAGTTTTCTTAAGAGAAAATGTATAATTCAATTTCTACAAAAAATCAACAGAATGATTCAAATGGGTCCTAGAATAAAATGTGTAAAAATAAAGAAAATTGAACCAGTGGTTTAAGATATTTTGGCGATTAAAAAAAATTCAATGGCAAAAAAAAAAAAAAACTGAAAGATTCAGTAGATGACGTCACAATATTTTACCTTTGACCTCGTGATATGACCTTGACCTTTGTAGTACATGAAGAATAGAGACTCCTTATATATGTGTCCAAATATCTCCCCTCTACTATTTATGGAACAAAAGTTGCACTGCATTTTATAACAGACTGTTACATGCTTGTTTATTGCACTTAGATAGCGTAAACACATTCCAAAATGTAAGCTCCCAAGTGACCAATATATAGGATTCTCTGATTTTTTCACAAAATATAACGCAAATATGCCAAAACTTATTATTTTTCTTTCAGGGATCATTCATTGTTGTCAATATAGTAATATTATTCTTTTTTCCTCCAGTAATTTTTAAGAAATGGGTTAAAATAGAATTCGCGGGTGTTTTGTCCTACCTTAAATACGACAGAAAATGATTTAAAGGGGAAAAAGAAATAGGTATTTCTTTTAATCTTCTTGTAAGACTTCTTACCATGCACACATTAATTTATATACAACTGTATATATTATATATATTAACACAGGAGAAAAGGATATGCAACATTTCAAATGCAATAATAACAATTTCAAAAGGGTTACCTATTAGGAGAAAGTTATATGTTTATTAATGATGTACTTAGAATAATTAACTGAATTTCCAGGTGTTGATAAAGGTGAATTTCTTTTCTATTCCAATGCTGCTGAAAAAATATACGATGATAACATCATAATGTAGAGAAATAAATAAAAGGATATTACCCCCTTTTTTTACAGGGCCAGGGGTTGTCAAGTACTATATTTTTTTCTAAAAATGTAAGAGTTTATTTATTATTAAAAAACATTTACGTATACATATAGGTACATAATCATAAAAAATCTCCTTACTGCTTTTGCAAATAAGAAACCCAATTTTTAATATCGTACAATAAAAATATCAGTATTCAGATCTGCATAGAAATTGTATTATTATGTAATCAAAAATTAAAAATCTTGTTATGAGAATACATCCACAAAAACGATTTACATTTACATTTCAATTTTAACAGAAAGAAATATGCCAAAGGTTTGATATATTTATACATATATAATACTTCATTTCCAACAGATATCTCACTGAAAAGATGAAGATAGTGAAGATTATTAACCATGATGTTAGCAAATAGTGAAGATACCCATGTTGTATGGAAGTAACTAAACACTACTGTAATAATTTTTTTTAAATGCTTCTTATTAATATACCGCTCCAATTATACACCTAAGTATATACTTAAGCAAATACGTATGAAATGTTTTTACATCATGCATTAATTGTTTGTACAATTATATTTTCAAAAATTGTCCTATTTTATGATGAAAATACTTAATTAACCGTAAAAATGAAAACAAAATATAGAGAAAAATGCGAAAAATGAATGGTGCACTTTCTGTATTTTAAACAAGTGAATCGTACTTTCAAGATGTCAATTATATTCGTTTAATTTATTGTCAAAATTTACCAATTTACGTACAAAATTGACGCATGTAACCGACTTTTTGTTTCATAATAATTGTTTTTCATTCATAATTTTTCTGTTCATTGAATTTATCAGATCCATTTACTTTAGCTTATTGTTTCTATGCACTTTTTGACAGAAATTTGATATGATAGTTTATGAACGAAGAAATTATGAAGCTTGTCTTGGGACCACTCAATAGTAAATGGTATTTAAATGTATATCATACTTGTCAACTTGTAAAATCCTGGACAAATTCTGAATTTGATATGACATTCATAGGTTAGCACTATCTCCAACTATATCCGATAAAATTTTATGAGGACAATCATTAATTCAGGTTCCAAAAATTAGTCTAAATGCTTTTTCACACTTTTTAATATATTCATGATCATTTATATTTCATTTCATAACTTTTATCATTACAGATTTGAAAGCAAATCATGACATTTTCCCAACCCTTCCGAACTTCTGACTTCCAGTTAAAGATGACTGACTCCTATATCGTTGGGTTGAATTACTTTTCACAATCAAGAAATTAAAATAAAATCAACTTTACATATTCATAACAACTGTCATTTCATTCACAAACGAGTTCAAATATGAAGTTTACAGTAGGGTCTTAACAAAGAGAACACCATACAGTCCCGGGTACATGAGAGGTTAATGGAAGAAACCATCTATCAAATCACAAGTGTTGTGTGATATGTCAAATGCTATTCATCTTGCTTATGACAGCTGGTCCTTAGAACGCCAGAGACGGATACAAATAAAACCAAGCAGGATCCTCAAAAGCTCTAGGGCTAAAAAACCCCTCCGTGTAATTTTAATTTATGATCCTTGAAGGTGTTGCAATGAATTTCACATCAAGGCACAACTTCAAAATGGATAGTAATGGGGTATCATTTGGTGCAGGCCACTTTTGATAGAAAGGACATCAACTTCGAGAATAAATTCGTCTTTTATTTCATTCAATCCTTATTTTCAAAGTAATGACATTATATCCTTTTATCGTAAATTCCATACAACACTTACAGTCGGTACAATAAATGCTTTCATAGAGTGTCATCATCTGAATTACAATCAGATTTATGAAGGCTAATACAAAATCTGCTCTGTTTGCACGCACATACATTAGAAACGAAGAAAAATAACAATTCTCTTAGTTAAGATTATTCAACCAGGGTTTTTAAAAGTGTTTAATTGCAATTTTACACATTTTTTGGTCATTTAAGCAACAATAACAAACAAATAAATTAACTGAGGGATAAAGTTATACTAGTCCTTTGGTATATAAATGCAAATAGACAAAGCTTATTCGATTTTCTTTTCCGTTTTTAAAGACATCAACTAGCAAATACTATAGTATTCAATGAATTCAAAAACAAAACAAGAATACATAGAGCATAATAGCCTCCCCGTCTTTAAATAATTGGCAAAATACAAACTAATTAACGTTAAACAACTTAATTTGAGCATTCCAAGAATATTAATAACCTTTCAGTTTTATTTTTAATATAATTATTTAGAGTTATAATTAAAAATACAATCTCAGGGTTGTGCTAGGAAATTGAATTTATTAAGTTGGAAATACATTGCACTTTCGATTTTATTTGAAGCTCCTATCATGAATTATTTTGCTGAAACAATTATTTAAATGCTAATTCAGAAAATTATACATGACTCATTTTAAATCAAGGTCATTATTGATTCTAACGTAATTTTTTTTTAATTCCAAGATAAATCTATAAAGTGAAGAACAGATTTATTTTTGGATTTATGACACATCTCGTGATTATCAAGAAAATTGTTTTTCAACAAAACATCATAATACATCATTGTACGAGTATGTGTATACTTTTTAAGAGTGGAAATCAAATTGATTTTTGTTACGTAGTTAAGACACGTTCATTATATAATCAAACATCAAATTTTGATTCACAGTTGTAACACTTTGAACCAATTAAAAGAAAAATGACCCCTTTCACAAGTTTTGATTAGCCTCTACACACTTGTTACTATTAAATATACTGAGTATATGTTGCTTTTCATTATTTAGAATGAATGTTAATTTTAAAGGTGCATAGACACAGATTTGAAGTTAATATTCTCTATATAATATCACGACTAATATATTGTAATAGCATTTCACACGAAAATATATTAAAAATCTTATTTCATCTAAAAGTTATTGAAACTTTAAATTTTTGGATGGGCTTGATTGACACATCTTTGCACTTTCACAAATTTTAATTTTATTCTTAATACTTAGGAAAAGTTGCAATCCAGAATATTCAGAAAGGTTCGAAAGTAAAACATACACACAGTATATTGTCAGTCCGTGCAGTTGTGGTGAGCAGACTTAAGTATTTGAACACACCAGATGAATCATAAACATTAACAATAACAGAGCTCGTGCCCTGTTTACAAAAACTGTGTACGTTTCACGGGTATGTTCAACTTGCTAAACTCTGTACATAACACTAAGAGCGGAATTACGATACCAGGGGTTTTGCTTTCGAACATTTCTACACTGAAATGACTACACTACAATAAAATCTCCAAGGTCAAGGTTTAAAGGTCAAAGTTGTTGGTATCCAGCAAAAGGTCTTGCCAAAGAGAGTGCATATGTGAAATATGAAAGTCCTAGTATCTACCGTCCAAAAGGTATGGCCAAATTAAATGTTTGGAAGTGGGTCAAACTCCAAGGTCAATGTCAAAAGTTCAAATTTGGTGGTACCCAAAGAAAGGTCTTGTCACAAGGAATTCCCATGTGAAATATGAAAGTCATAGCTCCGCTCCGCTACATCAAAAGTTATGGGCAAGGCTAAAGTTTTGACGGACGGACAGACTGAAGACTGTCAGACGAATGAGATTTAATGTACCCATGCTTCCGCGAAAGCGGGGGACAGTAATGTAATCAGCAATTAACAGAAAGATTAAAATGAATGAGTTTAAATCAAAACAACAGCTAGACCTTTCAATATAAGTTTAAAAATTTTACCATATGTCTGTGAAAATCAATAAGTAAAAATAAGCCTGTCAAAGATTTACAATAATTTGACGTTAGATACTAATATAACACAGAGAAATATAACATACCTAGAATGTCAAGTTTCTTTATCATTTTGCTGAATTTTACAATTAGAAAATTGATCTGGAAAACTAGTCTGAGAAAAGAAGATCATTACTTTTAACTGCGGAACCGCAAAATGCACACGTACTTCTGCTTTGGATATTTTTTTATCGTAAGACATGTTTTTTTCCGTAATTTTTTTATTCTGTTTAAAATATAAATAAATATTGAAAGATAGCAGTTCTGTTTTATGAAATCATTTATCTATTGCACTGTGACCTATAAAGGACACATTGTTGGAATGACATTTATTTGCTATTTCAAAAATGGCACGTATATTTATAGCACGTATAGATGTATGTGTTAAATTCTTAACCTGCACATAATAGAAAAAGATATATTTTGACAAACAGACTGGAATGTAGAACTGAAAATACCTTTGTAATTTGATGACGAGGATTTCTATTTCAATTTTATTTTTTTCTTCTGTAAATAATACCATAAAACTAAATTAAGTTGAAAATAAACACAGTTCCCATTTTTAACTTTTATGTCTGTTATATAATACCAATATGATTATATACCCTTGAGTCTGATGTCTCTGTTTCCTATTTGGCTACCTTATTGGTGAATATAAACGATTAAATTTAACTATAAATTAAACTTGTTGACTTCAACTTTTCTATAGTCAAAATTTCATACCAATGTACCGATATACAATTACATAAATGTTCTTCTGGATTGTGCTAACATTTTTGTCTCCCTTAAATTCAAAAAGCAAGAGTATATTAAAATAAAATCAACTTTAAAAGGCTATACCGACTAAAAAACTTTCTCTTACAGGGACATCAACCATCTCGTTAAAGTTTATATTTCATGGTAGTTACAAATCAATGAACTTATTTTCAAACAAAACAGGTCAAAGGTTTTGTAGAATATTGATCGTCGTTTTTGATACTAATAGTTAATCTGTTTTTTATACTAGCTTGTCTACGGATTTCTTCCTTTTACTTATCAAAGCAACGGCGGATGTGACTTGTCGAAATAGGATGCTTATACCTTTATAGCCCCTGCAAGCTGATTCCAAAACTGGTGTTTTCACGAGTCAAGATTTGTCCTGTTGTTAAATTATATTTTTGTTTAATTAAATTTCAATGTTTACTCGTTGTTCATTTCTATACAATTTATTCTGGAAAAATGTCTTATTAAAAAAGAATTATTAATATTGCAATGACACATTATAATTTCAGACTTAGTGTTTCATTAAGGGTTTTCCAATATTTCTAAAGAATTTGATCCCTCTTAAAATTGTACATCCTTACATTTCATTAAGTTAGCACACAATCCATTACTACTTTAATAGATTTTTTTAAGTTCTTTGAACCAGGTAGTCTCCGAACCACAAAATGAAAACCGTATAGTGTTGTTTTTCCGAATCAGTTACTTACTACAATTTATGCCGAGTCATTTGACAGTTCGTACGCTTCATTCATATTAACTGTAGAAAATTACTGATTGTTATCTGGAAAACTTACTCCGAGGAAACCCGACTCTAGAGTGGCGACCGTGGGGGGAAACACTAGCATGAGGAAATGATATGTAGGAATGTGTTTTTGCGCCAAAATTGAAATTGAGAGATTTAACATTAATGACAGATGAACCTATATACCATTATAAAGCAGTTATATGTACCTTTTACCCTTTTTTTTCAGAACATGCACATTGTAAGAAAAACCGCGACTTTTATAATTGACACATGTACAGAAATATTCATCAAATAATCGAAAGGAAAGGTGTCTGAAGTCTATGACCTTTCTGTTTCTATTTACAGAGTTCATTATACAAGACATTATCAAGCTGTCTCACATAATGATCACATCTATTAATTTGAAGAGATAAGATATATTACAAAAGTAAACAACAATGAAAAGGGGTGAAGATTACGAACGCTGATCAATTAAAAACAATTATGAAGAAAAAATCTGCTATGATCTCGGGCTTAAATCACGGATTCTTAAAATTTCCCTAATTGGGATCAGGTGCCTAGAAGGTTTGCATCCCCTTTTTATCGATCACACCCTCTGTAAGCCGTATGTATAGATCTGGTAGATAGGACATTTCGCAGTCAAATTAAAAATAAGAACAAAAGCCTAATAATTGGTATTAATGAAACTTATGGACATAACGAACAGTATTCAAGCTAAAAAAAAATCCCTCAGACAATGCAAAATTGGAGCAGAGCAAATACGGACCTCCAAAGCATCAGAAGTAGGATCAGGTGCCGTGGAGGATTAAGCAATCCCTGTCGACCGCTCACACCCGCCTTGTGCTCCTTATCATGATTTCATGATCGGAAAAAAGAGGAAAAACTCTTTGAAAATTCAGTGTAAATAATGGCCTAATAATTACAGTCGTAGTATAAAAAAGTCATTAAGCATTTGACTCAATGATAAATTGTATTTGCTGACAAGGTCATTGTATCGACCATAGAACTTACGAAATAGTGACTTTAAACGAGACTGTTTCATCAATTTGTTTGTTAAACACTTTCCTCTTTTAAGAAATTGTTCATACGAAGAACATGCTCATGCCTATTGAATCAAATGAGAGATAAAAATCTCGGTATGCAGGTGATGAGAGTATATTGTTGCACAAGTGAGGGACATTAACGATAAGTAATTCAAAATATAAATAAATGTAATGTAAAATTATATCATCATTATTATTATTATTATTATTATTATTATTATTGTTGTTGTTGTTGTTGTTGTTGTTATTTAATATTATTGTTATCGTTATTAAAAATATACACCTTTCAATTTTGCATGATGATAAACTACAAGATTTAGGGTTGCAATGTTTTATTGCATTAGATAAAGACTTGATATTAAAACGAAATCTTACATTACAATGTGCAAATTTTAGAATTAAAGATACAAGTATGCCTGTTGTATTTGTCATTGTAGAAATTGATTTTATTGTGCTTATAAAATGTTTTTCAATGCACGCGCCTTCCTCACAATGTCAAGGGTTTGTGATGGAGTTCGAGAAATCACAAACCCTTGACATTGTAAGGATATGCACGCGCCTGCTATTTTCTATTTTCTCTTTCCAGATGTCACATTTTGATGGAAATAAATCTACGATAAAAGGTTATCAACCTCTTAAATTATCCCAAATAATGACAAAAATTAAAGGTGATTGACGAATGGTATCCCGAATCTATATGCTAGTTTATATCTCCTTTAAATATTTCCTAAAACAGTCAAATTAAAATGGGGCATTAAGTACATTGTTCAATGAGACTATTACAGACCAAGGTTCTTTAACACAGACGATGGGGCTGTCGAGATAAGGTGTGTTTCCGGATCTACTTTCTCTGTACTAACTTGTATATCCCCTACCTATATTCAAAATAGTCAATACAATCTATCAAAACAACGTAAACCTTATGATACCACGTAGATAAATTGTTTGCCATTTTTATTCCCATAAGGCAAATATTTGTATAGATTGGACAGATTTTTTTTCTCCATATACCCTATCTTTGTTTTTCAACGAATTGACCTTAAAACATTTTTGCTGTTAAAATTTGTAGTATTTTTCTTCGAACAATGTTTTATGAAACCTTAAACTTTTTTGATCATTAGACATATTTTATCTCGAGAATTTTTTCACTCAAATGGAGACTCTTTTTCTTGCCGGTGGAAGGATACAAGCTTCGACCTTTTACTCGGCACTCAGGATCATTGAACAGTGAGGTGTCTCTTTCGTTTCAGCACCTACTGCGAACAGAACCTTGGTTAATCTACAGTCTCATCCAAAAGGACAAATCTCCACTTCATGCAATATTTTTTTGAACCTGCAACATAAGGAACAACCCCTTACCCCGCCAATCTTGAACAAAATTAATGTTCTTTTACCAATGTGCCACAAAGGCGACTGATTATTAAAAAAACTTAATAAAATTAAAAATCACATTCTTTTTCCCTGCTTAAGATGAATAAGTGCATTTTCTGACTTTGGATACTGCACGTGTAAGCTGTAGTGATAAGGAAATATTAACTGAAAAAATAAATAGACTATGGTAAAACTTTCTTGCGAATTACCTGAACAGAGCGTGGTTAAACTGGATGAGGGATAAACTAAGCGTTTGTAGTGAAACCAACAGACGGATAAATAGGGTGACAGTAGAAAAATTGACACGTGGAGAAACTAGGGAGATTGTGTTAAATATAACTGATAAATTTGTTATTTACATGTTTTGATACAGTACCTACATTTTAACTTCAAATTTTTCCTTTATATTCAAAAAAGCATTTTTTCTTGAAATATATTATATCTGTACATAACTCATGTGCTAATGAATACATTTATGAAGTTATGTAAAATATTTTTTAAAAGAATGTAAAGCTTCTTTATACGGATTAATACCATCACTTTGCGGTTAAATATTTCGTTTAACTAATTAGAAAGACTTGTTTCAAATTAATCATTCTACCATATACATATACAAGTTTATCATTTCTTTAGATAAATCTGTTTTTAAATTTTTTTTAAATACGAAACTTCACATCATCAGTCCATAATTAATATGAAATGATTCAGGCCTTCGTGTCGCACGTCTTGTGTATTTATTTGTATATATAGAACTTTTTTAATCAGAAGGGTTAGATTTCTTTAAAAAATTGCAATTTATCGATGTTATGTTCAACAATTTTTCCATCAACCTATCGACCTCGTAAAATTGAAAATTAAAGAAAAAATACGATAGAAAACATTTATAATGTAAAAAAAAAACATTCAAAATTACAATAGAGTATTCATGTACTTTAAAATATATATATATAGAAAATCCGTCTGTAATTTTGTTATAAAGTCTGCTTTTTCTGGAAATTTAAATTCAAATAATTCAATTACTTTCAAAGTGTATTAATGATAACGCCAACATATAGACCATCAAATTTTAACATCAATCAAGATGCACCTAAATTGTCATACAGGTGCTAAACGTAAACCATTTACATTGAAACTAGAAAGCATTTCATCTTTTTGAAGTAAGCAAACACGTACTTAGTAATCCACATTCAACTGCAGCTATACTGATACTAGGCAATTACCATTTAAAGATGGCCGGCTTTTACTTATTATCGTCACCATCTTGCCTCGTATATTGTAGGAAATCATCTGATCTACATTCACGTAGATTACAGTAATCCGCTTAAAAATTTTAATTTTACTCATTATACCAAATTATATTTAAATTTGGGTGCCAATGGTACTTTTAAGGCAAAGACCAGTCCTCTGTACTAGTGTTCTGTGTATTCTGAGCCTTAAAAATGTAGTTTAATACATATAAAAAGCAGATGAATGTGTATTTAATATACAGTTTTATTAATTTAATGTAAAATAGGGATTAAGGTTATTGTTTGTGAGAACGTACACAGAGATATTTTACATAGTTTCTTAATTTGTGCTTATTGGTGCTAAACGTACCATTTCAACTTTACGTTTCCTTCTATGTAATGTTCATTTGGATTTCTGCTAATATTGACATATTTTTAACATTTTTCACATCAAACCTTAAAAAAATATGATAAGTTTTCTGACACGTATATATTACTATAAAATGGCATTATTGTGTTAATTTTTAATTCAACTTAAGCCTAATTGAAAATTAAAATTATATCTCAAGTGCAGAATGTATAGTATAATTACAGAAATTATATCAATAAAGTTATCTCTATCTAATAAAAGATTCTAAGCAGTGTTCCTTTGCAATCATTGATAATAAAAGTTTATTTATACAATATATGAATTTATTTTTGTAAATACCGGTTTGTTTTGCTTTAGACACTTTGATGTGTTTTCTTTTTGTTGATTTTTTTCTTTTAAATTTCATAGTTTCCATTAGTTAAAAATGTTAATAATAGGTATGCAAAAGTTATGTAGATAATAATTATCTTTTGTATTTTTACGAATTTCGAATAAATAATATATACGTATCTGTATATTATTGAACAAATTAATTTTTTTCTTGTTCTTTTCATATTTGAACATATAACATTGTTTTTTTTTTAAATTATTTTTTGTAAAGAATTGTATGTAACATTGTGTGAAAACACAACATCACCATGATTCAATTTGATGTCACAATGAGGTATTTATATATTTAAATAAACGTTTTTCAAAAATCTGATTTAAAAATTAAAAAAGCAATAAATGAAAATTTAGAATTATTATTTAGTTTCTTGCGACATAATTTACAAGGCCAAGCATAAATCTTATTTTTACTTGTGAAAAAGCTTTGTTATTTTCACAATCGGATACAAAATATGCTTAGAATGTTATCTCAACTTGATTCAGAAGGTGAAAGACAAATAAACCTCGCATGCGCAGTGTATAAGAATATTCAGATTCATAACAGGATAACTTGTTTGACCTTGAAGAGTAAAGTCAGTTAAACGTAAACAGTGTAAAATTTATGAAATTCCATTTCCAGTATTATATTAGATTTCACTCCCAAACACAACTGACGAACAAAGAAAGTATCGTTTTTTGAAAAATATTTATGAAACTTTTCTTAGTATTTCGTCTCAAAGTTAGTTAAACAATTTAATGCAGTTATTTCGCACATTCTGTGTTATTGTATTGTAAAACTCTGAACGATTTATTTTCTTTTGTTAAATATTTGCCAAGGAAATGCAAATTATTTGGTCTCATCCCAATAATGGTTTTTTCCGCAAAAATGGAAAAAAAACCTTTTGGTTAAAAAAAAAACCACCATATTTTTTGGTTATAACATATATTTTGAATGTTCCTATCTCTAAGTCTTGATCAATACATAGGGCTCACGTTAGATGTGATCGGTCAGCAGGGGGTGCTCACTCCTCATGGACACGTGATCCCACCTCTGGAATTTCTAGGGGTATGTGTTTTTACACTGTTCACAAAATTGTATATTTCTATTAATTTAAGAAATCGATCGATGTTTTTTATCTCGACCCTTTTCAATACTCATATATGTCTTTTCCAATAGTATATAACATTGCAATGAAATCAAATCATTTGAAGTTAAGATAAGACAAATATCTCACTTATTGTTAGATTACGTAGAAGACGTTTTATCATGAGCAGGTATAAAGGAAATCTATTTTTTTTTTTTAATTAAGAATTCAACATTGGAAGGAGGCAAGAAAATCTAAAATATTTAATTTTTTTTATGGTTTTCCATATAAATCCTAACGCAAAGAAAGATTAAACTAAGCACACATGTAAACGACTTTTTTTCTTTAATACAGTATTAAACTTGAATACTGATTTTAGAATAAATGAGAATAGGACTCAGCAAATGACGTAGACTCAAAAATTCCAAAGTACTTTTGGACAATTTGAAATCACAAGATTTTAACAAAATCAACAGCTTAAAAACTTACGACTTTTCAACTTTATACACAACCATTCCCCACGATAAATTAAAGTCCAGACTTTATGGTATCATTGATAGCTGCTTTTTCAATAAAAAATTATTTACCTTGTCATTGATCATTTGCAAAATTATTTTGTTAAAACACATTCTGATTGCATACACAAGTACTCTGAAGTTGACATCAAAAAGATGCTTGAGTTTCTGATTGACAATATTTATGTGATTTTTGGAGACCAGGTCTTCCAGCAGTTTCTTGGAATTCTCATGGGTACCAAGTGCGCTCCGTTATAAGCAGACCTATATTTGTATGCATATGAAGCAGAATTTTATTAAAAATCTTAAGCATAAAAAGAAGAAAACACTTTCTGTGGCCTTTAGGTCGACATTTAGATATATCGACGACGTATTGTCAATTAACAATGGTAATTTCCATTCCTATGTCGATACGATATATCCTGATGAGCTTGAGATAATAGATATCACAGAGTCTGACACATTTGTTTTATACTTGGATATTTCACTTGAAAAAGACGTAAATGGTAATCTAACAACCAAACTCTATGATAAACGTGATGACTTTAACTTTTCTGTCGTCAACTTCCCTTACATGTACTTATGCAGCAATATACCTTCATCATCTGCACACGGAGTTTAAATCTCTCAATTGATTCGATACACAAGAGCATGCTCTACGTATGAACATTTTCATAAACGAGGTAAATTATTGAGATACAACTTGATGAAACAAGAATATCAGCAGTCTCGTTTAAAGTCATCATTTCGTAAGTTCTATGGCCGATACAATGATCTTGTCAGCAATTACAATTTATCATTGAGTCAAATGCTGACTGACTTTTTTCATAATAATTGTTAGTCAATTATTTATACACTGAATTGACGGCGGATTTTCCCATTATTTTCCGCTAATTACAAGGAGCACACGGCGGGTGTGACCGGTCGGCAGGGCCAGGATGCTCACTCCTCCATGGCACCTGATCCCACCTCTGATGTTTAGGAGGTCTGTGATTGCTCTGCTCCTATTTTGTGTTGTTTTATAGACTTCGATATTTAATACTGTTCGTTATCTCCATATCCTTTATTGATATACAGGTATATAGCTGAAAAATAAAATCTTCAAAAATATTATGGGGAAACAGTGAAAGTACATATAATTGAATAAATTCGTGGGTCTCATTTGGCGATTTGTTTACTAAAATAATTTACATTTAATTTGTAGGGAAGTAATTTTATATTTAATGTATATTTTTATTTACCATTTTGATTAATGATTTTCAATCCTCTTTCTGTCTTATGCTCTCTCATTTAATTTCACTTGCATATCCTAATAAAACATTCTATTAGTCTGATATCTACATGAAGAACAAAGTATTCCTACAAATCGTAAATCAACGTAGTTGAAAGCTAATAAAATTTAAATAAAGATAACAATATGTTCAAATTACTTTTTATTCAAGTTAATTCAACAATTAAGTTAGAATATTATAAGCAACCTCAAAACAAAGATACTATTCACGTTTCCATTTTCTCAATGCACTAGACACAAGCATTTTCTCAATGCACTAGACACAAGATAACATTTTGATTGTTAATCTATTCCGTCAATTTCTTTTTTTATTCGCCGCTCTTTTTGTAGGGGAGTCGGAATAAAACGTCTAGACAGATACATGCTGATTTTTTAATTACAAGTCTATGGCTACCATATCCTGCAGTGGAACTGGGGATATAATGCTTATATTCTGAAATTAACTGAAATGAGTAATCTTCTGCCTGAAGATACAAGTACGTGTCAGTCCTTTAAAAGAAATTCTTCTTTTTCTGTCGAATTAGTCTAAGAATGGTGGTTGATTGTGCACTAAATATATGTTTCGTACAGAAACGTGTATCATTAAAAATCAACAGCTGAACAGGAACTTGATTATTGTATCTTTTTGCACTATACTTTTCCATATGTCCGCCACAGTGTGAAAAGCTGTCAAAAAATATTAAGTGTGCGTCTAACTAGACACACAAAGGTCTGATCTGATAAGGAAAGAAACAACAAAAGGTTCATGGGTCTCACTTTCGATATAAGCAGAGACAGTTCACGTATAGTCGATAAGAATTAGTCGAGTGTCCTTTACACCAAGTGATATTTATATACGAAAGTAAATCTATTGCATTTTTCTCAAAATTTTAAAGTGTGGTTCAATTACACTGATAGCCTTCAAATACGTTCGATAGCCAACTTGATTACTTTAATGTAGTTTTTTATAAGGGTCAAGTGGTACAAAATTGGTACAAAATTTGATTAAGTAGAAATATAGTTTAATACTGTAAGTCGGTGGATGATTTCCTTCGCATTTGATAAATGAATAAATTGGGGGTATTCTCCGATTATGTTCTTGGAGTTTCATAATATATCAAAACAACAAAATCCTTCTTAACCTTGCAGAGGACACTCTAACTTGAAAATGTGAGTCACTGTGTCAAGAAAAATCGGTTATCTGAAATATAGAAAAAAATATTGTAAATAAAAGTATGCACTTTCTCATAAGATTAATCTTTAAATCAAGAGTGACAAGAACAACATCTAAAGAGGTAATTCAGAGAGTCATCCAATTCAATAATCGGAATGTTTTACACAGAGATAACCTAGATTTGGGGGAAATACTTACGGTTCTATACAGCCTTGAATTTTGTTTTTTTTTAACTGGACCTAATATAACTCGAAATATACATACCCAAGGAGTCTAACATTGCTTATTTGATTGGAATTATTAGACTAGAGAGCAGTGTTGGATTAAACTTTATTTCAAACGATGACTTCAATTTTTTTATCGCCAATTACTCTTTTTATAACATAATGCATCATTTTCATCTGTATTTGACATTTCTGTCTTCAACTGAATCGATACGAATGATTTCTAAAACGACGTTTGTTGTTCACTATCAAATTCATAATACAAAGGTGTCTTAATCTATCTTGTTCTAAGCTAACATTTTGGAAATTCATCAGTCAGAAAAATTAGTCTGTTTGCAAAATATAATATGCTGTTAGGTCGAATGTTAACTGTAGTGATAATGTTAGGTCATTTTTTTTATACTGAATTGACTGCAGATTTCTTCTTTTACCCAATGTCAAACAGCATTTGACTATGTCTTTGGGACATAGTCATTTGACTATTTGACTGGTTGACAGGAGATGCCTACTCTTTCAGGTCACTGATCTGACCTTCGTTATTTTAGAGGTCTTTATTTACTACATAAAAATTTCAATGAACTTTTGAGCAAAGTTATCTTTATAAACAGTTTAAATGGTCGCCCGCGTGGCAGAGTGGTTAGAGCGTCTGCTCTGGAGTCTCGAATTTAGGAGTTGATCTTTACGTCGCGAGTTTGAATGCCATTGTGGGACGTGGAAACCAGTCCTTCGATCGGGTGGGACTGTATAAATCGAGGTTCCGTGTCGGAGTAGGAACTGGCATGAAAAAAAAAAACCTTCACCGCGCAAAGGCTGTTCATGACGAGTCCAGAACAAAATTTCCAGCTCTCCATAAAATGAAAATCTTGAGAGAGACGTTAAACAGCATACAAACAATCAATCATTTTAAAATGTTTCATTCAAAATCTCTCGAAACGCATCCCATTATGTCGCCTTGTAATTTCTACTGCAATTACAAAGAGTCATTTATATTATATTTAAGTCACAATTTATTTAATTGTTAGAGAGAAAAAGTTATATAAAGATATTTTTGTTCTTTCACTGTCAATCAAATGTGATTGAAATACATTTTAAATCAAATATTAACTAATTTCCTTCATTAAAACAAAAAAGAAACCATTATACCAATTTCAACGAGTTTTAAAATTATTGAGGAAGATTTTGTGGGACCAACAAAAATCATTTTTAAATTACATTTTAAAGCACTTAACTTTCCATTCTTTTAGTGCAATCATTCTTTTTGAAAGGATATTTTCATTATCTTGGCTTATAATCGACAATTGTAAGATATATGTGAATAACACCATTGTTTTAATTAAAAGTTATTAAAAGGCAAATAAATTGATTTAACTGGAACACTGAATATTGGCTAGGCTTGCACTTATATCTCTTCAAGTTTATCATGTATCATGGTGAGAACATGAGAAAACGCTCTCTCGAATACTGAGAATAAATCAATTTAATCGTTCGAAATCTAAGTAGGAAGCGATTTATGAGGTGAAAAATCTGCCAAAACAATTATCAATAATTGGATCAAAACACCTGATGGTTAGATTTTTTATTTCTTCCGCCCCTCATTTCCGCTATTAAGTGTATTGAATTAATATTTATCTAAAGGATTCCTCAAAGGATAAGAATTGTGCTATATATTGGTTTCGCATGGTGAAGTGATACATTAATTGTGAAAATTCATATGTAAGTAGGACGATTTGAAATATAAAGAGCTTTTTCTATGTAAGTTTGCTTTTAAGATGTTGAAGACATTTCTTATCCAACTATTGCCAGCATATTCTGAAAATCTTACAAAATATCAAACCCTTCATTTGACATAATATATGAATAGACCGTGTGATCATAAGGTTTGCCAATTCATACGTAACAAAAGAAACCTTTCACATATCTATTAAAATCTTAACACCAGACATTGCTTAATTAAATCATGCGAAATGCTTGGTTTTAAAATCCTTCCATTTATAAATATTATCTTTAATGTATTTGAATACCACTAATACAATGTAATAACTTTTATATTTGAATGCTTTGTATTCATTGTCATATTTTTTTTTACAACTTTAACAATAAAAACTTTTCATTCAAACCTTAATGATTCGAGTTTTGTTTCTGCTTAAAGCTAGCTGATATTCTATTCAATACGGTTGATTGATTGTTTGTTGTTTTTTGTCCAGATCGACAACGTTTCATTCATTTAGAAAGGTCATGATATACCGGTGAATGTCTTCAAATTTATTCCATTGATTAGTGGGGTTTTTTTATCATGACAACGCCTGCCTACTCTGGTCTCCGTCTAATCCAAAGGAGGAGCAATTTTCACTTCACACTGTTGAAGTTGCTACCTTTTTTCGTTTTATCAAATTAGGCCAGTTGCGGCTAGGGTCTGAACCAATAACTTTTTTAATGTGATCAATTAGAAACAGAAGGGCAATAACATAATTATATAGACTTGTACACTACGGGGAGAACAAAGGAGGATAAAAATTTTCAAACCATTCCCCTTGTCATCGGGTTCGATATACCAGTACTCATATATGTTTTATTTAGTGGCCATCGATTCCACTGGATGTAACATCAGTCTACAGGTCGTCCTGTAGACGGGTAATTTAAGTAGGTTTCAGATCAAGACAATGCAGATAAAATGCCTTGTCTGAGGACAAAATACCAATACCAACTAACCACAGTTGGGCTTGAACCAGCTGCCTTTAGGTTACCCTAATGACCACAGAACCTTGCGCTTCAGTATAAAAGAAGACAAGGGATTTCCATTTAAACTTGAAACTGTAATTATTTAGGTCAGCGATATTTAACTGTTCTTTTTAAGATCTTAAAGTCTTTTTTGCAATAATCAAAAATGTTGATGAATGAATTAAAACTGCAACCAAGAAAATAAGAATTATTTAGTTACATTTCGGTAACAATTAATTTTTTTTACATTTGTCAAATTAAGTTATAATTAAAAGTCATACTACAGTAATGTGTTATACTTCATTTAAACAAAAGATTGAAGAGCTGGTACCAGATGTAGTCAGATACTTTTTCGATATAATTTTCAAAAATTAAGATGAAATGAAATGTCACTTGATGTATATTTTTCTTCAAAAGCTCTGAAATGACATGTATGACTGTTAGTACCTGTCATCAACATTGGTGATATCTTTTTAAATCTATTTTTATGAAAGGTAATGATACAATTGACTAATTACATCTATTTAAAAAGAATATTTTTCAAAATCGCTTTATCATGTGTTTTGCTTTTGGCTTCATGTAAAGTGTACAAAACAGTCGTTTTAGATATTATTTCTCTAAGGCAATTTTTGAACACCATACTTTCTTTTGGTCTTTGCAAATTGTTTTTGGTATTATTTCTATCGATCAAAATGGAAACAGAAGAATTCAAAACAATTATATATGAATTCTTCCAATATCTGCAATACTTGCATGAACGACTTTTCCGTATTTGAGGGGGAAAATCACACTCTGAGGCTTCAATTTTCTTTGCATTTATTTGACTTCAGATCTGCTAATATCCGAGCACAGATCGCATCGCTCCAAAATTTGACCTTGATGTAATTGTTTAACATGGAAATCAAAAACAACAAAACTATTTTTAGAAACTTGGAAGTTTACATTGAAGGGTTTGTAGATAATCTGCCAAAATGAATAATTATGTTTGACATTGAGCTTGATTTGATGAATATATTTTAGGAAATTTCTTATATATTTGATGATTAATAAGATAAATTAAGAATTTAAAAATACTATGAACGATTACCGGAATATGTATTAAGTTTATTATCCAGGGTCATTGCACTTAATTTGTATTTATATGCTTATATCAATCATGATTAAGCGAAAATCTAAATTGAAAGATATAATGCTTCAGATAATTTTTAATACATATTGATTTATTCGAAAACGCAGAAGTAAAATAAGAATTGAATAGATTATGTGATCAGTATGCACTGGTCCCTGCTGTCAAAGCAGGTAACAACATTGTCTTCGTTTGTAAGGTTCATCATAGTAATAGTATTTTATAGGAACTAGGATTTAATTGTGCAACTGACAATCCAACTTATACCCATAACTTCTTTTCTATATAAGAAGGAAATCTTTAAAACCATACGTCAGTTTTAAATATTTTTAATATTTCCAAGAATTCAAAATAAATTTGAATTACTAAACCTTTAATTGATTCCAAAACCCTACAAAATACCTACAAACAAACATAGTATTACCTGTTTATAGTATTGTGTCTCTCAGCAGGTTTGATAGGCATTGCATTAGTCATTTCTAAAACGAGGCAAGCTATTGATTAAAATTGACAAACAAGTTGATGAAACAAGGATACATGTATCAACAGTCTCGTTTGAAGTCATCATTTCGCAAGTTTAATGGTAAATACAGTAATCTTATCAGCAAATACAATCTTCTTAAATCATATGGTGAGACATCTTTACATCCATTGGTCTATTATAAATCACACACTGAATTGTCTGCGGATTTCCCGGTTTTTTTCCATCATGACAAGGAGTAAACGTCGGTTGTGACCTGTCGGAAGGTTCACTCCTCCATGGCACCTGATCCCACCTTCGCATTTTGGAAATCCATGTTTGTATTGTTTAATTGGACCTTGAGTTTGAATACTCTTCGTTATCACTATATTTCATTAGCAAAACTTCGAGTTGAAGAACATACACACTTTATACAATGAAACATATGGAGATAACGAACAGTATTCAAGATCAAAGGTTCATAAGACAATACTACAAAATAAGAGCAGAACAAACACGGATCTCCAAAACATCAGAGGTGGGATCAGGTGCCATGGAGGAGTGAGCATCCCCTGCTGACTGCTCCCACCCGCTTGTCTTGATCGGGAAATAAAGGAAAATCTGTCATCAATTCAGTATATCAATAATGGAGCAACAATTAATGTGAAAAACATGTCAGTCAGCATTTGACACAATGATAAAATTGTATTTGCTAACAAGGTCATTGTATCGACCATAGAACTTACGAAATGATGAATATAAATGAGACTGCTGAAATTCTTGTTTCATCAACTTGTTTCTCAATAATTTACCTCATTGTAGAAATTGTTCATACGTAGAGCATGCTCTTGCGTATCGAATCAACTGAGAGATATAAACTCCGTATGCAGGTGATGAAGTTATATTGCTGAATAAGTAAGGGAAGTTGACGATAGAAAATTAAAGTCATCACGTTTATCATACAGCTTGGTTGTTAGTTAACAATTAACGTCTTTTTAAAGTAATATATCCGAATATGAAAAAGATGTGTCAGACTCTTTGGTATCTTTTATCTCAAGCTCACCAGGATATATCGTATCGACATAAGAATGAGAATTACCATTGTAGGTTGACAATACGTCGTCGATATATGTAAATGTAGAGTTGAAGGCCACAGCAAGTGGTTTCACGCATTTCATTAACACAACTTTGAGTTGAAGAACATACAGACCGTATACAATTGACTGACCTATACAATTGACTGACCTAATTTTCTTTGAACTAGAGCACGTCAAACAAGATACTTGAACAGAGGATTATTACTAAATTTCTTTGATCGTACAACACAAATTGATTAGCTATTCTCAGTCTCGGTCTTCTAAGAGTGTTTTGTTATGTGGCAGACTAATCAGATTAAACTTCAGTTAATTACTCATTTTTCAATATTTCATAAAAAAATATCTTGCATCCTCACTTACATGTACGTAATTTTTATAGCTTTTTTTCTCATTTTTTTATTTTTACATGCTCCATACAAAGAGTTTCGAGGCGTTTCATTGGTGTAAATATTGTATGAATTTGTTTAATCTACAGAAGGGACTGAAAATTAAAAAAAAAATTAAATGTTTCTTTTATATAAAAAAAAACTTGCGAAGCCTATCGATGAATTGTTTATTATCCTATTAACAATCTGGTAAATAGTTTTACCTCATCATTCACCAACAGTCAGTCGCCCGCGAGGCGCAGTAGTTAGAGCGTCTCTTTAAACTTGCAGAGAAAGAAGTTGATCCTAAACTTGCATTTAAATCCGCTGCGGGCAAGTATACCGGTCCTTCGGATGAAACTGTATAAACAAAGGTCCCGTGTCGCAGTATGCGTTGCCACGAAAAAGATCCCTCAATGCCCAATGACCTTAAGTGCCGAGTATAGGTTTTAACTTGCTGCCCTCCAACAGCAATTTGACGCGTCTCGTTATAAATGAAAAATTCTCCAGAGAGACGTTTAATAAAAAAAACAAAAAAAATAAAAAAAAACTAATAATCTGATGAAAGATTTTTTTTGCAATTCAGTTTACAATTTAAATATATATATATATATATATATATATATATATATATATATATATATATATATATATATATATATATATATATATATATATATATATATATATATATATATATATATATATATATATATATATATATAAATGTTTTAATTTTCTTGAAAACCATTTTCTGATCTAAATCAATCCCGTTACTTTTGGCAGAGATCTCTACAATAACAGTATCAGTGACACTATTACACTCAATCATTTCTTAATGTGATTTATTCTATATAAATTTAGATATGTTACATCTCCGCAATTTCTAAAAAAAAGTTGATTCAGCATGCATAGATATTTACATAAATTAAGGTCACTTCACTAATTAATAATGATAAGTCATGTTAAGTGTAATAATTTTCACATACAATTGTGATTTATAGCATTCTTGTGTTCTATATCCGTGGTTTATTTTGATTTTAAAGTAGATAATGAAAATGTAAATAATGACATTTTGCCACAAATCTTCAAAGTATACGACCCCATCCCTGTATATAGTAAAAATGAATAGAATCATTTGTGAAATACTCTATGGTCATTGGTTGACGCTGGATTTTGAATATTTTTTCACATGGAAAATACACAACTCATTGGTCAAAATGCCAGATCTTTCTAAGAACCAATCATATTTCATGACAAGTCGTTCACGATTATTAAATTAATGTATTCATTAAGATGTATTGTACATTTTCATTGGATTCATTTTTAAGATTATATATATTAAGGAATCTATTTTTAAAACAAAACATGCTACTTATTTACGTCCATGTAACCATTATTGTGAAGACTACAAAGAATGTGATAGTGTTAAGAAACAAAGAGAGTGCATTAATGAATCGAAATCAAAAATTAAAAAAAAAATGTAACAGAAATTAAAATCACTGTGATAATTTTAAAAACAATGGAATCAAATATTTACTGCATTTTAAAATCCACGAAACCTTGAAAATGGAAGACTCTATTTTATAATGATGAAGACAATGTACTAATGACTTAAGTTTTGTGACATTAAAAACTCATAAATGACTTAACATTAAAACACACCGTATGAAGGATGACACATCTGTATACATTACAATCACTGAATGTTCTTGAGGCATAGGACTTGGCCTTGAATTAATTCATACTCCCACAAAATGTTTTTCTGAAATTTATAAATCTTATTTTGACAAATGTACAAAAGTACATATAAAAGAACATGATTATTTTAATTGGATCTTAATGAAGCTTTGAAAAAACATAATTAAGTTTCCAGAAAATATGTCAATATATTATAAAATGCATTTCAGCATTAAACATTTGTATGGAGTCTTACATTTTTTTTACTCCCTACGTGTTCAACTTTTGGACTTTTTAATTTTTTTTTTATAATAGTAAATCATTTAAAGAAATGTAATCCCTTTTAAATTGACAAATGGAAAATTTTCAATCAAACTGCTTCTTTCTAGACACTGTCAAATTATTTTTATGTCACTTTGTTGTTTGATATAGCTTTGCGCAGACATGTTCAATACAAAAAGTCTAACAACCTCGATTAGTATTTTTATACATGTGATTGTATTGCATGCAACATTTACCTTTGTTGCAGAATATTGATAAAATGAAAAAAAATTGACATAAAAATATATGAAAACAATACAAATCTTTGAATATTAAGACTAGATCGGGTGTCTAAGGACAAAATCATTTCCTTTTGACGGGTCAAACCTGACGGGTCAAACCTGCAGTGAGCTCTATGTACTGACAAGTTAGACAGAATGTTCAGAAGTCAAAACAAAGGCCTAGGAATTAGTGACTCAGTGATAGGTTCTTGTATTTGCTAATAAGTTCATAATAAAGACCATTCTATTATACCCTGACGTTAAAGGAAGTTGTTGAAAACCCTGTAACATCCAGTTAACTGTCAGTAGTCTGCCAGGTTTTTTTTAAACTGATCGTACTAGGAGCATGTTCTTGAGCTTCGAATAAATTGGTAGACGTACACATCATATACAGGTGATGGAAGAAAAATGCTAGTATTTTTATGAAAAATTGACGATGGCAAAGCTGCTCATCAAAATTATCTGAAAAGTTTGTTGCCAGTTGGTCCATATCGCCTACAGTAAGTAAATTGTCCAAATATAAGAAAAGTTATTGTAGACTCTGTTATTTCTTTTATTTTTAGTGACTGGGATATGCAGCCTATATATGCATAAAAGCAGTGACTTTCTGATTTTTTCCCAATTCATGCAATTTTTCACGTTATTTATACATTATTTTTAATGTGAAATGTCGATTTTTTCATAAATATCCGATTTACATTCGTCTTTCTTGTCAATTTATAACAAATTTTTGAGTTCATTTTCGTCCTATAGACTTTGAAATATGGATTTTCCAAAGACAAGGAAAACTAAATTTAATGGAATAAAAATCTCAAAGTTAAAACTCTTTTCAATCTGGTTCCAAAGAAATTTATTCTGAAATTGATATAATATATCGTTGCAGCGTACAAGTTAATGCTCTTGGATTAGATTTCCTTAACAGCGACAAAAATGATACTTTTTGTAAGACGTCAGACCTTTGTGTTATATGATAAATAAAAATAAATAGCTCTTTGTCTTAACAAGGTATCAAATTTGTCCTGAAGGCATATATTGATTAACAAATGACTCTATCCTCTAAAAAATAAACAAAAAGTGTTTGACATTTTAATTTTTAAAAAACCCCTTAAAATCATAATGAATCACATATACAATCAATGAATCATTGCACGGTATTTAGACTATATTTTTTCCGCTGAGAGCTATTTTCTTTTAACATATTTATCATACATATTTTTTTCATATATATAAATGTATGAATATTTTATTGTGGAAATTACTTGAAAGCTGCAGAAAATGAACATTTTTTCAACTATAAACAAAATTTCTGGTAAGTTGAAATAATGAATATATATGTATATACTTAAAATAAATGTACACGTTCCATCAAATTTAATGTATTGATCTCCAATTGTCATTACAGTGTACATTTATATTATGCTAAATTAACTGTGTCTTGAATACATGCACAACTACATTAACCTGATAGATCTCGCTCCGTTTTTATCCATGAATTTCAATAAAAGTGTTCAAATCAAGAAAATGCAACTAACATCTTACATGGCAATAGTTGTATATTGAAAATCCTATGAAATAAAGATAATTGTTTGCCTATAAAGTAGAAATAGTTAATGTTATGTCAAAAATCACACAATGAATTTTAAGTGTTTTCTTTTCGTTCTTCATCAGTTTTCACCATTTACGAAAATGAAAAAAGCAATATTCCTCTCCTCTTTGTAATTGCTCTGTTTTCTTTTTCACGAAATCTGTTTTAAATATATTTTTATTCATATATATATTACTTTTTTTTCAAATGCGTTACATATCACACCACCAAGTTGTCTAAGATAGCAAAAATTATATTTTAAAGAAAAAAGTTAAAATATGTATAGATCATGTTCGACAAATTGTCTCATCAGAAAGTTACTTATAAATAATCAGATTTACTACATTTTGAAAAAAGAAATCTTATCTTTTTTTCATGCATTTTTTCTCTCCTTTCAAACATAAGTTAGAATATTGCTTAGAAAAAGTAAACTAAGGTTTTGTAGATATCTATACAGCCCTAAATATCAATTTTAGATTAAGACACAAGTATTTATATAAAAATATTGGCCTTTCTTTCATTAAAGAGGGTATTTGGTGCTCGCCGGGCGGTTAATATATTCAAGTGATATGCGTTTTCGACTTAAATTACTCACATGCCTATTTACTCATTTGAATAAATGCTTCCGCATATATAAATTTTTATCAAAAACCCTCCTGTATCGTTTTCCTATTAAATATTTATATGATGTATATGGTTTGTAATGGAAAGATGAAATTAAGAAACCAACAGCTTCAGTAAATCATAATTTTTTGACACTTAACGGTCGACAGTTATTTATTCTCTTCATCATAAACAGAAAGAGCGTATTATTAAATCGCTTATTATAATTTACGGCCATTATTTAATATTCGGCTCACAGGGAGTCTGTGGTATCGATGGACACGATTTCAAATTCCACCTACAATTAAGATCACTCTAAAACGGATTCAGCTATCCAATTCATGTGACTTTTATCGGTCTACCATGCAGATTCCGCACTTTCCTCAATTCTAATGTGAACGAAGTCGATACATTCCTTTTCATGAATAATGGCTTTGAACCTATTTTACCTGAAATAAATTTTCTTTTTCGATAATGTCTTAATGTAGGTCAAAGGGTTATTTTTGATTAACTGGATGCAATAAATTCATAATAAAGATAGAAATGATTTCCTAAAAAATTTCAACGATATTCTAAATTTAACTTGAAAGAGCTATTACGTTATGGTTTGTTTAGAGAAAAACTCGAATCGACAACAATATATTTCAATTAAAAAACATGATACGAGGATTGATCAAAAAGTTATGTCACAACTGCTATAAAAACTTCTATGAGGGGACGTTTTCAACAAAATTTTACATATACTTATACCCCGATCTATTGTAAAGTTTGTCTCAAAAACTTCGACCTGTTTCACGGTAAACTCTGTTAAAATAAAATGCAGGGGGGGGGGGGGTGATTTTGCTTCGATGAAAACTTTTATATTAATTCATTATATCCGTTAAGTTTCAAATATGACTTTAATCCTCTGGAATGAAAACTACTTAGCTTAAATAGTGAATTCATAATAATTGTGTTCGTTGTAAGTGTGTTTTACTGAATATTTTTTTTTAAAGGTTTAGATAAACACAAAGTAAGATTTTGTCTAATGCCGCATGGCAAGATTGCTACTGATGGCGTTACCTTTTAACACTCATTTTCTGATAAATAAAATAGATGTTTCGATTAGAATTTTTTAAAAAAAACTTTACAGATTTACTAAACAATATTTTTTTTTAAATCATGATATATCTAAGAAGTCAAGCTAAACAAATCATTGTTATCTCTTGAAAACCGTCTATTTGACCAATATCCAAACTTTTCATCACTGATCCAAATACTTTTTTTTTCATTTAATATTTTGAATATATTTTATTGCCCAGCTGGATATTTCAAACCATTAAATTTTTTATTCTGTACAGGAAGGTCAAACAATTATTAGCTGTAAAAGTGACTACCCTGATTATATTTGGTAAATTGAATATATCTTTTTTATACAAAATTTTATTCACAAATAAAAGTGTATGTCGGGCAGCAGGTAAAGCCTATTTTAGCCCTCGATCACCCTAAACTTAAAGTTGCCCGCGTGGCGCAGTGGTTAGAGCGTTTGCTCAAGAGTCTCAAAGTAAAGAGTTGATCCTTACGTCGCGAGTTCGTATTTCAACTGTGGGACGTGGAGACCGGTCCTTCGGATAAGACTGTATAAAACGAGGTCCCGTGTCGCAGTAGGTGCTGACACGAAACAGATCCCTCCCAGCTCAATGGCCCTGAGTGCCGAGTATAGGACAAATTTGTAGCTCTTCACCGGCAAGTGGTGGCGTCTCCATATGATTTTAAAATTCTCGACGTTAAACATTATATACAATCAACAAATCGAAATGAAATATATAAGATTAAGGTTGAAGTGATTTACCTAAGAGTCACACGTTAGGAAAAAAAAAATTGATTTAAGAATATATTTATAAAATATTCTTTCAAATTCCATAAATTAGTTAACGCATATCACAAGTTATTTATATTTGTCGTTGTTATGTAAATTTTATAAAAGTTTTGATAAAGAATTTAATTTCTATAAAAATCTTGATAAAAAATATAAATAGGGTGAATAATGACACCAGGCGAGTTGAGGGATCCCTTTTACATATATTCTAATATTTTTTTACTAAATGTTAAAATGGCATAAACATAGGGAAATTTTTTTTTATAGACAAGGGTTTTCAAGTTTTAACAGATTCAGAGAGGGAAAATAATCATGTTTAGGACCGATTTGTAGTCCTTGTGCTGCAAATCAGCTGTTAACATAATGCTGTTTGTGGGTAGAAGTTCATAAAAATGAACTTCAACAAGCGAATTAAGCTGACAAGGTCAAATAAAGATTTTTTTCCTCATTTTTCTTCCTTCTTTATAGAACTATTTCAATAATGTGTCATGAAAATTAGCTGTTCATGACATTGTTAAGTCATATAAACAATTCAGATTTTATTCTCTTTTTTATTTAACCCCAGGGAATCTAATCATTAAAAGTACACAGAGACAGAAGAATATGAACATAAAAGTAGAACAGATACTGAAAATCAAAAGTGTTACATAACGTCATAATGTCTTTTGTATTTAAAGACAATTTGACCTCTTATCAAAGTACCAAACAAAATTTTTCAAATTTTTTTTTCGAAACTTTGCTGATCAATTCCTTTAAGTTTTGTATGCAAAACTTACAAAGAAATAATTTTATCGGACCATTCTTTTAAAATTTTGGTAATTATTCTCTTATATTTGGGGAATTTAATAGATAAATAAATAAATGAACTGAAAATGAAGAGAAGCGAAGAGAAATTTCATAACAACATAGGAACATTCTTTCTATGCGACGAATCCATTATGAGTGTATAGAAGAGATTATAATTTTGTTATTTATTTATTATTGCCACCAAGAATATAGATAGAGTATTACCATACTTTTATTTGATAACTTTCGATTTCTTAAGACGGTATGGCAGTTGTGACATTAGTTTTGATCAAACCTCATTTGAACTGATGATTTTATAATAAATATTGACCTAGTTAACGTTTCTATCCAGTACCTTGAAAATCTCAATAAAATTTAGGTGTTGCACACAGAATTCATCAATTTATCATCTTTGATGCATGCTATATTTTTTATTTTCCAAAAATAGAATCCAATTTATTCAATCTAAAGTAATATTCATATTTAGGATATTATTATTAAACACATTAGTCGGCTTATGACCATAAATCAAAGAATTTTTCAATTTTCCTTTTGGGGAATATTCATTTTCTTAAAAAAATTAAGAGCAATTAAGAGCAAAGATGTACCAGCTACCATATTTAGAGGTTGACCTTTTATATTCAAATATTTTTTTCATGTTCATAAAAAACGTAAATTTTTGTACATGTGAATATATTCTCTGAGCAGTAATATCTATAATTAGAAGTTTTATTGATTTTTATTTTGGAATGCTATGAACTGCATTTGGTAAAATCACTTCAGGGGAACTTTTATTGCGGACTGTATGTTATAGTAAATTATTGTGCTTTTTTCTTTGATATTTAATGAAGATTAGATTGAAATATAGCTATTATGATTTTGAAACATTTTGTTAAATGAATAAAAATAGTTTGTAAGAATTCTTTGCAAAAATTACATTTTTCTTATTAATCTAAACATTGAGGAGTGTTAAAAAATTCAAGAATTACGAAAAGATTGATTTCATATATGTATACTAGTCTGTATACCTAAAAATAAGCTACATAAATCACACACTTTTAATAAAATTACTAAATTAGAGTGACAAAAAATAACATTTTTTGTACTTTTCTTGACAATTCACCGAAATTCGATGAGAAATATTAGTGCGATAAGTCAGAAAAAGGTGTGTCGTCTGACCTTTTCTATTGTACTTTGTAACGATCAATTCCATGTCGATAAATTCAAATTTTGTCTTCTCTGTAATCAACTACGCAATTAGGCAGGAAGGGGTTTTGGTTAATTCCTATTCTTTCTTACTATAGCACCGTATCTGTATTGTTTTCTTCCTGGATTAAAAAGAAAGTGCAGATAGTCATCTCAATTAATGCAGACACCTGTGTGGTTAACCACAATATCGCGATCTGCGAGTTTCGTGTACCTTATGTTATTTAGAATGAGTTTGCTGTAGATCTTTAACAATGCTGTTTAATTGGACTTGTAGAAACTTGATTAACACGTCGGCCAATAGCCATGAAATACACGGCCAACTCATAATTACAACATCTGTTAATGCATGAGAAAATGAAGTTGGACCAAGGTATTATACAGTTTATTCTTCTGTTTAACATAAATTTGTACAATGATGACAAAATAATTAATTGTTCATCTCATATGTTTAGAAATATATGAAAATCGTTGACAGTTAGAACCATTTTTCTAGAAATGAAACGTGTACTCATAAAAACCAAGAAATGTGCTATAAAGTTTCTCCTGAAAAAGTAGGGTTTTTAATCTTTGATTTTAAAATGATGCACAGCGATAAACAAAAAGAAGTTTAGAAAATACTGGATGCAGAAAAAATTTGATAACTTCTTATTTTTCTTTGGTTCAAGTTCATACATACAATCCGATTCTTCTTATAATTTACTATAGCGCCATTTTAAAATTTTCCCCCAATATAGACATATGCATATCATTTTACATGTTTAATCATAAGTAACTATCATTTTGCATAATATTAATCAACAGAAAATCCATTCTTCGTGCACTATAAATCAAATGATTTCCGATCAATCTTGGAGCATTTTTTGCGGCAAGTGAAAACTAATGACACACAGAGGTGAAAATAGTGAATATTGATTAGTTTTTTAAAATCCAATAAACAATGCAAACCAACAACAGGGCAAATCAAAGATCTCTCTTGAAACAGCACACGTCGGATCAGTAGCCAAAGAGGAGTAAGCATCCCATTTTTTAACCAGTCACACCGCCATGACTATATTAAATAAACAGAGTTTTTTCGTCTTCGAAATTGATAGAAAATCAATGCCTCGCATTTGTGTTATTATAACGAACATATGTTTTACGAAATGCTGACTTTGAACGCGTTCCTATAGCACAGATTTCTTTGTTTTTAGCGTACCTTAAAGCAAGGAATCAGTTGAGAAACATAAAAAAAATGATATATGTACATCATATACAGGTGAATTGCCTCACAGATTATTGTCTTTTTGAAAAAAAAATACAGATTTCAACAGTCTCATTAATTTCAAGGTCTTTATAATGACCCTTTCCGATAATATAGCCTGTCACTGGGTCGTATTTTTGCTGACTTCTTTCATATCGATTGATCGGTCTTTGTTTTTTTTTTATAATGCACATAGTACGGATAGTTCCGTCCACCCTATCTATACCTAGGGCTCACGATCTACAGGGGGTGCATGCTCCTCATATGCACCTAATACCTCCTGTAGAATATACAGGGTCTATGTTTTGTGACCTCAACATTTTTGTATTTTTTACATTGACCAATATTCGTTATCTTTATCTTTAACATCTAGATACTCCAATTGATCTCCTAGTATTTTGATTTTAATGGGATATTTAAAAAGCACAGCGATAATGAATGAAAATAAGAAATTATCTTAATATTAATTAAAACATAATTAAAAAACTTTTTTTTTCTTTTTTCAAATAAATTTTTTAACAAAATTTCAATTCATTTTAATTCATGCGATTCCAAGATCGGATAATAATGCAAAAAATTGTGTCAATAGTATAATTCAACATGATAGTTAGAGGGCCTTTGAAATTTCTGTAAAATCTAGACATTATGTTCAGGTATTACCAAAGTAATTCTAAATTTGAACGACAGAAATCTCTTAAACATAAGAATAATTTTACCATTTTATCCATTTTCTATTTGTTCTGTTATATGTTGAGGCAAATCAGTTTTGGGAGGAGATATATATGTCAAATGTAAATAAAATATAAACAAAAAAATCACATAACTTTTTTTAAGTTAAATATAGGATAATTAGATATGAAATTTTATCTATATACAATATATTGATAACGAACAGTATTCAAACTTAAAAGTCCATTAAACAATGCAAAATAGGAGCAGTGGAAACATGGACCTCCAAAACATCAGAGATGAGATCATGAGCCATGGAGGAGTGAGCACCCCCTGCTGACCGGTCTTTTTTTAAGTAAAATATCTAAACATGAAACAGATGTGTCAGACTCAATGGTATCCTTTATTTTTAGCTCACTTGGGTATATCGTATCGACATAAGAAATGAAATAACTATTATTAGTCGACAATACGTCGTCGATATATATTATCTATGTTGAGTTGAAGGCCACATCAAGTGTTTACTTCTTTTCACATATAAGATTTAAGACAAATTCTATTTCGTTTGAATCAATTAGTTCCCATGGAAATTCCAATACATTTTAGGAAAAACTGGTCTCCGAAAACCAAAAAGATAATACCAATCAGAAACGCAACCATATTTTAATATCAACTACAGAGTGCATGTGTTACAATCAGAATTATTTTTAACAAAATAATTTTGCATATAACCAATGACAAGGTGAGTAAATGTATGAGTTCCATTTGTATTGAAAAAGCAGGTGTCAATTATATCAATAAGCCTGGACTTTAATTTATCGTTGGGAATAGTTGTAAATAAAGTTGAAAAGCCGTAAGAATTAATGCTGTTGATTAAATTTTTGTGGTTTCAATTTTTCCAATATTGACTTGGAATTTGTATCAACATCTGATTTTCACCACTTCTCGAATATATTGTTGCACCGTTTTCCTGCAGTTTCTCCTTCACTACCGTAAATATTTTAGTGAGGAGTAAAGAAAGAGGCTAATAAGAACATTTACTGGAACCGCTATGTATCTTTGTAAAGATTTTTATGAAGTTTTGGAATCCAATATAGTAATTCAAATTCTTTCTAGTCGTTAGGGATATAAAAAATATTCAAAAGATTACCTATGAGGCATTTCCTCCTTCGAAAGGGAGCTAAGGACATAAGTTTGATAATTACTAGAAAAATTAAATTCCAGTTCCTCTAAAACATAATTTAAATCATGGGCCTTACAACCTATATAATTCCCCTATAACTAAATCAAATGCTTAAATTCTTCACAACCAATGTCATGAATGCATAAATTGCCAGCGAATAGCACAAAACCCCCAAAAGCAAGCAGTTTTCTTGCAGAACACACATATTCGTGACTGATGAAATTCCTGTCATTATCTAATAGTATACATTAATAATGAATAACTCGCATAATGTATGGATATGGTTTAATTTTATGCCCCTTAAGAATTCCATTGAAAGTCAAATATATGGCAATTCCATGCTTTGATTCCAAAATCTTTAGCAGGATATTAATAGTGATGTAAACGCTTTCAAAAAGCTCTCTTCTCATATTGCCTTTGATATTTTTCTCACTGCTTATGATTTTCATTTGAATGAAAAAAAAACTACTATATTGTATACTCTCTTTCTAAAAAAAAACAAAATTTAAGTTTGAAACTGGATTAGAACCAATAATTTATCGTGCAGTATTTGATGATTCTAAAATAACCTTCATTATTTTCCTTAAGTATATTTTTTGCATAAAACATTACATGCATATAAATCAAATATGCATATTTCGAACATTGATGTGGAAGGATATTTGCCATATACATGTATCTAAATATGATTTTTATTTGTAAATATGTAAATATTTTTAATTTGGTACAATATACATATCGTAACCAGTGACTTAGTTAAAGCTCAGAAAAATCAGTTCAAATTTATTTATACTAATGGTTTTTTCTAAAGTAATCAGATCTAAAAGAAAGCAACTATTTTTGTTTAAATCTTAAAATTTTCATTTGGAAAGTTTCTTTACATTTGAAATTATCATTTATTTAATTTCAAAGAATAAAATAAATGCACTTTAACAAAATTCATATTTCAGAACAGTTTCCTTGTAACATTGGAGACGTCGGGGCTCTGATGCACGTTTTCCCTCCTGCTGACGTCACAATCACACTTGCGCCATGTTTGAAAGGGTTTGTAACTTTTTATTGTAATTTTTAATTTGACGTTTCATTATGATGAATAATCATGAATCTGTTTAAAGTTGTCCTAAAAGTGAGACTGTTTCCTACATGCTTCTCTGTGATTTGACAATATTTTTATTGGTAATCAATGAACGTATCAATTTATCAAACTTTGATTTAAAAATTACAGAAACAATTTTATTTCTATTTTAATTCTTTTTTGAACGATATAATAAGTTAAATGAAAGATTCAAAGAGATCTCAATATAAGAATGTAGCCAGTTATTTTTATGCTTTTAAGTGCATTAATGGTGTAAAAATACTTTTAACTGGTTCACGATTTTTGCAAATACGAACCATTTCTTCAGTTTTTCATTTTGTTTTTCTTTTCCGCATTTACATGTTACTATTTTGAGATACTTTTACTGTGATTTTGCAAATCACTTGCAAAAGTTGTACAGCGTTTAATGAACCTAATGCATGTTGACTTAATTTTTTTGCGTTGTCTTCAGTTAAACAGTTATAATTTATGTAACTCATAAACAATTCCATAAATGATTTTTTTTTTGATTATTCAAAAAAAAAAGGATTTAAATCGTTTCTGCACTTTGCCAACTTCTTATAATGATTAATCTATGCATTTTGCTACTTATGTCTCGTGCAATTTAAAGTAAAACTAAACAAATTAATTTTGTTAAAAGATATTTGTTCGAGTTTTAATGTTTACCGAATGTTTGGCATATTCATCACACGTAAAAACACTTTCCATTAATGAATCTAATCTATATAAGTTTCATTACTCTTTGAACCAATTAAATTGGACGTTCTTCAATATATAATCACTACCTTATTTTATTTATATGCAAAATGAGAGAGGAAATGAATGTGTCCTTAATGAAGGCGATTGTATAAAACTTAATGACGCTATTTTGATCATCACGTTTTGTCTGTATCCTTTATCCGACAATCATCCGAGTGATTGCATCTTACCCTATGGTTTTGTTATTAAATATAATCTGAATTAAACATATCATGTCAGATCGGGACAACAATCAACGTATAAAAAAACGTTGATGTTTTCGATTACGTTACAGATATCATTAAGGATACCTGTCTCCAAACTGACGACCAGGAGTCTGGAAAACAACGAAATACCTCGGAAAAATAGACCCAGATACGAAAGCAAATGTGTAATACGTATTGGAAATATGTTTTTTTTTTCTTTCAATTTATTTGTTAAATATTCAAATTGTGACTGAATTGCATATATTGCAACGATTAAAAGCTTGTCAAAATTAGGAAAATTTTAAAAATTTAAATATAATTGCTTGTTTAACAAAAGTTAAAAACTGTTCAATATCATTCATTTGCAAAAACTTGAGCAATTCATTATGCTTGAAAGTTATAAAAATCTTTTTAAATGTTTGTTTTCCGATATGATTGGAAGAAAAAAGATTTTGTAAGTATATGTTAAAAATTTATTCAGTTTGAAAGATATACATGTAAAACATCAAAAAACATGATTAAATTGTTTTAGCTATATCTCCAGCTTCTTTTTCTAAAGATATTCATCTGTTACCGAAATAAATCAAAACCTCCGAAGATCATAAATCTTCAAGATCACAGAGCGATTAACATAGTTTATAAAACTTTTGAAATATTGTTCGTTTCCTTAACTTTTTTTCCTTAAGCAGGACATAAATATCAATATTATGTTTTCATGCAATCTACATACAAATATATATGTAAATGATCTATTTGGGTCAATTATGGTACATCCCCTAGTTTTATTATTGTAAATCCCGTTGTGTTTCCAGTTTACATCTCTGTACTGATATAGTACCAAAAAACATGGATTCTTGCATAATTACACCTCATTAATGATCACCTGAGCAATCAACTTTCATTGAAGTTTTAATTGAGGTCGAGTTTTATGTTTTTGTTGGATCTAAGTTACGAAGGGGCAAAATTAATAATGTCAGGTAAAGGGAATGACATCATTCTTAAGTTGCTACAGTCATTAGTGTAAAAATATGAAATGTTACCTTTTACCACGGGCTTAAAACTTATATGATTTATTTATTTGAAAATACTTTTTATGACTGTTGGAACCTGAAGCTATAAAACATATCAATAAATAACTCCCACTATTTTTTCCAATATCGATAACTTATTATTTTCATCGTATAATTGGGTATAGATCTGTTTTGTAAAATCTTTGAATGAAAAGGTATAGATTCCGAAATTGATAACAATTAAGAACCGTTTATCCGGATTTAGACCCCTTGTAATGTTTTGATTTTACACATACCTGTAAGTTATTTTTGATTTATCTATTCATCCCGAGATAACCGTTGAAAATAGATCAATGTTCGATATTGTATTTTGCAAAAGGATTTGATCGTATTTTCTGCATTAAATTTATCGTTAGGCTGGAAGGGGATTCGTCATTTACAGTGATTCATTCAGGTTTATACACTAAAAATTAGCTGAAATGTAATTTTTATATAAGTATTTTTCTTAAATGTTGACTTACATCTCATGTAAATTGTTGCCTATAAAAATATTAAATGTGAGAAAAATGTGATGCACTTGTCATATACATTAAGTATTTTCATTCTGTTTCTTCCATGAATTGAAAAACGTTTGCTCAACATTTTCCCTGGGTAAAGATTGGCATTCTACAGAACGACATTCGTACAACGTTTTTAAAAAATTCTGACATATTCAGCCAAGCTTAATAAAGTTACTAATTTAAAAATAATGCAAAAAGATTTCATAATGATTTATTGTGCACTGCGTCTTCTATCGTAAAGAATTTTTTATAAAGAAAATATATCTTGGTAATTCGAAAAGGGTAAGATGAAAACCAGTTGACTATCACAAAAACTGGCAATATTGGTTGGTAAACATGGCATAAAAAAGGGTCCTAGAAACTCCAGATATGGGATCAGGTGCCTAGGAGGAGTAAGCATCCCCGTGTACCGGTCACATCCAGCGTAAGCTATATGTATCGATCAACTAGACTGAAATTTTAATTGTTTTACAAGGTCAAATGGGACGATCGTAATATCTATGGATTTTGAACGTGGTTTTATAATCCAACAGTTGCAGGAACTTATCTTTACCCAGCCCTGGTTAATAAAATGAGTGTACTGAGAGCATGCTTGTGAATATCGAAAAAAGCAGACATAAACACCATATACAGATGACATTGGAATATTACTACAAATATAAGAAAAGTTAACGATGGAAAAGCTAAAGTCATCTCATTTGTCACATAATTTCGATTTCAGATGCACTTATCGTCGATAGTCAGTTAAACACAAATGTGACAGACCTTTTGCTTGAAACAAATGGCGATAACGAACAGTATTCAAGATCAAAAGTCCATATCAATACAAAATAAGAGTGGAGCAAACACGGACCTCCAAAACACCCGCCGTGTGCTCCTTGTCATGATTGGGAAATAATATAATGGAAAAATCCATCGTCAATTCAATGTATAAGTAATGGACTAACAAATAGTATGAAAAACGTCAGTCAGCATTTGACTCATTGATAAATTGTATTTGCTGACAAGGTAATTGTATCGACCAAAGAACTTACGAAATGATGACTTTTAACGAGACTGCTGAAATTCTTGTTTCATCAGCTTGTTTGTGTATTTTATTCGGTCATATTAATTTTTATAAATGTGTAAATTCCGTTACTGTGGAGGTCGAATACTGAAATTTTTAATTCAAGATGCCAATGATATAAAACTTGCGATGTTTAAGTATTTTTGAAGTAATCTGATTTGAAAATATAGCATTATTGCGTTTTATAAGTACAAAGAGTACAATTATTTAAAGAATATTTATCTTACGCAATAATCAGCAAATACAATTTATCATTGAGCCAAATTATGACTGACGTTTTTCATACTATTTGTTAGTCCATTACTTATACACTGTATTGACGACGGATTTCCGTTATTTTACGATCATGACGAGGAGCACACGGCGGGTTTGACCGGTCGGCAGGGGATGCTCACTCCTCCATGGCACCTGATCACACCTCCGATGTTTTGGAGGTCCGTGTTTGCTCTGCGCCTATTTTTTTTTTTTATTGTTTTGCGGACTTTTGATCTTGAATACTGTTGGCTCGTTATCTCCACATCTTTCAGTAATTTCAAAGTATAGACGCAATGTTCCACGATGGTCATCTTTTTTTAAATTGAGTTATGCATGTATTTTGATTGAAAACTTTCATGTAATTAATCAGTAATTTTGAATTTGTTTGGTATGTAATGCACACAAATAAGATATCCTTCATGATTTAAACACGATATTGTGATTTGGTAATGACTATTTAAATAGAATAAATTGAAAAAATATGTGCCCAAATGTTTTAAAAAATGAATTACTTATTTGGCAAACACGGATTCAATTCCCAAAACGAAAAAACAGCATGATATTCACTGCATCAAATAGTAAAACTATACCGTAATGTTTATCAGTATCAGAATCGCATTACCAGATGATGTACAAAAGTACAAAGTATGGATATGCATCTCAATCGAGACTGTGTTTGATTACACACATCAAGTATTCCAAATGGGACAATATCGTGCCAGTTAAGTATGACCTTGAAGATTCTAGTTGATAAGTCGGTCATTGTAATACATGTATATGTATGTATATGTATGTGTGTCACGATATGCACTTGTTAAATTCTGTGGTGAAGACTAGACTGTCTAGAGATCACGGTGCAATTAGCTGAAATGTTGAAGATTAACTCATCAATTTTGTCTTAAGTACAACTGCGTGCATGCATTTTAATTTGATCTTTTGCTTAGTATATAATGAAAAAGTTGTTTTAACCGTGAACTAGGTGGCCTTTTGAAAATCTGCAGTTTAAAAGAATAAAATGGATTATTTATTAACAGAGAGTATTAAGTGCGTCAATCATTTTTTTAAACTGAATTTTTACGAAAACGAGGGAAAAATTTTATTATTCAAGAAGAATAAAATAATTTAAAAAAAGAGAAAAATATCTAGATGCGAATATCAAATGATATTTCAAAAATATATTAAAATTAAAAAGAAAAATAATCTACTTGCTAAGTAAATGATGCATTTCAGAAATTTATGACTTGTAATCGAAAGAATCAATACATTAAATTAAATGAGACTCGAAATGAATATTAGTGATATTAAATAATTGCAATTAACTTAAAGGGATAATTCGACATATGATAAAATTGATAAGTAATATGTCCATTGAGTAATTATTTTAGTGAAGTCATTGCTTTGACAGTTCTTTTTTTTTCTAAAATGGCTTATTTTTAAAAGTCAATTATATGAAAATGGAAAAATTGCGGAACTACATGTAAACCAACGAAAATAAACTGTTTTATTTATAATCCATGGAACTTACTCGATTGGAGATTTAAAAAAAGGTGAAACCAACTACAAAATAAATTATTTAAATACATATACCCTCAGGTAAAGTCAGATAAGAAGGTGGTCATTTAGTTTGTGTCTCGTTAAAGTTCTTTCTTGATGAAATGTTTTCAAAAAATTTGGAAACTCGTTTACGTATTTCAGTCAAGAGAAAGAAATAAGAATGGTACTGATTATCAAATGCTCAAGACAAAGTATTCATTAACCGGGTTGCTCATGAAATTCAATTCAATTATGCGTGTTTAAGACAAGATATTGAATTTTAGAAGACGCCAGGTCTAAATCTTGTCACCTAAGACCGATGTCACCTTTGAAGGTCACTGTCATCTACTTAGCCTACAAATACCAATGATATTACAAATGAACAATAAGAATAGTGTTGTGTCATTGGAATGGAAGTCATTTTCTTCCTATTGTCAAAACTGAATACTTGATCTTGCGTTGTTTGCATGTTAACTTTGGAGTTAGATTGACAATGTTACGACATTTGTTTATTCCGGAAGAAAATATTAAATTCTTTTTTTGCTTTAAATGCATGTATCATGCAGATGTTTCTACATTTTTCTTGAATTTTTTGAAACTTTTTTTTTCTTTTGAAGATACAGCCAGTGATCATTTATTCCAAAAATAATTATTGAATGACAATAATTTTTTTGACAAAAATCACTTGTAATATCTATTCCTACTTAGAATAAAAGATCAGCCAATTTCTAGAAAAGGTGAAGCTATAAATTTCAGACTGTTTGTGCCTGGGTTTTTTTAAAGAAAAAAAAACCGCAAAATTTGCAATTTTATGTCATGAATTAAGATTTTAAAAAAGAGATTGGTATAAAAAAAAAAGTTACAGTCTACATTCGGTTTAGTAGGGCATTGAGCTCTTGCAACAATAAACAAGCAAAACGAAAAATGAAAGGAATTTGTGTAAGTGCAAAACTGTGATAGATGTTCTATCCATCACTCTTATAAGATTTAAGTTGTACCATAGTCGGTCGAGGGCAAATCGTTTTATGTACCTTGGTGTGCTTGTTTTCTCTTCGTTGGCGATGCCATTGCATTACCAAATTCCCATCTATTTGACAGTTGTGAAGGAAATGTGATCAAAAACTCCCAGAACCATTCCATTTAATTTCCGTTTTGCTTGAAACTCAACATGAAGACAGTTTGATCAATCTTAATAACTAATTCTTAAATTTACAGGATCTGTATTTTAATTACTTTGAAGTGATGGAAGATGTCTTTTTTCTGAAGTGTCAATATGTGTAGGGTATACAAGCGCTAATGATAGATAGGAAGGACTTAAAAAACAGAGACAAGTTTATTTTTTATTTTTATTCATCTTTTCTCCAGACAGATGCATTTAAACATAAAACATTTATGAGACAGAATTTATCTTTACAGCAAGTTTCATAGAAAAGTGTACGTAGTGACTACATCAAAGTAAGCCAAGGCTAAATGCTTTTTAAAACAAATCGACATTATATATATTTAACAACTTTGATAAATGCACATCAGGGTTTTGAAATATTTGCATGTTTTATACTAAAAATCATGATATGCATCCTCCCATAATGGGCGAGACTTCCGGTGTTCCTTTTTACCTGCAACCAAAAAATAAAACCTCAACCAAAGTTTCAATCTTTCTGCAAAGTTTTATGTTAAATATCCGATTTGTGAATGAAGCTTAAATATTAATCATTATTATTTTTACACCCGCTTCTCCTTTCCCACTGAACTATGCAATAAGGGTTAATGTCAAAACAAATTTGAAGGTTCTTTAATTTTCACCATTAAGTCATTTAAGATAAAAAGGTCTTCTCATTTTCTTATTGCATTTTCGCATTTTTTTTTACTTTATTTTAAAAAAACGTACAACAAAAGAAGAAATATCTTTCTGTGGCCTTAATCTTAAAATAAATATTGACGATCGAAGTATTTTCATTTAAAAACATTTCATTGTCATTCTTTCCTTGATTCATTACATTCATTTGAACATGACGTTAAATATATTTCAGTATATGACGTTTAAATAGTAACCTTATAACTAAACTTTACTGCAAACGCTATATATTTTTTTACAAAAATTCTATCGACAACTTCCCTTATTTATGTATTAATATACATGTACCCTTATCACCTGCTTTATGAAGTACTGGTGTAGATGTCTCCCAATTGAATTGTAAGAGCATGCTCTACCTACTAACAAATTTCTAAAATGAGGTAATCCATTGAAAACAAGTCGATGAAATAAGAATATCAACTGTTTCGGTTAAAGTCTACAGTTTGTAAGTTATTTGATTGATACAATGACTTTATCAGCAAATATGTTGTTAAATTGAATGGTGACTGGTTAGACCAATAGGCATGATTTACATATTGAATTACAAACAGATCGATTGTTTGTCAAATACACGTCTGATAGGACTGGTTGACAAGGGATGCTTACTCGTTTATGACAACTGATGCTATTGGAGGTCTGTGTTTACCCTGCTCCCAATTTGTATTGTTCCAATGGACTTTGATCTTCATCACTTTTTGTCTTTATCACACTTCATCATAAATATCTGAGGACCTGGGGTGTATATTGGGGGGGGGGGGGGGGGGGGCGGTACACATGGACCTGTCTTTTCCACGTGAAGACAAAACATGTTATTACCTTGTTCAAAAGGGATAAGACTAAAATGAAAGGATATAACACATTAATATTATTAATTATCTTTTATGTTCAGATGATTTCTAACATAAATGGTTTTGAACAATTTGTAATTTCAGTGTTAGGTATTATAGATTGGTGTAATTTGAATCTTGGGTATTTCCAAAGTGGATGTACCCCTGGTATTGATTATTTTAGTATTTATTCTTTTTTAGAATGCTTCTTCTTTTTTAAGTATCATTTTGAAGATCATTCTAAACATGGGCTTATACTAGGCTAAATTAATGTTCTTTCTGGTTGGATGGGTTGTTATTCATATTATGAAGCATTTAGTTAAGTAAAATGAGATATGATTCGCTGTTGTGTTTACAAATTATTGACTGCCATTTACGTGTAGCCAAAATCACCTAACTTCCCATGGCAAGGTTTGAATTATCATAGGAACGAGGAAACACTATGCAATTTCCCAGAGCCTGAATTCTAATGAACGATATTTAGCTTTCTTGTTTATTGCAGTTGGAAATTATTTTTAAGCATATCAATGTTTTGGAATTCATTTGATATTTCCAAGTCAGACTTATTAGTATTGAACAAAAAATTATTTGAGATTATATAAGCTACATGTAGTCTATTGACACTTCGATCTCTCTATTTTACTTGTCTTGTACGATTAAACCTTTAAATTATCGAAATGTTCATGGGCCAGTTTTGTTTCAATTTTTATCGGGGGTTGGGGGTGGGGGGTTGGGGTGGCAATTTACTTTTTTAATTCAAATTATTTTTGTAGAATTCTTTTAAAAAAATGTATAATTTTTGGATTAATTTTAAGGTATGTCACTCGTGAAATTTGTTAAATCAAGGATTTTTTGAGAAGTATATTTTTGATAAGTACTCATATAGTGTAACTCAAAATCGCAGAGAAAATAGGGGGTCAGTGTGCATCTTACTGATCTACGGTACAATTAAGTTGACCTTTTTGCACTTAAATTTTAATTCTTTGGTGTAATTACTTTAACCTTTGTTATATTTTATCAGATGTAACCATGGCAATAAATATAATCTTATTTTACGTAAAATGGTTGGAATAATATTTATCATTGAAAAAATCTTGCAAATTAATGCACGTACATTTTTTTATGTCCTTTTTGCACTAAAAAGTAACATGTTTGGGGGTATTAAGGATGACGTTTACTCAGGTTTCAGAAAACAGAAAGGAAATTTTATAAAGTATAATATGTTAAATCAAAAATTGTTCTAAATGGATAAAATATGCAAGTTTTAAATCAAAATCAATTTAAAACTTTTATATTTTATTATTTAAAGAAAATATACAGGATCAAAAGTCAATGTATGGTAATGCAGAGGAAATTCGGACTAAATTTTTAATTTTTCATTTTTGTCAAAAATTTTTCATTTCTTGCACTATAAATCACAAAGTAAAGGTTACATGTATTTTTAAACATCATTTTGCAAATATTAAGTGTGTTAAAGCTTATAAATTATTTCAAATAATTGAATGTTATGAAATAAAGAAATTCAAAAATATGTACAAAAACCATTCCAGACAGTATATCTCAATAATTTGATCATTGACACCATATAATATTAATACCATGAGGATAAGGGCAACAAAAGTAATCTGATGCTATAAATAATTTAGAGTTCTTATCAGTCAGATTTTTGTAATGTTCGATTAAAAATGGGGAAAAAATATATATATGACAGAGGAAATTCGGACTGTAACAGTTATCACATTTATGGCCCAAACTCTAATCATTTCTTTATATGAAGAAACGCTGTTCCATTGCTATAATATTTCATTATCTAAAGAGTTTTGTTACTTGTAATATTTTGTGTGTGAAGAAATAATTGGTCATAGTGTAAAAAGTTGAGGTATTTCCCGAGAAATACTCAGGGGCCACTAGCATGAAAAGTAGGTCATTGACCTAGTTATTTGAAATTGAAATTTAACAAAAGAATCATAGGTGTACAATGTGCAATAGGTGGTTTTTCGTTCTAATCAGTGGAATTTTTGGTCATCTGAGTAAAGGTATACCTTAAATACTAAATAAGCAATCAAACATTTTCTTATATAAAACTTTTTACGACGTAAGTGCTGATCAGTCACAAGTATTGAGTAGTTTAAAATAATGAAAGAAAAAGTTGGGGTCAGTGATGTGAATTTTGAAGTATTGGTCAAAATATGTGATTTTCAGGTGAAAAATGGTGTAAATTTTATCATGACTTCTTTAACATATCTTCATATTTTGGCAAAGTTTGTTGAGGGAAGGTGTAAAACTTGTTCTGAAAATATAAATTAAGACTTATATTAAATATTCCTATCAATATCCTAACGGAAAATATTCTCCGCGTAAAAGTATGTGAGGCTAAAGTTCCACGATGTTAAATTTAATAAATGTGCAGATTTGCAGAATTTTCTGCTAAATATCCTTCCACCACAAGAAATAGTCCCTCATAAATCTTGCTTCTTTGTAGATTTTTGAGCAGTTTTTTCGTTGAATGTTAAAAAAATTACATTGTTGAATTTTAATTTATCATGAAAATTGAATTTTGATAAATAGTTTTGAAGTAAGAGGTTCTGCGTGAACTTTTCTATAAAGCTGACGAGTGACATACCTTAAATCACATTTTAAGTAAATTATGATCAAAAGTATTAACAAAATTTTCGAAAAGGAAAACTATTGTTAATCCGTGTTGTAAATGTTAGACCCTTTTAAGGTAGAACTAAATACACAAAAAGGTGTTGGTGATTTTTAAAAAATGTATAATATTTTGTATGTTCAACAAAAAATATTTACATTTCCAAATACTTTTCTTCATAATTCTTTGCAAACTGAAAGCCCGTTCATTTTCTTATGAACAACCATGGGTGATCTTGAATATTTCAATTGTTACGTCATAATAACTCACTTAACGTCAAAACTATAGTGCAAACTGTTTTGCTTTAAAAAAGACAGTTGAATGGCATAAATTTTGTGGAACCTCATCAGAAAAATGATGTTAATATAAAAAATAAATTTAATTTTTGAAGATTCGTGAGGTATGTGAACTACAACGATTCACCCCGGCATATTTATCATGAAGCGCTTTAGGAAATATTCCGGCATGAAGCGTTGTAGTTCATAACCTCATGAGTCTTCAAAAATTAAATTTATTTCTTAATGACCCAAATTTAGATGTGTTAGCCATCAGTAATATACATGTAATATCAGTAAAAAAAATGGGTGTCTGTCGTAATTATTTTTTTTTATTTTAACGGCAGACCAGAGACTCGCAGATTGTTATAACCCTTAATAATTTACAAAATTTAATACACAATTGCATTTGAAAACTGATGCATTTCCTTAAAACATTTAAATGTATGTAACAAATAAAGTGGAGGTTTTTTGTACTCAGATATAAATATTACCAAGGAGGAAAAAACTTCAGGATTTTTTTAATTCAATTAATTAAATTAATGTAAATTGTCTCATTATGAAATGTGAAAGTCTGAGAAAATATATTCTTCTCAGTATGTTTCAAGTGCCTACGCCATAGAACATGAAGGGTAGCATTGATTTTATTTCTCTTAATTTGTGGAAATTACATTTTTATGGTCATTTTTGTAGGGTTGGGACTGTCTCACATGTATTTTGTTATTCATTAAATTTTGATTGCTTTACCACCAAAGAAGAAACATATCGGTCTGAAATATGTCGTGTTCACCTGGAAATGAAATTGTTTTCAATGAATTTAAAAAAATGATTAAATACAGAACACAGTCCTTAATGATGTATTACATTTTTATTCTTTTGTTTTTAATGCTAATGTACGTCTTAGTATGATAACTTCGAATGTTCTCTTATGGTGAAAAACAAAATTCTTTACTGTGTTTGTTTTACATGCATTTAATTTTTAAAACCTTCATGAATAATTACTAAAATGTTATTCTTATTAAAATTTCACTTCCCTGATGATAATTCATTGAAGTCTTCTGTCTAAAAGTATATTTTCTTGGAAATGGGATCATTATAATATATAAGCTAATTAAATCATGATAATTTTTTCTGAAAATGCAAGTAAATAATGTAATATTAATTTTTCATCAATACAATTAGCTTCCAACTACGCAGATAAAATAAAAAATGTGTTATTCCCATTACGAGACTAGATGAAAGCTCTCAATATCTTCTGAGGTTTTGAATGCATTCTCTTCCTTATTCATGATTGTATCTTCAAATTTGAAAATTAGTTGGAAAGCTGATAATATCTTATAAATTTTAAAGTTGTTATTCTATTTGTAACAAAAAAAAAAAGAGAATTAAGTACAGTTTATATAAATTTAGTATGATAATTTCATATTGCATTTTTACAAAAAATCTTATGAAAAAAATCGATTACCTTTTTGAAGATCTGTGGGTTTCGGTCTTCAAGGTTAACGACCTCCGGAATTTTTTTTTTTAAATTTGTTTTGTTTGCTTGTCTTCTATAACATTGCAGCACTATATACGTATTTGTTCTTTACTCGGAGCCAGAACACATTGAACATTAAGAATGAATGTCATATATCTTATGATAATAACTGTATTGAAAGTAAAACTGATACTTATTACAAAAGATTACACAAAAATATAATGAATATATGCAATACTTTGGAATTATTTATCGTTTAATGAATTACGTAGTAACGTTTGATGAAGTTATTTAAAAAATGTAAATCATAAGAATAATTTTCGTATTAATCTGAACCCTAATTTCAATTATTCAAAGAGAGGTATGATTATTTACACCTGCCTTTAATTAATTTTACATTCATGTTTATCTTTAATTCATTTGGTTCAACTTTCTTAAGATGTGTACGAATATTTGAAATTAGGTGCAAATATTTGTATATGTTAGTCTGGCTGCCCATAAATTACTTTTCCGTAAATTCTGAGTAAAATATATTATCAATTAATATCAACATTATATTTTGAAACAAATGTAAGATTATCACATGTTTTATTATATCTTCTAGTCTATTCACAAGAATGTCTTTAAATTTTGATCATACTTGTCTCATGTTTTGTCTTTCAGAACCAACTATCTCCTAGTTTATCACAAATCTTGCATATTGTGTAATTGACTCTTGTAATCTTGTTAAGTAAAATTGATTTGGGAGCAGGTGCTCCATGTCATATCGGGAAATAACGGGAAAATATGTTATAAACAAATCGGTGTAAATTTTGGCCTAACAATTAGTATGAAAAACGTCAGTCAGCATTTGACTCAATAATAAATTGTATGTGTTTACAATGTCATTGTATCGACCATAGAACCTACGAAATATAATGATTAAAAAGGAAACTGCAGATATTTTTGTTTCAGCACATTGTTTGTCAATAATATCTCTCGTTTCAGAAAATGTACAACGTAGAGCATGCTCTTGCGTATCGAATCAAATAGAAGATATAAACCTCGAATGCAGGTGATGAAGGTATATTGCTGCATAAGTAATGGGAGTTGACGAATGACGTTTATCATAAAGCTTGATTGTTAGATTACAATTAATGTCTTTTTCAAGTAAAATGTCCAAATATGAAACAGGTGTCTCTGTGATATCTTTAATCTCAATCTCACTGGGATATATCGTTTCGACACAAGAATGGAAATAACCCTTGTTAATTGACAATAGTTACGTTGTCGATATTTCTAAATGTCGAGTTGAAGGCAACAACAAGTGTTTTCTTCTATTCTTATAAGATTTCGACAATTTCTGTTTCATTTCAATGCAAAAATTGGTCTGCTAATAAAGGGGAGCAACTGGTACCCAAGAGTATTCCAATAGATTTTTGGAAGACCAGGTCTCAATTAAAAACTCAAGCATCTTTTTAATGTCATCTTCAGGGTACTTGTGTGTACAATCAGAATGTATTTTAACAAAATAATTTTGCAAATTACCAATGACAAAGTAAGTAAATTCTTTTCCTATTGAAAAAGCACCTGTCAATGGTATCAAAAAGCTTAGACTTTAATGTTTAAACTTTGGCAGACTACAGAAAAATAACTCGATGTAACAGTTTTCCAGTTATCTCATTTAAAGGCGAAATTTAGCAAATTTTATTTTAGTTATGATGATCTTGTTTGCAAACAGAACACCTATTGCTGCATGTAGATCATATTTGTATGGCTTTTTCCCACCATTATATAGGCCATCGTTTCAATTACATTTTTGCTACGGTTCCCTTTTTTCCTAATTAAAACAAATTAAAGGCTCACCACGGATTTCACGGGTCATCAGGGAATATTTACCCTTCTTAGTCACAAGATCCCATCCCTGGTAATTAACAGGTACGTGGTTTATTTGTTTTATTTATTTATTTTTTATTTTATTTTATTTTTTTTTTTGGCATGGTGGATGCTAACTGCAGAAACTCTATCGTTATGGTTACACAATTGCTGAAGAAGACATTGAAAAATACTGACCATTCTATATGTGGTGCCATTCCACTGTAGGTGTTTTGTGCTGATACATGTATATCATCATTAAAAGAAGACGAATTCTTAGACTCTAGCTGACACTCGATTATGATTATAATTTATCTTTTGAAATTAACATTTGATTTTTTGAGGTTTTTTGTTTAAATATAACTATTTAATGGTGTGTTTCCAGTGTAGTATTGCTACTGATGTGAATATTCATATTGATGTACTTCTAAAACTATGATACATCTCCAAGTTATAAAACTCTTCATCCTATAAAACACAAAAAAAAACTTGCCCGAATTATAATGGCTGACACGTTTAGAAAGCAATAAAGCAGAAATCATTAAAAACTGATTAACTCAATTTCATCGTATAATCTTTGATGTTAGCATCGAAATAACGTATCACAGGATTCGATCAGAATATCGAACCTATCTTGATTCTCTTAAACGATATATCTTCGTTATTATTTTTATCCTTCTTAATTCCTGCTATTTTGGAGTTTGGTACCTGTGGTCGAATGTTATTTGATATATTCAATATAGTGACTTCTTAACCTATTTTTTTTTTATTATGCCACCCATATAATCGCCGAACTTGTAATTAATTTAGCACCGCAAATCTAGCTAATAACAGATATTTGGTTCAAGATAGTACCATGAAGTATCATAAATGCTGCTTATTTTTACTTAAGAGATTTAGTTTATATGAATAATTAATATACACTATTTTTTTTCTCTTGTTTCTTTATTGGAAATCATCAAAGGTTTTGCTAACGATAATAAATCCCTAATCAGATTGAAATGGGAAAGGGTTTAGATTGTGCTTTTTCTATGATAAAATACTACAGGCCTACAGGAGCTTAACTGGTATAAATATAGAGAATAGGTACGTATATTTCATACTTGTGTGGCGCAGTGATTAGAGAGTTTTCTCTAAAGTAAATCTTTACATGGCGGATTTAAAAAAAAAAACATTATATGAGGCAGTAATCGGTCAGACGGAAGAGTGAAATATGACCCCAGGTTCCGTGTTGCAGTAGGTACCGGCACACAAAAGACCCATCGCGGTTCAAAGGCTGCAGTTGCTGAGTTTATATTTAAATTTGCAGCCCTCAGCTTGCAACTGACATGTAGCATCCCAATATGAAAGCTAACTTTTTGAAGGATGTTAAACAAACAAAATCAAGCAAATTGTCAAACAAACAAAAGCATAACATTAAAAAAAATAAATTATTTTCTTTAAAAAAATCTTTATCTGACTATGATTCTGTTATTAAAAAAATTCACCCTAATTTTTCAGCATATGAATTGCGAAATTTATAAATTTTCATGAACTGAATATTTCCTCCTTTATTTCTTTTGAATTTTCCTGGAATATGCGGAGATAGCTAACAGTATTCAAGCTCAAAAGTTCATCAAACATTACAAAATAGGAGCGTAGAAAACACAGACCTCCAAAACAACAGGAGTGAGCACCGCCTGCCAGCAGGTCAAACCCGCCGTGTGATCCTTGTCATGATCGGGATATAGCGGAAAAATCCGTTGACAATGCAGTGTATAGATAATGGACTTACAATTAGTATGAAAAAGTCCGTCAGCATTTCACTCAATCATAAATTTCATATAAAGAAAAGGTCATTGCATCGACAACAAAACTTACGAAATAATGACTGTAAACGAGACTGATGTTATTCTTGTTTCTGCAACTTGTCAATATCTTAACTCGTTTTAGAAATATTTTGTACATAGAACATGCTCTTGCGTATCGAATCAATTGAGAGATATGAACTCCATGTGTAGGTGACTAAGGTACATGTATATTTTTGCATAAGAAAGGGAAGTTGACGATTGAAAAGTCCTCACGTTTATCGTAAAGCTTTGTTGTAAGATAACCATAAACGTCTTTCTCTAGAAAAAGATCCAAATATGAAACAGATGTGTCAGACTCTGTGGTATCTTTATTTCAAGCTCACCGGGATATATCGTTTCGACACAAGAATGAAAATAACCATTGTTAATTGACAAAACGTCGTTGAAATTCTAAATGTCGCGTTGAAGGACACAACAATACTTTTCTTCTTTTCAAGTAAAAGAATTTGAACGAATTCTTCTTCATGTTAACACAAAAATAGGTCTGATAACACTGGAGCTATGCAAAAGGTAAAGATAATGAACAGCGATCGACTGCAAGGGAACTGTAAACAGGACTTAAACACAGACCCAACCTTCTGAATTTTCAGAGTTGGATCAGGAGCGAAAGAGAGGTATTATCCCCTGCAGATCAATCCCACGCTCTGCGAGCCCTATACATCGATCATGAGATAAACAGGGTATTTTGAAGTTAAATCTAGAAAAAAAGTCTTAAAATTTGATGGAAAAACTTTAGCAAAATACGACCCAGTGATAGTCAATAAAGTCTAAACAGCAAACAATAGTCGACAGTCTACAAAAAATCATTATAATTACTGACCATAGAATATTCAATGCTGATTTCAAGCTAGATTATTGATATCTGTAGCATTAACTTGTATATCATAAGAAATTTTACTCGAAACATGCTCTTGATTATAAATACGTTCAGAGACACATAAAATGTGCATATTTAAAGGTAATAGCAAATGTTACCTCATAATGGTAAATCAAAGTGAAGTACAGAGAGCCGGGCTCATTAACAGAGTAGAATGGGCGTTTATATTCTGATGAAAAAATTATTTTAAAACTATCAATATAAATGATAAGACACTGACAAGCTAATACCAGTCCGATTTTGTCAGAATCATATCATTCCCTCTTGCTTTACCTCGTAAGAGAAAGGATTATCAAAAATCCTTGTATGAAAATGACAAGTTTTCATAGTCATTAGCTAATGTTTATTTTATATAGATAAAACGTCGTTTTATTTTTGTTGCTTTATTTAGCGTTTGTATTTTAAAGCGGTTGAGAGTAAACTAATTTTTGCACGTAACTTTAAAAAAGAAGCCTTGAACAGGCCAGCCGGCCATGTGTTAAAAAATGATTGAAAAGTTTGTCATCTCATTTTTGTAAAGAGAAAGAATTTGTAAAAATGACAAAGAAGCAAGGCCAGATGTGTTAAAAGACTGACGACATCAAAAAAATAAAATTCAATGCTTACATTGACATTTTGTTTTAATTTTCTCCCTTCATAATTATTAATTTTGTTAATTTTTACTTTTTTGATTTTAGCACCTTTCAGAACGTAAGCTGATGTGCTGTAAGCTGTTTGTGACATGGAATAAATAACACAAATGAACATTGTGAGAAAAAAATGACAAATTAATTTTAAACGCAATGCTGTATTTTTAAATTAATCTAACAGTATAGCTGTTTTTTATTTTTATTTAATTGAGTCAAAACAATATATATTTTGGTGTTTGTAGTGTATTGAATTTGCACATAGTCCCTATTCTACCACGCAATGATAAAGTTTCGTGTGTCCTATAGAGATTTGAACGTCGTAGATTTCTGTTATATTTCAAAAAGAAAGGGATAATGAATGTAAATTTAAAATTTATCTAACAGTTGTATATTTTAATTCTTCTTTGATTAATCGCAACATTTCTTACCGTAGTTCGTGAAAAAAAAATACAACATGATAGAAAATGCACTTCGTCAACTATACAACACCCTACTTATTGTCTAGATATAGTGAACATGGAATAAAAGATACTACAGAGTCTGTATTATTTAGAAATAATTTACCAGCACAACTGTATGATTAAAGTGATGGCTTCAATTTCCCTTACTTATAAAGCAACATACCCTTATCCCTTGCATATAGGGTTTATATCTAAAAATTGATTTGATACGCAAGATCAACCTTAAGTTTACGTGCAGGCTTTATCTATAAAGCTATTGGCAAGAAATTTGGCAAAGCAAGGATATCAATGGCATCGTTTAAAGTCATCATTTTTCAAGTTCAATGGTCGATAAACGATAAATTCAATCTCACTTCAAGCCAATATTTGGCCATGCTAACACACTGAATTGTCAAAGGATTTTATCGTTTTTCCGGTCATGACAAGGAGCAAATGGCGTTTTTGAACTGTCGACAGGGGATGCTTAACACTCAATGGCACCTGATTCCAACTCTGATATTTTAGAAGTCTCCTACCGATTTGTATTATTTCCACGGACTTTTAAGCTTTATTTATGTCAGTTATCTATATGTTTCGTTTGAAGTTGTGTAGATATATATCTATCTAACACTTTCATAGTATACTTTGGTAGAAAATATAACTATGGCGACACTTATACAATAAAAAAGGGTTTTTAATGTGGGAAATAATTTTCTCTTGGGAAATAACTTTTGAACTTTGAATAAGTTCCAAGCTTTAAATTAAAGTTTTCCTGTTTCATCCGGTAAGAAAGCATAATCTGATAGCAACATGTACATGTTTCTTAAAAATATTTGCAGATATGGTGCTTGTGCAGTTTTTTATCTTTCATTTTAAATTCTGAACATCCAGTTATTAACAATTACAATGTTTATTTAAACTGGAATTTAGGATAACCAGCAACTATTTATACTTTTCTTGACTATTTTAATCATTGGGGAAAAGGAATTAAATGTTCCTAAATTTTATTTCCATGCAAAAAAAATAAGAAGCATCCTGTGATCAAAAATTTTCAAACGAAGGTGAAAGGTTTATAACCTACTCATTCAAGTGAAATATTTCACGATCTTTAGAGTTACTTTCACTATTATTTCTGATGTAAACGTGCCCCAACGTTATTTTTTGTTTAGCCATAACAATTAGTCCCTCTGCTGGTCATGCGTTACATCTATAAAATTTGAATACCTCTTTCACATCCATTAGATTACATTTTTATATGTTGGGAAATAAAAAAAAAACATTATGGTTGATTTTCCTCAAATATGTCTTATAAGTAAAATAAAGATTCCTATCAAAGATTATTATGGCATAAAAATACTGAACTTCAAATTGAATATGCGAATATTTCAGAGGAAATTTACTGCATCGACGCCAGATTACCGGAGTAATTATTCAATCTTATCTCGGATTGAGAAAGGCATAATACACCTTTCTACCGTCAACATTTGAATTTTCCATGTAAAATGAGGGATTAGATGTTACTCTCTAAGGAACTCTGATCTTTTTTCCTGTTCTCTAAAATCGTTTTCAATTTTGTTCCCCCTTTAATGTTTACGTGTAGTAATCCTTATATATACATGCACAAGGTATTGGATATCATGTACAGCGGACATTTTCCATATCAGATAAGCACCGTTCGACCTGTAAAATGTAAATGTTAATTTTCACCTCGGTGGGGAGTGCAAGGTAATTAGGCAATTCCATTTCATAAATCGATAAATTTGCCCTACTAATACCAAATCCTCACATACTTATCTTTTATTGAACCCCCGTGTTTACATACACTTATCTACATGCGTTGGCCAGAACATCCTACTACTACTTCAGCATAATTCAAGGTTAATGTTTACATTGTTTTGCAATCCTGCTGTGAATTATATACCTGGAGTTTTAAGAAATCATATCAGTCGTCGGTTCTTAATAAACGATAGAAAATGGTTTATAGCCGTCTATTGCAATGTAAAAATAAACTGTATATGTTTTTTATGTTCAATTCACAATCGACCCACTTGCAGCCAAACTAAAGTCAAACAAAAACTTAAGTAGAAATGGATCACAAAAACTTAAGTAGAAATGGATCATATTTTTGTGAATATGGGTGATCCTATCATGACACAAAAAAAATCATAAAAATCCCGGTTAAAATGAAAAATTTAATTTAAATCTTTAAATGCCATAATACTGTCTTCGGTATTTGAAGCGACCATTCTGGCTTGTTATACATAAGCATCCCCACCCTACCTCACTGATCATAATATTTTTGTGAATATGGGAAGATTTTCAAAGATTTTTCCTATATATTTCTATGTAAAACGATCCTATCATGACACACTTCCTAGTGGAGGCCTTACTTTAATATGGATTCTGTGAGTAAATGACAAATTTACTGAGTCGTCTTTAACGGTTAAAATTAACGAAAAATTTAATTTAAATCTTTAAATGCCATAATACTGTCTTTAAAAAAGAGAGTATGCAAAATAAAAGTCTATTGCATGTCAAGAAACTTCAATGTAGAATTCACACGTACCCCTTAACCCAATAACCTTCAAATACATATTCAGTGTGACCCTCCACTTCAAAAGATAAGGCGTGCATATAAGGTTTTTTCACTTTTATTTCTATTAAACAAATGACAGAAGATGTGTCGTTTAGAATTGAGGTATAAATTGCATTTCATAAATTATTATGCATGTCAAATTACAGTTATAAAGGTTAACAATTAAAACAGTTATCATTTGAATAAAAATCGTCGACTTCTTGACGAATTGACACCAATAATCTTTGAAGACATATATAACTTTAGCACAACAGTCAGTGAGTGAACTTCACACACGAAGTGACTTCAAAGAGTGGCACACCCTTACAGAGTCATGTCCCGGTAGGAACCCTTAGTATGGTGTGTTCTTATGATAAATGAAATTGTTCATTGCACATATTAAGAGTGTATCATGATTACGAATGTCTTTTCATACAATATCATTCAACACTGTATACCTGACGAAATAAATATTGCACCTCAAATTGTATTTTCTCTTCAAACGAATACTTAAGAATAATACCAGCTTAGATCATTCTTCAATTCAGAAAAATAACGCTGACGAAGATGTGGTACATATACCTTGACGCTCACATGGTCTTGAAACTCTGACTCGTTTGAAGAGAATCGTCTAATAAATAAGTGATTTACATACAATGTACATGAATGCTACAGTCATACAGACAACATAATGAACATGAGAATTGAGAGAGTTCTTAGATGAACTTTGCATTGTTCAAAAGTCAATGAAGACGATCACGTGACACATAACATAAACAACACATCAGTACCCGTCTCATCCGAGTCTATCACGTAAAAAAGAAGCACCCTTGAATTCTGTTCATTGGAGGTTTATGTACAGTTCGACAATGACGTTTACTCCAGACTGGCAATTACATCCACTGGCCACGTGTCCTAGAACTGTCACCTCAGGGGATGTCAGAAAACTACTGAATCTTTTAAAGAACTAGTTTTCTTGTTTTGGATTTCGAAACTTTCCTCTTGATATTGGAACAAGATGTCTTTTGTCCGAATTTGTTCGGATTTCTTCACTTATCGGTCAACAAATTGGATAGGAATTTGATCAACAGGAGTGATGACTGTCCGTAATGTCGTTTTAAGTTCCTCTCCTGTGGATTCCATCCAAAATGACTGTGCTGTCTAAAAAATTGAATTTAAAAAAATTGCTTAGTATTGTTGAATTTATGTCCATCTCTTTTTCTGACTATCAACTTTTTTCAAATCTTTCAAATGAAATCGAACATAGTATGATTATACTTACTTTAACCAAGGTAAGAAACAATTCTTGTTCTGCGATTCGTCTACCAGCACACATTCTGTTGCCAAATCCGAATGGCAGCATGGCAAAAGGATGCTGTTTATTCCCGGAGTCCCTCAACCACCGTTCTGGTTTGAAGTTTTCTGGCTCCGGAAAATACTGTTCATTGTAACCCATGGTATATCCATTCAATAAAACACATGTCTGCAAAAAAAGAGAAAGTTATAAGTAGGGTTTTTGTAAATCATTCATTCTGAAATTATTATACAAACGGTTAGATAGCTTCTATTCTATTTATCAGAGAAATTTTTATTTATATGTGTGATAAACTTACATTTTTTGGTATAAGGTGACCATTTATGACTGTGTCTTCTTGCATTACCCTGGCATTGATTGGTATAACAGGATACATTCTAAATAAAATAATTTAAATATTAGGTAACTTGCAATATAAAAAATTAGTGTGTCCAATATCAATGCTTTAATTTTTCAACTTATTAAAGTGGAAGTAATACTGAGGAAAAAATTACCTTAAACTTTCCTTCATGACTGCCCTTAAGTATGGCATGTTTTGGAGATTTTCGGCGTTGCATGGTTTTCCTTTGCACACTGTATCGACTTCATGTTGTAATCTTGCCTGGGCATTTGGATTTTTTGCAAGAAGGTAAAAGCTAAAACCAAGGGCCTTTGAAACCTGCACAAAAGAAACAAACATATTAAAAAGTGCAAAACAGTAAAAGTAGGTCAACTGATGTATGTAAAAAAAAAATACATGGTTTTGACAAAGTAGATACTTTCATTAGATGAGAAAGACGATCTGATATGAAAATCATGTCCATGTGGTGTACAAAAAATATTGAATGTCTATTTAAGCACTTGAATTGCTAATTACAGTATCAATTGACCACAGCATTCCCTAGCTATTGAGTTTACTGGCAGATAAATTTTGCTGCAACCATTGTGCTGCTGTCAGTAATCTTTTCCGCATTGCTACCTTATATGAAAAGAATTAACTAGATGTCACTTGATTAAAATGTTTCTCCTAATGTTCAAAAGCTCTGGGGATCAACTGCGGTCTTCCGCGACCACAGTATAGTACAGGAATGCGTGCCTGCTTAATTTTGCTGAACAAGACCCACAGCTGTACTGTGAAAGAGTTTTCGATACCATTTAATAAAAACTTAGTCTAGGATAAAGAGGTCAGCCTTCAAGACCACCCAATAGTTATCAATTCGATCCATCAAATTTATAAATTTCCATCAAGTACCATTCAGAAGAGCTTAATTCTGCTTAGCAAAGTGACATGTCTTTGCAGTCACATATCAATCAAAAATGTGTCAAACTTCGAACTCTTTTACAATTCTTGGAATTATATGGATCATATAAAATACTTTAATATAGAACTTACTGTGTCAACTCCTGCTAAAAGAAGTTCGGTTGTATTGACATGGATCTCGTCCATGCTAAGCTTTGTATGTGAAATCATATGTTGCAAGAATCCGACAGCATTTTCTTTTTCTAATTCGCCGTTTTTCAAAGCTTCGTTTATTTCTGCAATTTTGTTGTCGAACAGTTGTGTGGCTGAAATAACAATGAAATACAAGATATGAAAGATAAGAACAAACTTTTTTCTAAAGAAAAAATACATGAAAATAGGCGGTCATTTGGAAGGCAGAGTTTAAAAACATTTAAAGCAAAACTTACCAACTGAATAAATGGTATCCCAGGACTTCACGTGGGTTCTCCATGGTTTGGTGTTGAGTTTTTTGTGAACGTCTGCAAAAACCATCAGTTGATGACCTGTCAAGAACATGTTTCCAATAGCATTGATGAAATCGGCTATTCTTGGTTCAACATCATTTTCTAGGCAACCTAGTTTCTTATCCAAAATAACGCCTGCAGTACCTGCAAAAGTGATGAAACGCTATAAATATTTTTGGATATGGTACAAGGAAAGGTCAACACAAGACACAAAAGGAGGTTTGAGAAGTTTATATTTAACCTATACTTACTTTCCAACGCCCATTTATTGAGCTCTGAAGGAAGGTTATGTACAGATCCCTCGTTGTCTCTGAGAAATCGTACTCGGTTCACGAAAAGTTCTGAGACATCATTCATGATATCTATATATTCTGGTACCGTTTTCGGCCTTAAGGTGAGTTTGCTAATTGCCTGACGCATTTTATGCCATTCTGGTCCAACACTACAAAGTTCAAATATTTAAAAAAGTTGAAAAAGTTAGAAACAATAAATCAATAAAACAGAAGTGAAAGACATTTTTTATTTAGGTCAAGGAAGAAAAAAAACTTACGCAGACATAATGCCAGCTTTTTGATTTCGGATTTTCTTGTACAGAATCCATGAATCGTAAGGGGGACGAAATGGATATTTTCCCTCTTTTCGAACGAGTTCTTCAACAAGATTTGGATCAGCAATGGAAACGTTGGTAACAGGTCCAAGTTTTTCTTTAAACATTTTCCCGTATTTTTGGTGAAATCGTCTCTGTAATTTAAAAAAAAATATTTGTGATTAGAATTTGGAAGCTTGAAGGCTGGAGGTATTTCTTTACGGGACATTAACTTTCTCTTTATGCAAAAACATTCTAAATTATCTTTTTTCTACAGAAAAATCTTCTAAATTTGAAATTCATCATTGACAGACACTTTAATACATAGTTAATCGGCCTGATTTACAACAAACATGTGCATTATTTATAACCCCAAAAGAAATTCGATCTCATAAAAACTTGCAGAGTGGTGAATTGTTTTGTTAGAGAATATCCATTCCATCGGATTTTTTTTTGTGCTTATCGGCTGTTAAGGAGTAATATAAACATAAAAATTAGTTGATCATATTTCGGCATACAATTTTTATGGCACAAATTAGCATAAAACTTTACTCGTGTGGTAGTTAATTTTCAAGACGGATCTCGAAAAAAATAAAATAAATGCAGGAACAGAAGAGAAAACTACTGCTGATAGTGTAGGAGAAATTATTCATCCTATTACATTGCAGCCTCTGACATTTATGAACAATACAACGTTCTTGAGGGTGTACTTGCTGACTTCTTAGCTAGTAATTAATGAAGATATACAACTTATGTGCGAAGCAATCGATGACATTCTTGCGCAACATTTACAATACCGTCACTATCCTTTTAAAATCTTTAGTGACATGCTATATACACAAAACTGGGTGCGCGTACACTGGGAAAGGAGTATAGGGGTCAAGGAGTAGATTTCAAATATCAGCTGAAGTGTGTACAGAAAAAACACAAAGTTTTCCCTTTAGCCCTTAAATTCTGACATCTTGTTAGTTAAGAAACATAAATGGATAAATTCTGTTTGCGGTCAGACATAGAAATGATCCCACGCGTAGATAGTGGATGGAGATGAATCGCCCTCTTTTTTAAACAGTATAAATTAATTTTTAAGAATAATCCATTAAAATTTTTGCGGATTGGTAGAATTTTTGGGGTGGTTATGCCTACATATGCAAATAGATTACAAATATTTCAGGCATTGTATTATTAATGTCCTATGCAAAATAGTCCTCGGGTCTTTCCTGTGTATCTTTGACTCTAACATGCACAAAAAATGTATCTAGGTTATGCTTTCTCCTTTGAAATACAAAGTACAACTGACAACTTCATCAGACATCCTAGATGTTAAAAGGCCAGCAGAGAAGATCCTGCGATGTAAACACTATTACAGCGTGACAGGGACCCTATCCCGGCGTCAAAGGGTGCAATGATCCGACGCTCACCTCAACAAAACTAGGCTTCAGTTGAATTCCCCGAGATAATCACCTCAATTACTAGATTCCATTCATTACTTCAGGAAGATAGCTGAATGGATTATCAGCACAGAGGTTCAAAGATTTCTTTTAATTTCTACGGCTAGTTTTGTTCAGTTTTCTCACTTTTTCCTTTTCAACATTTTGTTGTTGAAAACATAATTTGTTTTTCTATGTTAAAAGATGTTGATTAAACGCTGAAGAAACAAGGTATGCAATGGAAAATGACTTACCTGCACTTCGTGCATTTGTCCCCTATTGGCTTTCCTGAAATATTCCGGGGCTGTTCCCACTACGGGGTAGCCCCGGGGTCCCGGTAAATCATCAAGTGTCCTAGGTTCTACCACACTTTGTGTATTGTCCGTTCGATCTGCAACAGCTTCAGCAATAAGTCTAACAGCTGACACATTTTGAGTAACACCCGTATAACATTTCCTTTTCTGACTTTGGAGAAGTTTTTTGGCTGCAACACTCTTCGAAAAAAGTTTTTGCACTGCACGTTCTGCCATTGTCAATCTTTATAATACTTTTTGTCTTTGCTCCTCCACGGATTAATTTCCGTGAAAATATGAATACCAAAACAAATCCAACAGAAATGAATTCTGAAATAAAAAGAAAAAAATGCAGAGGTCAACTTTGAAATAATCCAGTTTTCATTGATACATAGTTTAGATGAGACACTTAGTGGGTCTCCCTCTCTGTTTGGCGTACGAGAGCCGTGTGCCACACTGTGCTAATGAAATGCTTTATATAGCCCCAGTGCTTCCGCACGAAGCGTTTGCAATAAGCAGGTAAAGGTAAATATGAGTTTTACAGGTCTATAATGCAACCACAATTTAAAAACTAAGTGTAAAGTAGATATATATGTTAATGAACTCTAAAGGTGGTTTTTTCGTCGCTTGTTCTTTTTTCGGCTTCCTAATTGTGTTAACTTTACATACCTCTTTAGTGACAGAGAAAGACTTTAATAAATGTTTTATCGATAATAGTAAATGATGCTTAAAACCTAACTTGCATACACCCATTAAAACCGCAATATATCTTTTCATTCGTTTATTTTCATTGGGACCAATAGGTGAGAGGTTATGGTTACGAATATTTGTCTTTGCATGTCATCAAATGTATTCAAGTAATATGAGTTTTTGAACTTTCAATTAATTGGGTTTTTCTTCCTTTTGTTAAAAATAATCTAACAACGCAGAATTCTTATTTTTTTTTCAGTAAAATGTTTCAAGTATCTGTTTAGTTTAGAAAACTTTAGATAGAAATTATTGTTTTCATTATAAATACGAAAGATAGCGATATATTTGAAACATTTTATGTCTTCAAATTTTTTTTGGAAAAAAAAAACAACAACAGCTTGCACTCCAGTTTTGTATTCTTTGAAAAAAAAAATCTTTTTATTCGCTTTTTTTGCTTTTTCAAGGGAGAATTCCATTGAAGAGACAATGTGTTCCAGATATCCAACTTTCATTTTATTGCTTTTACTCATTTACCTCTCCATGAGTGCACCTTGGTAAACTTTTGGTATAAATAGTTTTGATAAGGGAACCGTGGTCGCATAACTTGTGGCAATATTGTCTCTCTTTGACAATATCGCTCTTAAGTACGTGCATTGTAAATTCTAAAGTCACAAATATCAATTTGTAAATAATACCCTCACTTTGTTAGACTATCTCTCATTGATATGCAATATTCAATTATTTTTCACGTTGCCAGCTTTATTTTTCTATCAGTATAAAACGTTTTTGTCGCAATAATATTTTTTTTAAATTATTTTATCAAGAATTCAAACTTTTGCATCTGAGATTTTTTTCTAAGCATGCTTCTTATCAAGTAAAGAAAAAAAATATATAATTCGCTAGAACGTCACATCCAAAAGTTGTTTTTTAATATATTTTATCAATGGTCAATACATTAATATATCATCGAGATCTTTCTAATTAAAGGTGAAGATCAAAAAAATTAAAGTTTTAGTCTTTACATTTATTGAATTAATTCCAAAACACGCACTCTCACACAAACACAGCATGCCTGCACATTGCAGAGAATATAAATTTCACCTATTTATCTTACCTGTAAAAATAATCCAAATAAAACAAGAAATGTTACATAGAGCAAATCTGATTGCACCTGTAATACACAATAGAAGATAGTTACTCCGCCATGCGTTTCATCGATACGAAATACATTTACTGTACGCAAAGACTCCAGTGGCGTCTATTTATAGCGTACGAGCGCCTTTTTCACTCATTCATAAGTTGGAAATGGGGCAGGGCCAAAAGGGTAAACAGGCAAAAAAGCCACGTATGGAATGTCATTGGCGTGCCGTGATTGGCTAGAGAAATATTTTTGTCAGCTGTGGCAGATATGATTGGTCGTTCTATAAGCATTCGTGCGAGTAAAATATCCACCTTCCTGTGTTGAATCGAGTTTATACTCCGATTTTTTTCTTTCTTCGACAAAATCTCTCATTCACGTAGCGTTAGCCTTAATTCTTGTCATTTTGCCACTGCTTTCTTTACTAGTGGGGGCTTAAGATTATCCAGCGATCAACATGAATGAAAAATATATTTTTAAACCTTTCACATAAGATTTAACATGCTTAAATCAAGGCACTGGACGAGTTTTTATTGCCTAAATTCTACAGTGTCTTATAGATACATTATGCATTTATTTTGTATACTGTACAATTATTTTTTACGGAAGTACATAGTAATTAATTTTAATAAATATTCATTAATAAAAAATTATCAAAGGAATGTAAATATAAAATTAATATACATTTTTAAATGAAGTCTTGAAATTCTACTGGTCTTTTTTCTTTAATCGTAAACTGAGAAATTCTGTTAATGTATAAACAAACTCAGAAATGGAATTTAAAAGAAAAAAATTAAAAGAGTTAGGGAATTTAAAAAAAAAAAAATTAAGATGAATATGTTCTACAGCATTAATTCTTGAGATGTCCTCTATTTTAGTAATTTACGGTAGTTTCATATCCAATATCAACAATTCTACGATATATACTCAAGTTAAATCTAAAATCAATATAACTTCAACATATACCGCAATCATCTTCTCATTAAGCAAACAAAAATTTTGTTTGATTAAAGAAATGTCAATCTGTGTGACATATTGCAACTCCGAGGTTGCAGAGTGCGTTTTCTTAAACTAATTTGCTGTGATTGTTTCCATAGAGAAATTGAAAGTCAGATTTATGCTGCATAAATATTTTAATGATATCTTGGGTACAGAAATACTTTATTGTGTGGGGTGAAGAGGTACAAGCGTACCATCGTAAGTGAATTACGATCTGCGCTTTTGTGATCAAGAAAAATTTTGTCGCGATATCGATTTTCTGCAAAGACCATCAGAGAATAAACCTACAGTTTAATGTCTTTAAAGGAGCACTTATTGATCTTTAAAACAAATTAATTTCATCATTATTTCTTCAATGCATGTATTCCTACTGAATCAAAGAATTCCTTGTACAAGGTTGCACTCAATGACCTAACCACGTTCAAACTCTCGCCAGTGTTTGTGTCACATGACTCGGGGCGGTTTTTCGCTCGTAATGGCCAGTATAATTTCTTTTCAGCCCAGTTTGCCGCGCTGACACGCGCGTTGAAGTGGACACGATATTTAATTTGTCAGACCATTTAGCATCCTGCGTCAGTCTGCTACTTGTACAAAGTAAACAGATTTTCCTAATCAGGAATCCTTTTGTAAAATACCATGATGTAACAGTGAGGGGAAGAAAAGGTTAACTTAAGAGTTTCTTGATCTAATAAGGTTGTTGAACTACATTACAGATCATTATTCTGAAATACTTCATTCAAACCCAACAGATTGTTGGGTTTATTACCACTTTTATTTTCTTCCCTATTCATTTATTTGTTTTCTTGTTTACATATGTTGATTTTTGGGAGGAAAGCGAAAACAAGATATAAGAAATTTTTAAAAATCTCTAAAGAAAATAGATTTTTTTAGTTTCAATTCATTGATTCAGGGGGTATACAATACGTGTCAAATACCAAGCATATTTGCACCCACCTCCAATATGGCATTGCATCTGGAAAAATGATGGTACGGCGTGGTTCCGTCAAAAAAAGAACACGGTTCAATGCCATGACTCGTTCACTTGCATGTCCTGAAAACAAAGTCGACGAAGAGAGAAAAAAGCGGGCAAGACACCTGTTTAAATCGAAATCCATTTATTCCGATCCAAAAATAAAACGGTGTGCAATTCCCCTTGCACCCAGCATAATGAGGGAACAGGACTTAGTAAAATAAACTTTCTGTAAAAATATAGCTGACTGAAGAAACAAAAATCCCGGATGACATGAGGTTAATCTGGTGCTGCATCTAACCGGATAGGTCACTGGAAGTTACAGTACAGAGCGCGTGAGGTTATGTCTTGTACTCTGTGTAGTTTGGATGTGATCAGTGATCACATACATGTTCACATGATATACATATCACTTTTAGTCAATAGTTCATATATAATATCATGCTGAAACTAGACTGAAATTAATTCAGGGAAGCAACTTTTTTTATAATTCAAATACAACTTCAGAAATTTAGTTTGACAGAAAAACATGCCACTTTTTCTACAATCTATACAAATTTAAGAAGTTCGAACATCGAGAAAGATTCCGACGTTTGTTTAACTGACAGAAAAATTTCACTCATACATACCTTTTACGACAATTTAGCAACAGTTGCAGGGAAATATGTCCGAAGCATATCACATGCAATACATAGGCTTAGATAATTAATCTTGTAAATTTATGATTAATCTTGTAAATTTATGTATCAAATTAGACGTCCTAAAAATGTTAATTAGAGCAACAAAGCAGCAAACGTCCAATACTACTCAGTCCAGGAATAATCTGTGAAAAACAAGGAGGAAAAATACCCAAGTGGGAGAATTGACACGGCTTTACCTGATTGTATTATCCTCCGTTTATAACTACGAATTGGACTATTATATTTGACAAGAATGGGGTGAAATAACGTTCGACCAACAATTAACTTTGTCCTCTACGATATGGAAAGACGATTTTGACAGTTGTGGATTATTCTAAAGGCTTTCTAAGTATCATATTTGATGTATTGTATTGCTTCAGTAGAACTAAAGTTCACCTTGATGTACGCACGTAACCATATTCGAAGTACGATGTTGTCATATTTGTCATATATGGTATTATGGTGTGTATATAGAGTAAGATAATGTTACTTGGAGTGTCTTTTTTTAACAGAAAAAATTTGGGTTTTGAAAAATCATTCACAAAATTACTACATTTGCTGTGGCAGGAATTTACTTACTGAACTAATGAAAAAAAGCTGTACTTGTTTGATTTATTAAGAAATTGGCAGCATATCAGTAGAATCGAAAGGGCGAAATCGTACTAGGCTTTAGAAAAAAGGTTATCTTTTGTTATCCAAATTTAAATTCGCCTCCTCCACCCCCAAAAAGTTCACATGGTACCGTATGCTATGACTCTAGTGGTTGTAAGGGGGGTTGCATAACGTAATGAACGCCAGTAATAACCTGTTTTCTCTTTTGCTAAAGAAATCCCCTCCTTGTTTTATTGTTTTGGAATTATGTCAGTGTACTTCTTAACGTAATTTCTTGTGATAAGTCTACGCCATCTGAGCCAAATTTAGGGATTCCGCTAAGCAAAGAACTCATTCATAACTGCTGATAATTCCAACCTGATCTAATACTTTGGAAGTTTTTTGTACAGCGCGCTTGTAAATAGTGCCAACATTTTGTTTGGTCGAAGTTATTTTTGTTCCCCCCAAGTTCGTAGGTTTGGCAAAAAGGTATTTGAAAGAGATTTTGTGGTCAAAAAGTGTACCTAATATCAATTAGATATATATGTTTGTTTTGTACTATAATACGATTTTGAGAGTATTGCTGTAGAAAAACAGAATATCTGGAAAACATAAAGTTATTGATAAACCCAACAGCCGGATAACCTCTGGGAAAAAAGGGATTTACACGAAGCCTTTCAGTGTGACCGTATTATAGGAGGTGGAAAGGGGCTGAGATAATTCTAATCTTGTACTTATTACAAAGCATTCCTCTGCGAATCCCATTTTTCCAATTCCAAAATAATCGAGTACTAAAAGGTACATATGTACCTCAACAAACAGAACAACAGGAAATTGCTTCACTATTTTGGTATCTGTTTGAGCATACTAATAATCTTCTTTTTAAAAACAAATACTTTTGAAACAAAATTTGATATTAAGTCAAATTAAAAAAAAACAATAAGGTATAGTATTTTGTATTTAATTCAAATAAATAAGAGCATCCTCTAACTATATAAAATTTAAACGAAGTACAAAACTCACTAAAAAGTGCAACTCCTTTAATAAAGCAATATCAATTTCTCCATTTTGCTGAATTTATAATATTTTCTAATCTACTCAGTAAAATTTTAAAACAACTTCTGTTTTTAATCTGTGGTGTTGTGTACTTAAATCTGATATAACTTTTTAACGATGTGCATTCCAAAATTTTCAATTAATTTATTTACAAGCTTATATATTAACTTAGTGTTTATTTAGAACAGTCTCATATGAAATATCATACTTTATTTGTTAAAAAAAATATTCTTAAATCAAAATCTTGTACGTATATCATAACCAAAAGCAGATGAAACTATTACAGGAGGGGTTTCTTGGTAGTCAAACCTTTCTCGTTCTGTGTTGTATCAATAACCGTTAAAAGATCAACGAAATTGATTCCTCTGTACATCTTCTTCCCCACTTTGTATCTTGTTTGTTTTCTAATATTGAAACCTGAAATCAAGAGAATTTTTAAAACTGATTTCACTGAGTAATTGTATACATGAGTAATGAAATAATAATAACATGACAATTTTCATTAAAGTTCATATTTAAAAGGTTCGTGCACTATTCGCCTCCAGTTTTATCCGTCACAAAAAAATTCAAGAATAAAATCTCAGAATTGTACCTTTGTATTATTAAGGTTCGCAGGTACATATCTACAAAAATTTTTCGTGATTGCTTCTTCTCTTTCAGCCAATGAATATATATGGGTGTTTTCACTATGTCGCATAAAGTGTTGCTAAATGTTTCCTTTTACATTCATTGATAGGGTGTGATCTTTTGAAAAGTAAATAAATTTTTTTGAATTTTCTTCAACTGACATAGCACAAATAGGTAATGAACTTATGATTTTTTTTTTATTTATAAATACCGTTTTAAAGTTTGTAAACTTTTAAATTATTCATAGCTATGTTTTTGAGAGAATAACTTTAATTGACATTTTATTCAAGAAATAAATTGCATGTTTGTGTATTTACTAAAAATTAATGGAAAGTTTAATTGTGGAACTTAAGTACATATAACTTTTGCATATACTCTTGATTTTTAAAGAATATATATAGAGAGAGACTTGAATACATGTAAATGATACATTTAATTTTAGCAAGGACATTATAAGGACCTCCTTTGATGTTAAGTAAGAATTATTTTCGAAAACTTTTAATCAGTTTTTGGAAATAGTATTAGGCAGAGAATTATCGAAAGCGAACTTCAAGACAGCACTTTAACTCTACATGACTGTGCTCTTTTAAAATTAAGGTTATTTTAAAATGCTTTATTATCTTATTTTCAATTTTTTATATACTTCCAGTCCAATTAAAGCTTCGCCAAACTTCAATTTTTATTAATATGAACAATTACCGGTATACATTACCTTCCATCAAATCTTACTTCTGTATATTCTACGCAAAGCATAATTCATTAAATGCATATGAAATGGTATCCTAATAACCTTGTATCGTTAGAAGTTGTTAATTAAGTTTAGCTTGCACTTCATTAACTATATTTCTTGCACTCTATCAAATTTAGATAACTGTACTTTATTATTTTCTTGCCAGAATAACTTGATTACAAAGACGTTTTCATATTGGCTCGTTGGAAGGAGGAGGAATCTTATTTTGTTCTTGTTTTTGCTGAACTATATTGCAGCAATTATATTTTCAAAATTTGCCAAATTTTTAATTATTTTTAAAAATTCAATAACAATTTGATAAAGCTTTTTTTTACACTCAAGAGTACATGCAAAAATAAGTAAATCAAGCTTTATCATTAAAAAGTAAGTTAGTCGTATTTTTTAAGGAAACCGTAATATGATATTTGAATCTAGCTTTTTAAAACTTTTTGTAACATAGATATGTAAAAGATATTTAATTCATTTTGTTTGTGGATTCTTTAACTGTCTTGATATTCATGGGTTTAAATAAATTACTTACATTGAATAAGACTATTAAGCATTTAATATCATGGTAGCTTGAACTACAGTTACGAAATAAGGATCAACGCTTCAAGTATACACAGGGTGACAAGATCTATCACTACACTTACTAGTTTAATTACATTTCCCTTCTTTTTCAGCTACAAACGATAATCTTTCTTACACACTGGTTTAAAACGGCTCCTATATAAACATGCACCAAAAATTTCTTGGATAACCTAGACCTGTAAGATCATCAATAACACCTCAAGCTTCATTTTACAAGGGCTTTTTGCTATCTGTGGTTTAACAGAGCACATTGGGACGCAAAAAGTGACAGCGCGCAGAAGTTTATCTTTTACTTCCATAATACTGTCTGTGTGCTCCAGTTCCGATAAAAATAGCTATTTTTTGGTTCGATCTCAATCCTAGGATATAAAATTGATATATTTTATAACGTCAGAGAAATATATTTCCAGAATTCGGGTTAATTTCCAATTTAGTCTGATGTGTGTTTGTACACAGGATTGAATAGTTTTTGCGTATCTTTTCTAATTCTTCAAAGTGTTGAATGAAGGGAGAAATAAATTGAAGGGATAAGATTTTCTACCTTACTTCCAAGTGCGTTCTCAGACGTCATTGCTTTCTGACCCTTTCCAAGAGTGCTTCATATATCCTCCCTTACAGTCATATGGTTGAGGTTTTCAGATAAAGGCAAGGCGTGACACAAATTATTAAACCCGGAGTCATAAGGATCTTCAGAGATTTACATGTGTATAAGGACTCTTACCTTCAAAAACTCCATTATTCATTCCATTTCTTTTTTTTTCAAAATATTTCTTGCAAAACGTTTGATATCACCTAGCAGTTAATTTAAGTGACAATTTTATGTTTTCGATTCTTTAAACGCCCACAGAAAAGACAACAATAGCTAATGTATGACCTTACAGTAATTGAATATGCTAACATCAAAAAGGAAACTTCCACCTCTGTGTAATGACTAGATACTAATTACCATTCGTTTACGATAAGCATTTCCAGGCAAAATACATGTATAATTAGTAAAAATGTCTTTGACAAATGACTTAATTTGATGATCTCATTAGGTAATACATCAGTTGTCACAATGCGAACAAACAATATAAGACCAGTAGATCATGACAAGGACTTAAACATACATAAATAAAGAATTCCAAATATAGGAATAGGTATGAAAAAACATCGAAATATCCATATTTAGACAGCTTTACACATTGAATAAGATGTACTCGAAGGAACCTACGGAGTCATTTGAAATCGCCCATATACCCCCCTCGTCTTCGATTATTCATATTTGCTAGTAAAACGTCATTGCAAGGATCGTCTGCTATTCAAAATTGTCTGCACACGGTGCAAGTTTCCTGTCATTACGGAGGACCTTGTTAAACTTGAATTGATGCTGAATAGAGATACCTGCTTTACCGGATGTTGTTCTGTTTCTCAGATGAATTTCTCGAGTGTATTATCTGAAATTGATGCTAGCATATTTAAAAGAAAAAACTATGGGGTGGGCGATACAGCGTCATATGCTTATGTCTTACAATAAACAAATGCCATTACTCTTCATTGAAACTGTGATACAATTATTGTAATGGTTTCATATCTTTTTTAGCATTACTACTGGTATTACAAATCGTACATATTATTTCAAAAAATGTTTTCTTAAATAGAAATATATTAATAAGGTTTTGAAGGAATATTCACACTTTAACATTTCTCGTTGAAGCATTACAACTTTTTCAATTTCTGATCAATGAATCCTGAATCGAGTAAAGGTTGTGTCTTTTCAATGATGAGGCACATGTCAATTTTTTGTAATGTCCTTTCCTAGGAGATTTAACGAACAAGATTATGTCCTGTCAACAATGATGCATACTTTCATATTTGAATAATGGCATTTTCAAAGAAAATCAGTAAAAAGTAAAACTATATATTAGTGATCAGTGTATTTCCAATTTGGTTTCACGAGCAGACGGAAACTAGCTTTCTAAAATGATTTTAAACGTTTATTTTCCGAAATATTATTTCTATAACAACCATTTCTCCAACTCTTTTACTAATTACAGCATATTCTGAGTCAGTGATTTCTTCTTGTCATTTGAAGCGAAAGGGATTATATTCGTAGTACATTCATTGATATGGAAAGCCAAAGGGTTCAAAAGTCAAATTCTGTAAATCTTTAAATGTACATATGTAAGCAATAAGTTCTTTTTTAACTGCCATGTGTACAGTGTAAAATGCAAATGCAGATAATATTGATGTTTACATGTAACTGGTAGAGTTACGATTCGTTTCATCGAAATATAGATTGAACTTTCATTATTTGTCAATGATGCAACGATGCAATGGCATGTTAGGTTAGAAAGTTACAGTTAACCAATTTTGATAAAACATTTGGCAAATTCTGAAATAATGATTAACAATCTACAAAAAAGGTTTACTTATGTACATTTAGGTAAATTGCAGGTGAAATTTTGAGCACTTTGACTTTCCATACTCCAGAGGCCCAAACAGAACTTTAGTTGCATTTCTTTTTTTAAATTTCAGGTTTGATTTACCAACGCAAAAACTTTTCTTACGTTTATTTTTTAATTTGCTATTTTCACTTGATTTTCTAAAAGTGTTGTTTTTAAATAGAAATCACTTCATGTTTCCAGAATAATTTATTTTACAGGTAAACTTTTTTCCAAAATTAAAATTTTATATACTTTTTACATTCTGAACAGTTATCTAACTTAAAGGTTCTTTCACAAATATTGTTATATACAATTGTTTGAGATTTTTATTATCTTTACTTTTTATAACAGATATGTGTGAATATATATTTTAATTCACATGTGAAAGTATTTTAAGGAATTAAAGAATCCTACAAGTAAGATCAGTTCATCTGCGTGATTTATCATTAATTTTATTTTATTAAGACAGTACAAGTAAAAAAAAAATATTAATTAGTAGCAAACCAATGATTTCTCTCAAGTTTGCTGAAGTAACATAAAAAATTTATTGTATTCATTCTGCATGCAATGGTATTAAGAAATAATGAATAAGCTAAAGGTATATTATGTATAAAAGTTATTTTTTCACGTATTATTGGAGAATTTAGAATACATTCTTTATTTGTTGGGGAGTCTGACAGATAGACATTAGAATTTCTTCCCCCACCCCCGCCAGATTACCGCCATGTATTCATATCTATGTTTATTTTGATTATACTGATGAACCTTGCGACTTGAAGTTATTCAATAAAGAATCATAAACATAAACGATACAACTTTAATTTTTAAAGATTATTTTTACTTTAACATAATTAACACAGATTTCTTAATCATGATTTAATTGTTGCACTTTCACTAGGGTCAAGAACGTAGGAGTTTGTTTTCGAAGACAGCGACAATGGAGCAGGTGCTACCAGTTTAAAACGTAATGCAGTTTTAACAGATTTGTCTTTAAGTGAATAATGCATTGTCTTAAAATATATCACAGCATCAATTAATTTTTCAAGGACCTTTGATAATCAGACATTGGTATTCAGTTACAATGATTCATATTGCTCTCATTAAACTTAACCTCTCTCTTTTTAAATTGAAACCGAATTTAAATAATTAATCAAAAGTTTACTTAATGCACCATCAATGCCTATTTTGAATTAAAATTACAATGGTTTCATTCAATAATAACGACAGCATATTTAGTATCTAGTAAAAACTTTCTCACAATAACAAGAAAATCATAATCATTAGAAAAATTTTCTCGTAATTCCAAAAAAAATTTGTTTCGTATATGGAAGTACAATAAAAATTATTCGTATTTACGAGAAAATACCACAGAAAATTGAGCCAAGTGAATAGTTTTTTCAAAACTTCTTATTCTAAGGATTTCAAAGAAAGGGTATTCATCAGATTTTACTGCAGAACTGTAGCTATCTGCTTGAGAAAATCGGACAGATAAATTAGAGCAGAGAACTATAGATCCAAGCGTTTTAAAAAATTTCTACTTACGTCGCTCACTTCGGGTACGTATTATTATTTCTTGAATTTTTTTTTCAGCTTTAAAAATGGTATCTTATTATTAACCATAATCTAACTCGAATTTCTGATATTTTATTTACCTTTCAGTGCAATGAAACCAAAAGGCCGATTGTGGTTACGGACGTCAAAATGGGACTCATTTAACAGAAATTACAAAACTATATACAGGACTGTTTCGGACTATTGAAAGAATAAAGTATCAAAAATAAGAGTTAAATATTATGATTGACGAGATTATTATTTCTTGGAAAAAGTTCCTCGTTACATAATTATGTGCAATCGGTTTGGACGTTTTTGAAGCTTAGAAGTTTCCCATGTATATAGTAAAGTAGAACTACGCTAGGCATGTACTTTTACTAAACAATTTGTATCCAAATTGTAAACTTTAAACAAACGTAATATACGAATGGCAATTAGTTATAATTGACGGAGAATACACGCATTTCTCATAAATTAAAGATTCGTTATCTTTTGGTATAAGGAGCCTGTATTTCTGAGTATAATTTTTAGCCGAACCCTTGTTCAAACGCCAAGTTAAAGACATATGAGAAAATCTTACATTAATGGAACTTAAATTCCCCCTCACCCCGTTATTAAAAATAAAGTTACAGAGAATGAAACTCTTTTCGTTTTAAAGGGTAAATTGTCTTGAAATTACGAGATATTTTCCCCGTAAAAACGATATCTTTTCCCGTATTTAGGAGATCTTTTCTCACAGTAACGAGATCTTTTATCGTAGATACGATGTCTTTTCTCGTAATTACTAGACAATTTTCGTTTCAGATAATTTCTCATAATCTTGAGATAATTATCCTGAGTTTAAGAGATAGTGGAATTGTGAATTTATATTTTTAAAGTTGATACTTACTAGTGTAGGCTTTTGTATACTGTACAGTTCATGCAAAAGACAATTGCTTAGCCTTCAAAAGAAATTTGCAAAATTTCTTATGATATGACATTCTTGTATTCCTCTGAACGAGCTGGATACCTGTAATGAAATGAGGCGTTTGTTAATACAAGGAACAAGATCACAGCTGCTTACAACTAGATCAAAGAGAAGACTGACACGCGACAAGCAAATAATCAACTTTTTATCATATGTTCTGGCAACGATTCCGTAGCCAATATTCCGAAGATTTATAATTATAAATATCGTGCATACTGTATGTTTTTTTTTTTAAATAAAAATAGCATTTCCGAATGCATTATGATGTTGGATAAAAATATTTTGTTTTTAAAAGACCACATTCAATAACTGGACGTTGTTACTTTCTGTACATATTCTAGAATTCATACGAAAAAAAAACATCATTTTCTTATATTCTTTATATGTGTGGTATTTCTTAACATAAATATATTATGGGCTATTGTCGATACTTTTTATTAAAATGATAGACAGTTTTAAGAGTACAAAACGTGATATTGATTTCGTCATAAGTTGATCAAACATTATCTTCTGGTTTATTTATCAACAAACTGACTTCATAAAAAACTAGACAGAAGCATTTTTATAAATCTCTCCCCGAATCATTTTTAATAGTTACAGAACATTCATATATGATACACTTGCCACCTACGAACCCATCAATTGCTTTACATGTATGAAAATCTATTATAAAAATCAATCAAGTGCAAAGCTTTTGGAAAATGATGAGTTTGAAGAACTTTTTCATTCACTGCGTACGTAAAAGCAGCATTTTGTTACGTCAAAACATGACCTGATAAGTGATCGGAAACGTTCATCTTGTATATAATGGAGGCGTTCGTGATTTCTTCGTTTTGAAATTAGAAAAAGTAATTGGCCTATATATTCGTGGCTAATGTTTGTACAATCTGATCAATTAGCACTCCATTTTATGACATGTGTGCATAACGTAACCATCAACATACACTTCAATGACTCCAAGCCGATTTTTATCAAATTTTATTCCAGAAACCCCATTTTTCTTCTCATGATGACGAGACTACGTGTGGTTTCATTCAGAGTTTTCAGATCGATAAGAACTTCTTATGTGTGCTCATGCTTTGATACCCCAAAAATTATCTTTTTCAAAATTTCTGTCAAAAATTTTTGTTTTACATGCTAGAATCATTTGAAAAATACATCATTTATCAGTTAACATTAATGATATATGTAAAATATGACGTAAAACATGAAACAGATTTCGATTCGAATGTCAAATTAAACGAAAAATTGAAGACTAGACGAGAGAATATCAAGATGAGGGGAAATCATTTTCATTTTTTTAAAAAGAAATAGAAACTGCCATTCAGCAGTATTTCACGTTGATATGTGTCAATAACACACGATACTGCTGATGGACTGATTGTTAAGTATGTTACCGTTCGTACTGAATAATCGGTGCAAAATCATACTTCACACTTTCAACACTAAACGATTTGATATATTATTTAATGCAAAGATACCAAATGATGCATATGAAGCTGGCTGAAAGTTTCTGCAGTTGGCTCAAAGAGCAAGATAGTTAAAACGTTATATATTTCTATCAAGAGAGGAAAATGAATATCACTACCAGACAATTATGATGAAGAAATGTTCTAAAAATGTTCTAAAAGTTCTATAACCTACGGAAGCCCTGGAGGGACATTGACTTACTTGTTATGACTTATTTGTTATAACTTTTTTGTTTTGACTTATTTGTTTTGAGATTTTTTTTGTTAGTTCTAACTAAGTGTAGGTAAGCTATTGAGAACGATTTATATTAGTCTTGTAGTTAAACGTACAAAACTGATGTGATTACTAAATTTTTATCTGTTAATTACGAACGTCCTTGATAGATATTGACTTATTTCCTATGTGTTTTGACTTAGTTCTTATGTGTTTTGACTTAGTTCTTATGTGTTTTGACTTAGTTCTTATGTGTTTTGACTTAGGTCTTATGAATTAACTTTGATTTCTTGTTATTTTGAATTTGTTATGACAAGTTTAGTTTACAAAAAGTTGTGTGAAAGATGAAGGCAACGTATAGTTTCAGAAAAAAGTCCTTGAATTTATTACTAACGACAAAATAAAATAGCAGTGATTGTCAGTTTGTCAATCATAATGCAAACTGGAAGTTACATATAATAATTATGTAATAACTTTTAGAAAATAAGAATTAAGTAATAACAACAAAAAGAATATTTACTTTAGAAATCGCAACTACAATGGACGTTAAACTACAATTTGTTAATAAAAAACCACAGTTAAAATAGGACTAAGTATCATTTTTATCAAAAAAGTAAGCCAAGCAACAGGTTTTCAATAGCTTTCTTACACTTAGTTTAATGAAACATTCACAACAAATAAGTCAAAACAAATAAAGTTATAACAAATAAGTCATAACAAGTAAGTCAATGTCCCTCCAGGGCTTCCGTAATAACCGCATCAAAAATGTTTTTCAACAAATTTTAGGTTAGTTTATTTCGTTTTATTATTCAATGTGTAAATTGTGAATGAGAATTTGGAAATCTCTCATTTCTTCAAATATGCAATTTCAAATAACAGATAACATTTTTAGATAATACAAACCACCAGTAAAAGACGGACTTCGTGAAAAAAATGATTAATGATTAAATGCATTAAAATTTGAAAGTAAAGCTAGTGTTGTTAATTTCTCCTCTAAGTAATAGATTATGGCTCCAAATTCATATATTATATTTTTAGGTGGATTTATTGACAAATTATTGATCATCCAATCTCCTTAATTGTGTTTTTAAAAAAATACACTGGTGGAGATATTAAGAAGGTTTTATTTATTGTTTCGTATTTCAATGAATTTGGAGTCAACCTTTTTTGTTTATGATTATATTTATATTAATATTCCTTATAGCATTATATTATGCAAGTGGGACACGTAATATCATGGTATTTTGTATAAATAATATTTTACAACAAAATTAAAGTTTTCTTTTGTCAGAAACTCATAAAGAAAATATACACCTTAACATGTGAAACTTACCTTCATTGATATTAAGAATAAATATCAGGTAATAAAAACACGACTGTATCGTTAACATTGAAATTCCATAGAAAAAAGTTTCAAAAAAGCTCCTTCTTTTAAATAACCGAATTCTGAACAATCGTTTTATTCATAAAAATTATTTTGCGCTCGAAGTTCCTGTTATCGGGTGCATGTTCACGTATTACAATGAAAATACATTGCAATATAATTAAACTTTGATAATTAATATTTCTGTATATATATATAACATATCACGATATTACAATGAAATTGCGCGAAAGGAAATGGTTTTTGTTCTTTGAGAAAATACTTTCAAATTGCAGGATCCGTTTTCACTTCATTAAAATCGATCTTGAAGTAATGGATATTTTTTTTAAATCCTGTCGAATAAAGAGTAAAATGTGTTCTTAAAACACTAAGGAAGACTCTGCACTGAATGACATAAACGAGAGTTCATCATACTCTTTTTATGAATCTTCGTTAATTATAAAGTATAGTGACAAACAAACAAATAAACAGATTTTTTTTCAAGAAAGAAAGTTCATTTTCCTTGACAACCCGCAGTCAAGGTTTATGTGCGGTATTGGAGATCCAGAGAACTGTAAGGTGAAAACAGTGCGTTGTTTTCTTGAGGAGCAATTTTGTATAAATATCTCCTAATTAAACCTTATTTGAACCCAAAGATACATTTGCATTAATATCAGTTCTGATCATGCTCATGCCCTAAACTATTTACTTACTCTTTTAAAGGGCGAATTCATAGATGTTGCATGTGCTAAGAACCATTTGACACGATGATTTCCCTATACTCGTTACTCAATTATTGTAGTATTTATTTACAAATCTCGAGAAGATCAAAAAAATCTGCCGGTATTAATTGATCTGTTATCACAGCAAGTGTGACCAGGTGTTGCAGTATGGGGTTATTGGGTACATTCTCTGTAAATGTGAGAAGTAAACGGTCGTACATTTTGGCCCTTTTCAAAGTGTTGAAAGCCTTTATCACATCTGTCGGTCAATTTTTAAGGGTCACAGAGTGAGGAATATGGCAGGTTCCCTTGATGGATAGTAATAAATGAACTGTGAATTCGGACAAAACTATAACTTTTACCTCATAAACGTTAGAAGAACAAGATGGATGATCTCCATAGTATAGGTATTTCTTGAGATGATATTTGTTAAAATAGCATTCTTTACCAAAGACGTAGGTTTATGGCTTCTTCTGTTACATTCTCAGGTATACAGTAAAAATGGCATTGGGTGCAAACATTCTTTTTATTGGACTGCTTGATATTTCGACTGTGATGGGTTTCCTTTCAAACTGTGTCTATTTTCTTTCATTTGACGGTAATTTTAATCCAATTTCATCTACATTTTTTATTGCCTCTAAGGAATTTTTGCCAATGGCAACGTTTAAAATCCAACAGGGCACAATTTGAATACGAGGCTATTGAGGAAGTACTCCCTTGGATTTTCCCAATATGGAAAATAATTTTTCACATCTTCCGCTAGGTGTCATTATTTCGATGAAATAAAAACTTCGCCCCTGATTGACCAATAGAAAAACATTAAAATCTCTGGTACCCATGGCTCTGAGAAATATTCGTACAGAAAGCACACTTATATCTAACATGTCATACCCATCCTTTCGAAAACTGCTGCAACAGGAATCTTGATTTATTGCTTTTGTTGATCAATTAATGTAAGAAGCATTTCATAATGAAAGCTTATGCTCACCTGGATTGAGTATTGAGGCTAACCTGGATTGCTCTACTAATAGGAACATAAAACGAAAAATTCCTCAGTTTTCCTGCAATGCTCGTTTTGTCAATTATGAGCTTCTGAAATGTTTCTGTTAACAATTTTCAGCAGTGATAATCCCTAAAAGAATTTTATCATTTTCCCTCAAAACAATTTTAACTTTGTCAAAATGACCATGGTTGAGTGCTGTAAGAAACCATTTGTTCAAAAGACACCTTAGCATTAAGCGTGAACAGAGACAAAATAACAGTATGAGCATGTGTACAATAATTGGGTTTGATTTGAGGTATGGCTTTCCAAGTAAACATCATTTTCATAATTTGATAGCGGATACATTGTTCACCAATAAGCATGTTTATCCTTTTGTATCCTACATGTGTACTCCTTCAGAAGTTTTTATGAAATTACAAATGGCTGTATATGTTTCGGGTTCTTTTTGCAGAGAATTTGATATCGAATAAGCTGAAATATTTTTAGAATTCACAAAAGACATGAATAGAAGGATTAGATAACTTATCGTAGATAACTTACAAAAACTAAATACTTACATACATATTATATATTCTATCAGCTTTATTCATTTTTTTTTATAGATTTTTTTAAATTTTGTTTGTTTGTTTGTTTGTTTTAAATAAATTTTCATCCCTTTTTTGACAGCCATTGAAATTCATTTATGACCATCTTGTTAAGAAGAAAAGAAGGCCGGACCATCTTTGAATAGAGTGTAACTTTTATAAATGTAATATGACATTCCATAAATGAACCAGATTCTTACACTAGGGAGACACATGTAACATTTAAATATCAATGAATAAAACAAATAATGAATGTGTTTTGTAATTACTTCCTTATAAAAGTGAAAAGGATTTTTTTTTAAGAAAAAAGATAGAAATACCATTATCCATGATAAGTTGCTTCATAGAGTATTTCTTGCATGACTGTTGAATTTCATGACAATGACTCAGTTAATTAGAATCATTTCTAGTTCCTTGAGAAAAGAAAAACATTTTACCTGACTCTCAAGCTTTCTTTACAGGCTACAGTTACATTAATTAGTTCCTGTTTTAATAAATGACAAAATGCACAAAAATATCACTTAAATACCATTATAATGTTACATGTTTTGCAAGTGTGTGGTATAAGACATTTTATGTTTGTGTCAAGCAATGGGTTTCATTGTTGGCTTCAGATTAGTTTTACTCAACAAGAGTAAGACCACATCTGTGTAACCCCCAGACCTTGTTTTAGAAGTTAAGGTTATACGCAACATAATGTAGTTTGAACATTTTTGTCTTTTCCATGGAGTTGAAGAGTTCCAGTTCTTGAAGGAAATTGTGTGCTTTATTTTAATGTCTACATATGGTGTTGTACACTTCTTCTAAAACATTTTTTTGATAAAAGAAACATCTAGAATTTTTTTTTAGTATTTTTTATGTATTTTTCTTTGATTCATCTAATATTTTCATCAATTGATATTTTTCAAAAATCCCCGGTAATGCATGCTGATTTTATGTCTATGAACATCTGATGGCACTATAATCTTACTTAGGAATATACTGAAAAATTAACAGTAGGTTAGGTACGTTCCGTATGTCCTTAAGAGAAAAGAAAGCGTCCTTGCATTGTTATACAGGTTTGGAGAGAATCATTGACATACATATAGACACTATCTTCACTTATTTTATAGATAGCTAACTCTATCTTTATTCAGAACACGAGAAAAAAAATTAAAAAAAACATCAAAGACTGAAACAAATATATCTTTTTTGATAAAAAGGATTTAAGGGACCTTAAATTATTTTTAGCTGTAGATTAACTGTACTCAAGAGTTTCATATGAGATAAGTAATAAGATTAAAGAAAGGTGTTTAGTCTTTTAAATATGTTCACTAGGCTACAAAAATGGTTAGGAAAGAGTACAATACCATTAAAATATGTATAAATAATCATGAAAATTAATTTAAGCCTTGGTTTATGTTTTCATTTGTAACCCTTAGTCTGCAACATGTTTGTAACATTGAGAACAAGTCTGACGTTCATTGCAAAAACTAAAAAAAATCCTCAACCAATATCATTATTGATATTGGTTGAGGATTTTTTTCGTAGTTTTTGAGATGGAATTATCCTCTACAACTTTTCAATAAAACGCCCATTATTCTAAGTGGGATACGGGGTCATAATATCGATGAAAAGAATTTTTATATATTTTTTTCATCAATAATTCACAAAATGTGTGTTTCTCAAGGTTAGGAAAAAATTCTTTAAATGCACTCACTGAATCCTAACTACATAATTGTTCTTTCCTTAGATCTGGTTATTCGAAGCAAAGTCTTTTATATGCATAATTTAATTAATTATTAAATTGGTAAGGTATTCAAGTACTTTCTGCAAAATGCATTTCAATGGAGCAGTAATATGCAAACAAATAGTCGATAGAGTTATATTCTTCTCTAACTGATTTTTGTTATTTCGCACTTGCTCTGCCCATGACACCTAGAATGAGAAAAAAAACTAGGGTGCCAAATTTATTATTTAAAAGTGTTGACAGAATAATATTACTATTTTGTTCTACCTTGAATCGCCTGGGACGCAGCGGTGATCTGTTCTGCCACCGAACTATTGATTCTCAAAATAAGAAGAAATTGGGGAACAAATTGACAACTTTCTGGAGATGTCATGAAAAGAATTATTGTTCGAGCTTTGATGTGTCTGGATCTCCCATTATAGAAGGCAGCAGAGAATGGGTGTCAATCCTTTGACACGGGGCGAACGCTAGGGTAACAAGCCTCTCTCATTGACCACTCGGGGCCAGCCAGTGCACACAGGGCTCTTCGTACGCTTCCGTGGCCGAGGCGTCGTACTTACTGTATGAACTTTTCTATTTTACCCCTTGAGAGAAAATTTGTATACATTAACTTTTCTGCTTTATTTCAGTATATAAAGAGCTACAAATTGTCTGAACTAAATTTCTAGGGGAGGATTATTTGCTTCGTTGCAATTCATTTACCTGTTCCTCTTAAACGGTAATTGGATTACGTACTTGGAAAATGTCAGTAAATTGTATCCTCTATATTTCTTGTTTTTTAAATCTATAATTATTTCAATTGATACAATTAAATTTCTAAAAACACAAAATTATACTCCTTTCGTTTTGGTTCGAAAAATCTAATAATGCCCCCCCCCCCCCCCCCCCACTTAATTTTGTAAACCACCCAACACAATTATAACAATTTTAAAATAAAAATATTTTATCGCACTGTATAGATATACTTAGCAGTGAGATTCTGACGAATATGGCACGGACCAACATGTACAAAGCACGTTTGGGTCAACGTTCGCCCTCAACTGCATTTTTTAGCTTCTTGCGTAAATAATTTATCTTTTTAAGAAGCGTTACCTATCTAATTTATAAATGACACATTTTTGTATTTTTTTTCTGTTTTATTTTGTGTTCTTTTATATTTTGATGTATGTTGATGAAACAAGAATTTCAACAGTTTTGTTTATAGTTATAATTTCGTAAGTTCTATAGTCGATGCAATGACCTTGTCAGCAAAAACAATTTATCGTTGAGTCAAATGCTGACGCTGTTCATACTGGTTGTTAAGCCATTATTTACACACTGAATTGACGAAAGATTTTCCCGTTATTTCCCGATAATGACAAGGAGCACACAGCCGGTGTGACCGTTCGGCAGGGGATGCTCACTCCTCCATAGCACCTGATCCCACATCTGATGTTAAGGAGGTCCGTGTTTGCTCCTATTTTTTTTTTATTGTTTTATGGACTTATGAGCTTGAATACTGTTCGTTATCTCCATATTATTCATATAGTTCGATTAAGAATTCTTCATCATTTCAATATTATTCTTAAATAATAAGAAACTGTCTGTCTACGTGTGTAATTCATCCTTATCATTAAAATTACATGATTTGAATTAGCGATTTGATTATCATGTCAAATTGAATTTAATTCTTTTTATTTACATAAGTATTGGTGTTCTCTGCAATGTGGTTTGAAATGATTCTTGTTTACAAACAGTTCATATATTTGACATACTTTTAAAAGGACTTCGTGTTGTAACATATAAAATTAACAATGATATATGAGAATTCACAACTGCTTTATGCAACCACATTGTTTACCACGAAATTACAGTATACGGAAGTTTAAATTAGGCCCACTGAAATATGTCATGATTACAAGTGTTCATATCCTATACACACACGACAGAAGTGTATTTCAGTCCCCCGCTTCCCTGATTGGGAATATCTGTACGTCAAACTTAAGTTCCTGAACGAAATTCCTTCTATAAGGAAACGGGGTAGGTGTACATGTTTATAATAGAATTTAGAAAATCAAGTTTCATGTTACTGACTTCAAGGTCAACAACATGAAGAATATGGTGTTCGGTATATAAATAAAGCTAGGAATTTGAATAAATTTTCTTTTAGATATAACCTTTAACAACCAACCCAGGAAATTCTTCAATGTGATCAGGCGCCTAGAAGGAGTAATTATCCCCTACCAACCGACCGTACTCACCGTGAGCCCTATGTATTGATTAAATAGACAGATTATCCGTCGTCAAAATCATTAAAATAAAAAACAAAGGCCATACAATTGATATGAACACGTCAGCCAAAATACGACTAACATAAGTTATATTTGCTATGGTCATTTTGATGACCATAGAAGTCACGAAATGCTGAATTAAAACGAAGTTGTGTTTTTCCATGAAACAACTTACAATTAGTCAGGAGCCTGCCTTGGTTTAAAATTTGATCCTACATATGTATACTCAGGGCTGTCCTTTAGTTTCAAAAGAGGCGGGAGAAGTAAACACACATGCAAGTGATAGCGGAATATTCACTATTAAATGAGGAAAATTGACAATGGAAGAGCTGAAGGCATTAAATTTGTCAATCAAGAGAGTTGTTCCCTGGTCCTTATCTCCTATATTCAGTAAAACATCCAAAGAGACATGACAGACTTTGTGGAATCTTTTGCTCACTGGAATACATCGAGTCGACATATTCATGAACAGAAATACCTATTTCGATTGTTCATTTTTTTTAAAGACACTGTAGCAGAAAGTGAGTATTGTTGTTAACTTGATAAACTAAGATTTTTTTGGAAAGGTATTTAAGTATTTTTTCACCATAGTCATCCATATAATGGCAATGTGACCATCAGCAGCATTTTTTTTTTTACTTCAGGTTGAATTTGATATGAAGAGGATTTGAAAAAAAGAAATTAAAATGGCATCTGCATTTTTTTTAAACGTAGAAGTATATCATCATATATTAAAAGTTTAATACCTCAAGTTGAAATGATATAACGTGGTGAAAAAACAGAAAATATAGTGAATGTGTTTCTTGAATGTGTTTCCCTTGAACTTGAATATCATATTTTTTTTTAAAAAAACATTTACGTTGTATGGAAAACTGTGTCATATTACACATACGACAAACTAAACTAATTTCAAGACAAAATCCACTATAGTTATTAACTACATTTAAATAGCCTTGCCAGCATACATTTTTTCAATTGCATCTGAGAGACACAATTAAACGGGATTGCTTTTTTCTTTATGAACAGTAAGACAAATGAGAGTTAATTTTCCTGTATCCCCAAAATACATACATACATAATTAATACAAATATCTGCAAATAAAAAATTACAAGAAGCTAGTTGAGTTTTGAGTTGTCCTAAAATGCTAAATTTGTTTTATTCTAATTATTGTATTAGTGCCAGACATGGATCAAAATCAGGCAATAATTCTGATATCCTGATTTACAATGTAAGCATACTGAAAAGTAATTTATAATACTGTGTTTTATATCATCAACGTTAAGCAAAGCGGATCAATAAATTACCGGGTATTTTAAAGTGTGATCTGAAGTAAAAAGGAAACACCTTTCTTCTAATCTTCAAACAGAAATCGACATAATCTAGTAAACTTAAGCAACATCAGTGATATAGGAAAGAGCTGAGCACCTGAGTATTTTTATTTTGTTTAAGTTCAGAAGAGGAAAAACGCTGAAAACTACGTTCCGTTGGCTATGTTAAGTTTGACAGATCCCTGCCAAAGATCAGTCAACTTGACGATCTGTGAAGATACAACATAGCAAGGATGAAAAGAATTTGCCTCCGTCACATTTTGGTTCAACGAGGTACAGTTTACTTTAAGCCGGCCATCAAGACCGTAGGCCCAAGGCCAGATTAGGTGCAAGTGCTGTCTAATCGATAGACATACATTAATACATGTAGACCGCATTATTTCATGTTCATCGTTGGTGGCAAATGCAGTGCTTAATAGAACAGTGAAGATTTTTTGCATTCTGAAAAAAGATCATATTTTCCTGCTTTGCAACAAATTTTCCAAAGAAAAGAAGCGGAGGTTTGGTGGATTGTTTATAAGTTAAGGCTATCAGTTCGCTTGTCCTTGGAAGTTGTTTCTAAAATATCTTGTATATATCTTTATATGATGTAATGCCAGAAAGACACTCAACGAAGCATATAATTTCAAACCCTGCCAAAAATAATATGTGACGGTATTTGACTAGGCCGGTATGCGGTCAGAATAGTGCTTCTGGTGAAGATGCATGATTTACTTGTACTTCTACAAAAGTTTATTTCCATTTCGTAATTTTTGCTCGCTAACTTCTCACCTATTGTCTGTTTTGAATAGTTAATGTTTAGAACTTTGTACAAAAACTGATATTTTGCATTTTATTCGATAGTTGCCTAAAGAATTCGTATTTTTTCTGCATTGTGTATTTGCTTTAGATATTTGAAGGGAGTCCAAATGGGCTGGACCCAAGATCTCAAAATGATTATATGGTGAGGTCTTTTGGGTTGAGAAGTTGTCTTAGTGCATTATCTAGTTTTCAGATCTATGTTGATCTTCAATTGACTTTTCATCTGAGTATTTTCTTCGATCAATTAACAGCTTTCACATAAGAGCCAGGAATCTCGTTATTAGCAGCAACCACTAACAGGTCGCCACGCCCAGTTGTTTCTTTCACTCTTAAACTTCGACGGAGAACGCAGGTTTACAATCGTTGACTTTCAACATCAAAGCTCTTTTGATTATTTGTTTTTACTCTCACACTTTTGTCACAATAATATAAAATTATATCTTCGACAGTCAATATTTGCCTTGTGTTGAATATTGAGTTTACATTGTTATTTGTTAGACAAGCAAATATGCCTTCTGAATGTAATGTCTGAAACTTCTCCGCTTACTCTGTCGTCTTGCATGTCACACTGGATGAACTTTTACTGCAAATGCACTTTTTATATATTAGTGCTAAATTATCTCCTTTCTTCCGTTTTTAGAACTTACTGCAATAATATTACATAATATCTGCAAGATTACATTTTTTTCCCTCAACTTCTGTTTGCTGATACTTTCTGTTGTCTGCAACTATTTTAGCGTTTACGTATGATTTACAATGTATTTGAAATAAACAATTGAATCTTATTTTAAAAGTCTTAATTTTTTTTATTGCAATTGAATCTTAGGTGATACTGTTAGCAACACAAGCGGAGAGGAAGCATGAAGTCCTATACATTTCCATGTGTGAATGAAAATCACATGATGGATGTAATTTAACAATCGTTGATATAAGGAAACCTGTTAGGTATTAATTGCTTAAATGTCAATTGTCTAATCAGATATGTTAACACCTTTTGACAAGCTACTACATCTTTCAAAATCAGAAACTACCCTTGCCACCAAGGAGGTGCAACTTTTTTCACCTGTCTTTTTTTTATTTTCGCTCCACTGTTTAAAGGAAGGGCAATGATAATTTATCAACAAAAACTTTGCAAAGTGAAGTGTATAATTGCAACGCAAAAGTTCAAGCTATTTTGTGTCGTAATTGCGATGTAAACAGATGTTTTGTGTATGTTCAAAGGAATCTGAATAACTGTACCGCTGCGCTCGGCGATCACCCACAGCAAAGGTCTTTATGCTGAAAAAAAAGAATTAACAGCTTTGTCGCCTAACTTCAAGTTATATTTGATTTTAAGTATTTTTTCGACGCAATATTTTCTTCTTCTCTGATGATAAACAATTTAATCACTACAGTTTTCTGCGCTGTGAAGTATAAAATTTAATTGATATTTTAGAGTTGTTCAAAACAAAGTAGTTTGTTAATCGATTGCCATTGTAAGTATTATTTGCCAAGAGAAATGTAAATGAGAAAGATAAGGAATCTGCCTAAAGTGCATCGTACGTTGTAAATCATTATTTAAGTAGATGTCTTCTTTTGTAAAAATGCATGTTTATCAACAACAACACATGTACTCTCTCCAAAAGAGACAAGAGTATACTTGGGAAGCATATTTTGCAAAAGTTCATAAAGTGAACAAACTACAATTTTTTTTAATTTGTCTATGTAACCCCCGTCGCCACCACTTTCAACCCCCTTCCCACCTCCACAATCCCTGAGATTAATTTCTTTTGGGTATATTTTTGTAACATTTCAAACACAAATGATTTCTGAAGAATGTCTTCTCCTTTGTCAAAATTTAATATATTAGCCCTAAAATGCCTTTAAACTTTTAAAGGTCTATCATTGAAACAAATGACAAAAGGGTGACAAGGTACTGATGTGACACTGTAGCTTGAGACAAAATTTAAAATATCTCTTCTAAAATAATGTCTATTTTAAACAAAGTAAGTATTCACTTCGACGTGTATTATATGTAAATCTTTAAAAACATAAAAAATACTTTCATCATGACACGGTAAATAAAGAATTCAAGCTTGTCAAACCGAATGATCGTTGAAGAAAACAATGTTTTATGCCCTTATTGCATCTTCAAATTGATGTCAATACACTGAACATTAGAAGTAAGGAATTAATGTGTAAAAAAAAAATGTGACACACGTTTTTATAATTATTCTCTCTCCTCTGGGTATTAGCATGGCTCTTAATGTTTATAAATATGTAGATTCGTTAAGTCAAGGGCTTAGTTTCACTTTGCTCTTTTTTGATACTAAGTTGACCAGGAACAATATCACAATTTTAACATTTAAAGTTCACCTGAGTCAGCATTTTGCTATTTCTTGTCTTTGTCCATAAGGTGTAAAATTTAAGCATGTCAAACCATTTGCTGAAACATTTCAACTAATTTCAATATTTTGTAACGTCCTTCGTTAAGGAGGAAGAGGAACAAATACTTTGAATTTTGTGCTCTTTGGATGGTAACGGATTTTTTTATCTTCCCGAACTTGTTGCAGACAAAAAATACATATTTAATCAAAGAGTCATGTGTGGAAACAGCGCCTCTTGCTCTTTACTTTCATGTTTTATTTTATTGTTTCATTTTTTAAAAAGTAAATACTTATTATTATTATTTTTGAATCACTAAATATAATACATCTAAATCAAATAAAAAGGTCGTGTTTCCACTTTAGTAATAAAATTTGAGTTCACTGGGTTCATGAATTAGTCTCGTCTTGCAACAAGGTTTGAAGATGACTAGAAAATTCTTTTTAAAAATCTTTTTAACAACTTTATAAGAGACAGACGCCTTTTAAGAGATTTGCAATGATCAGCCAAAATAACAAAAATGAAAAAAATTATTCTGTGAACCTGAGATGGTACAAGGTTTATGAAATGTTGGAAATATATTGTATCTTTAAAACCCAATTCTCTTTTTCTGGACTTGTAGCGAAAAAGAATTAAATGTTAAAAAAAAGTGAAATTTAAAAACAAATTTTGGAACTTATTTTCCTTAAAGAGACTTTAGACGCTTAAAATACATGTCTAAGTTTGAAATACTAAATCTTAACAATCTACTTGCTTGACGCATATTAATATTACGTGAGACGTCCACTACATATGTAAAATTTCTATCTTAAAGATCCATATTTTTGTTCATTGAACGCATGTGTGCGCTTATTCATTGAAAGAGTGATAAATAATTTTTTTTTTTTATTCCTAGACATTAAGGAAAGGAACTTGTGCATTACAATAAGCGCTAATGAGCATTTTATTAAAATATTGCTTTGTGAAATACTCTTTAGTCAAGGACTAAGTTGCATCATGATATGGTAGCTTTAACTTAATCATAGCTTGAAAACAGATAAAACATTTATCTTTTACTTATTTCTATATTATGAGAAAATTATTTAAATTTTGCAATAAAAATCAATGAATAACACTTGTCAGAAAATACAATTTATTAATGAGTCAAATGATGACTGACGTTTTTCAAACTAATTGCTGGGTTAATATTTATATCGTGGCTGACGACGGATTTCCCGATCATGACAAGGTGCACACGGCGGGTGAGACCGGTCGGTAGGGGATGCTCACTCCTCCATGGCACCTGATCCCATCTCTGATGTTTTGGAGGTCGATGTTTGCTTTGCTCCTATTTTAAATTGTATATGGACTTTTGAGCTTGAAAACTGTTCATTAGTAGCAAATTCACATATTTTCCCTAAATTTATCTTCTATTTGTATATACAAAATATTATTAATACACTTAACCTTTAATTAATGTAACTGTAAATACACTCAATAGCTGTGCGATTGTTGTTTATACATAATACAAATAATTTTGTATCTCTGGAGAAACTCTGTATACTATGAAAATATATTTTGTATATCTGTACCAAGAATACATGTATATTACTCAAGAAACTTAGACTTCCCAAGCATTGCGTTTTATTTTATACAGTGTTTGTTTGGAAAATACATTATTGTCGTCCTGTTCAAAAATTTATTCGTTTGGATGTTTCTCTGACTACATAGAAGTTAAGGTAACTTAAAATCAAAGAATGTGACAAACATGTTTATCTCAGAGTACCCATCGTTAATGTCTTCTCGCTTATGAAGTAATATTTCTGTCTACAAACTGATTCGGTTAGCAAGAGCACGTGGCTCTCAAAAATCTTGTTTGTATCGAGATGGCAAATTTTATGATAGATAAAAATGATCAGTTTTGACAAGAAACATTGGGTCACTTTTTGAGTGACCTGTACGAAAACATTGATAGGACATTGATTTTACACTTATTTTGACCACATGTTGCTTCATTTGCCTTATCTATACAGATGGAGGACGGAGGTCGAAAGAGGGGGCTTGGGCACGTGATCCTACTTCCGGTTTTTTAAAGATCTGTCTTTTTGCCCTATTCACGATTTGATTTTTTTACGGGATTAATGAATCGCTCATATTGATATTTTTCTTATAAGAAGCATATTTTTAATTGAATAGAACATATTGTGAAATTTGATAATTAACAGGAATCATGCTAAAAATCCCAAGTTGTTTTCTACATGAAAGCAGAATAAAAGTAGATCCCTGAAAACATCAGTTGTAGAATTAGGTGCCACATAGGAGCAAACATACCCCGTCGACCACGCACGCCATCTGTTAGCGATCAGGCAAATGACGTAATCCACAGAACGCACAGTAAAAGTAAAGGCCTAACTACTTGTGACGTCATTCAACATCTGAGCTAAGAACAGGTTTTGTTTGCTAACGTGGTTATTATTTCGATCATAGACTTCATACGAGATACCGTTGTACTAAAATCAAACGTTCAAATTAATTATAAATTATTGAAGAAAAGACATATGTAAAATTGTCATGAATGTATATTTTAAGAACAAAATGAAACAACTTAAAATAGTTGCAAAAAAGAACATTTAAAAATGTTGAACTCTGTACTGTTAGAATCATACAATATGTGTAAGTTAAATTTTTCCAGCCTTGTTTAATATTAACATTTTGCCACGTCATGATGAAAAGCTATTCATTATTTTTTAAAATTAAGTAGGTCATTGATAGAATTGCTATTTCTGTTTAATATCCAGTCTCCAATAGCACATTCAGTTTTGATTATAAAATCTAAACAAACTCTTTGTAACATCGATAATGCTGCTTTTCTCACAGTCGCAAAGGTCGTGTCACGAAAAACTTTTTACTCGTTCTAAATCAAATTTCAGCCTGGTATAAAGATAGAATGCTAATTTTCAATAATAAAACTTTTTAAAATGATATGCTTTATCAAATAGATATTTAGAAATATCTAAAATTACATTTTCACGACAATAACTCCATGTGCCATAAAGTCAGTTTGTCGGGTAATCCTGCCATAAAGGTACATTTACACATCTTCTTCAATGGCAGCACTTTCATTGCATTAATCTATCAATGATAGTCATCCCTGAAGTGCAATATGAAAGAAAATAAGATATTTCCGCTCAATCTACAAATATCAATTGCAAGAAAATGTGGGAAAACTTACAATAATACTTTTTGTCGAAAGTTCAGGCCCTTTCTTTTGACATTAAAAGATATGTCGATCATGGCTGGGTGAATCATTCAATCGGCCGATTTACAGGTATAATTATTGTACAAACTATAAGTATCATGGGGAGGGGGCAACCCGCAGTTGTTTTATTTCCAATCATTTTGAAGAAAAAAAAACAAACTGTTTATCTCTGCAGGGGAACATGTGGTAATTTCTTCACAACTAGGATGACATTTTACTCTTGAGAAGTATGGACAAACTGAGATGTTATCCCGATATGAATAAAAGTAAACTAATGGGTCAAGTGAAGAGGAGAGGGACGGGAACTGCACTCCGTGGCATAGAGCGGTTATGCAATGGTCAACGAGCCATTGGTACAAATCTCCACTGGAGGCAGTGGCCTTTTGTGGTGACAAATACATTAACTAGCTTGGGGGGTTTTCATTAAAATGAAAGAAAAATAATTATCCCAAATTTCATTGTGGTAAAAAGGCACAAGAATGTAAATTGTCTCCGCATTGTCAAACTTTTGTCCGATTTATAATATGCATTGTACCTTATGACCCAAGGAAGACGGGAATACAACGACAGATAATTTGGCAATCCAATTAGTTTTCTATGCGAATGGTTTGACTTGGAGACAAAATTATTTATTCAATTAGATCAAGTATTCGGCACTACCCCCCTAAGTGTTTTTATTCCAATCTTTCAGGTTTAAAAACATAGATACTCTGTCATTTCGTATATCTTCTCTATTACTAATGCTGCTCCAACACGTAATCTTATTATATTGCAAGTTTCAACTTTGATGGTGGAATATTCCAGACTCTCTCTCTCTCTCTCTCTGTCTCTCTCTCTCATAACTTTAGAGATGGCTAAATTCCAATTACAAATTTGTGTTATTTGAATGTTTAGCATTTTTGTTAAATCCGATATGTATTTATCGTACCTAGAAAATAAAAACCACATTAGTTTGAAACTATTTCTGCCTTGATTTACGGTCGTATGTACTTCTGCGTTGGCTTCGCACAATCTACTTGACCTTCATCGAGTCTAGCTTTCTAAAGATGCTGGCAAATTTAACACATAAAAATATCCTCGATATTGAATGTTTAGGTACCGAACAATGTCTACTTTAAGAATGTTTCTAGTTACACATAATTTTTATCTATACGATGCATCTTCTATTCACCGATTTAATTAAGATATTAGACAAGTTTAAACTTAATTTAATATAATAGTTGATTTGATATCGATTTTTAAAAATCTTCGAGATCGATAAAAAAGAAGACTGCATTTCTTTTTGCAATGAAGACCAAGTACTTGAAGAATGAAAATAATAACAATGATATATGTATGTATTTTTTTTTATTAATTTATTTACATTTCAATGAATTATCAGTAATTAAACAACTTATCAAAATGTAATTAATTTAATTATGTTTATAACATTGTATTAAAATATCAGTGCAAAAAAACAAAATCCAAAAGAATGAACCATTTGGAATCAAGAAAAACTTTGAATTTTACATTTTCAATCGTCAACTTTCCTTACTTATGCAGCATTATACCTTTATCACCTGCATACGGAGTTTATGTGATTCTATACGCAAGAGCATGCTCTACGTATGAAAAATTATCTAAAACGGGGTGAATTATTGACTAACAAGTTGATGAAACAAAAATATCGGCAGACTCGTTTAAAGTCATCATTACTTAAGTTCTATACAATGACCTTGTCACCAAATACAATTTATCATTGAGTCAATTGCTGACTGATGTTTTTCATATTTATTGTAAGCATATTGTTTATACTCTAAATTGACGATGGATTTTCCACTATTTTTGGATAAAGACAAGGAGTACAGAGCAGGTGTGACCTGTCAGCAGGGGATATTCAATCCTCCATGGCACCTGATCCCATCTCTGATGTCTTAGAGGTTGGTGTTTGCTCTGCTCCAATTTTGTATAATTTTATGGACTTTCGATCTTGAATACGGTTTTTATCTCCATATGTTTCATTACAACATTTACATGTATACCCACTTATATTCTAGTTTATGAAGAGATGATAGTCTAATAATCGTTTGCTTTAATATATACTTAAAACACTTCTGGACAGAAAGATTACAATAAATGCATTATTCAGAATCCTACTTTAAACAGGTTCTAGTTTGTAGATATATCAGCTGACAAACAATGACTACTAGTTTTTATTTTAATGGAAAATAATCATCGCGGTTGTCCATAAGTAAAATTTCACATAAGCTAAGACCCATTTGTTTCCTCAGATCCTCTGTTTCAGTCAGGGATCAGTAAAAACTCAGGGTCTTCTTACATTTAATGTTATCATACCTGGACTGAAACTGGTACTCACTTTCATAATAACATGTGACCTTATTATATTCCAGTCAAATATCTTTCAGTACTTTATTATGTCAGTACCAATTGTGTTTCAAAGAATTTATCATAAATAGATTTGTACGTAGAAGATATTTTCTTAACATAAATTTGTCAAATATCTTTCAGTACTTTATTATGATTTTATTGCAATATTTCTCTCTCTTTTGTCTCAAAAAAGCAACAATTTCTCAATTTATTTTAAAATAGAAAGTAAAAATAAGACAAAATTGATAAACACCACTTAAAAACTGTACGTAGCAATTTGATGAATAATTATAAATTTATAGACCCTGTTTAGCTTAGATTAGTATTATAATAAGGTGGAGTTATTTTTATGAACCCACAGACTGACCTAATTCTAGAAGGATCATATAAAAAATTAAGTCGCTATAAATAGAATAATTGATCTTAAAACTAATTATTGGTTTTGACTTTATAATCCACTCCCTTCGATAAAATATACATTAATAAATAATGCGTTATTGTATTAAACTTACTTATCAAAATTCTTAAATTGATAGAAACTTGATGTATTATTGTTTAAGACGTATTTTGAAGGGTTTAATAGAGTTCCCATCTTGTTAATATTGTAGGATCGATTTCAATTATGAAGAATGATAAATATATTAGGGTTGTCACAGAGTGGAAATTGTGAAATTTGTGAAATCACATCATTAATTAAATGTGTTCTTAGTGTAATCTTCTTCTTAAAAGTTAAACTTTATATTTAAAAACTTCATCATTAGAAACCTATCCCTGATTTTAAAAAAAACATTATTAAAAGGTCGGCGATTAGAGTTCGAAACAGTATTCATTTATAATAGTCAAACATTTAAGATTCAATTACGAAACGTATTTTATTTTTTATTTCATAAAGAATGAATTTAATTGTAAGGTAAGTTTGCAAAGAATACTACGTTATCCTAAATTTAACCCGAGAAAATAGGAAAAAATGAACAGAAATTAAATCACTTTGATTTGCGTGAGAGAAAATATCAAATGAAAGAAGACGTTAACGGTATACAAGTATTACAGGAAAATAAATATCATTTTAATAGGGTCAAGCATTGGGATAAAAAATCTAGACTTTAAAATCATTATAAAACTAAAAATACATTATATTATCATTCCTGGTAGAGAATATGGCGACACTTAACAATACATTTAAATTCTCTTCAAAAGATTTTACGCGCTATTTAGTTTCGTCACCAATTTTCGATGAGAATGATTGCCGTCAGAAAAGTGTTTTAGGCGACTTGGTGAATTTTTTTACGAAGCATTTTTTCTTCTCTTTCTCTCATGTAACCTGATTTTTATAAATTCCACTTGTATTTTTTTTTCACGTGAGTAAGTTCAAAGTACAATGACGTTACAGAACAATAATGCGATTGTCGTAAATGCCAACCCCTTTCTGATCAATATGCGTCACGTTAGATGTGAATATGTTGCTTATTGGGTTTAGATCAGAATCAACAATATTACCTAATGTTAATCGTAAAACTGACCCAACATACCCTGTTTTGAATTTCTCCTTGCGCTGACACCTGCCCCTGATGGACAACGTAAATAAAGGATTGTTGTTTCTTTACTTACCAATGTTGTTTTGTTTTTATCAATATCTATAATCAGATTTCTTTTCCCTTTTTTGCTGACTCCTGTCCAAAAAATCTGTCAACTATACAAATAAATAGATTATGCAAGCTATTTAGTTCATGTTATTTAAGTCATATTTATGAAGTGATTAATTGTTCTCAATATAGCCACACATATAATTTAAATGTACATGGAAGTTGACATTATGAGTTCCCTAAGTAGGGTATGTATACCTGAAGAAGTCTGCTTCGTCATGTTCACAGTTATTTATTTTGAATGAACATTTTTGACAGAGCAAGGTAACTTTATACAATATTTGGCACATTTCATTGACTGTGTAGAATACGACCAGTAGACAGTTGGTTGTCCTCCAAAGTTATTTATATTCATTTAACAATATTAGATTGGTGCTTTTAAAGAGCTTCTTTAATTGAATCTGGGGCTATCATCTACTGAAATGACATAACAAAGTTTGTAAAGGTCAGAGTATAGGTGTACTCTTTAATATAAATGATTGTATTTCTGATCCTTACACACAAACCTGGACCTTATAAAGCACGCAATGACGATGGCAGTACATGTGAAATTGGGTTATTTAATTCTCAATATTACTGCATTCACATCTTGCTCCATTAAAAAAAATCATACCATATTAAGTAAATATTTTCCTAATCTAAACAGAGTAAAATGTTGTTAAAATGCAACCTGTTAAGATGATTGAAGAATGAAATAATTAGAGATAACGAACAGTATTCAAGCTCAAAAGTCCATTAAACAATACGAGCTTAGCAAACACGGACCTCCAAAACACCAGAAGCGGGATCAGGTACCATGGAGTAGTGAGTATTCCTTGCCGACCGGCCACGCCCGCCGTGTGCTCCTTGTCATGACCGGGAAATAAGGGAAAAAATCCGTCGACAATTCAGTGTGTCTGTAGTATGAAAAACGTCAGTCAGCATTTGACATTTTGATAAAATGTATTTGCTGACAAGGTCATTATATCGACCATAGAACCTACGAAATAAAGACTTTAAATAAGACCGCTGATGTTCTTGTTTCAGCAACTTGTTTGTCTATAAATTACCTCGTTTTAAAAAATTGTTCATTGTTACCGGTCGGCTGGGGATGCTTACTATCCATGGCACCTGATCCCACCTCTGATGTTTAGGAGGTCTGTGTTTGCTCTCCTCCTGTTTTGTATTGTTGTATGGACTTTTTATCTTGAATACAGTTCGTTATCTCAATATGTTTTATTCATGTGAGGAGCATGATCGTGTGTATCGAATCAAATGAGAGATATACTCAGTAAATAACGTATGCAGGTGATGAAGGTATATTGCTGCATTAGAAAGGGAAGTTGACGATTGAAAAGTTAGTCATCTCATTTGTAATAAAACCAGGATTATCATAACAGTCTTTTTCAAGTACTGAAGTAAAATATCCTAAAAAGAAGCACATGTGTCAGACTCTGTGGTATCTTTTACTTCAAGCTCACCGGAATATTTCATATCGAAATAAGAATGGAAATGTCGAGTTGAAGGTCACAGCAAGTGTCTTCTTCTTTTCACGTATAAAATTTGGACAAATTCTGCTTCATTTAGATACAAAAATAGATCTGCTAATAACGGGGCACATTGTTACCCAAGGGAATTCTAATAGATTGTTGGAAAACCTGGTCTCCAAGAACCACATAGATATTGTCAATCAGGAACTCAACCATCTTATCAATATCAACTTTAGAGTACTTGTGTGTACAATCAGAATATGTTAACAAAATAATTTTGCAAATGACTAATGACAAGGTAAGTAAATTAACAAGTTCCGTTGCAAAAGCAGCTGTCAATGATATCAAAAAGCCTGGACTTTAATTTATCGTGGGGAATGGTTGCTCATGAAGTCGAAAATTCGTAAGTTCTAATGCTGTTGATTTTGGTAACTTTTTGTGATTTACAGCTACATTAAAACATCGAACTTTCTTCATCCGAAACAATCCTGTACATAACCAAAAGGACCATGTAACTAACACTTGCGCTAAAAAAATGCGCAAATCAGACGAATTATATTAATAGTCTTCTCAAGGGTGTTGTTTCAGCCTTCTTTGACCTCCTTTATAACTCTAAGACTATCACGCTTTATCAACAAAGTTGCACCAAAGCGCCCATCAATATTTGAACATTGTTATGTAATTTCGGCATGCAATCATTGACAAAAAACATCCACTTCTGCAATGCCAACAGATCCTCCTTCTAATCGCTCCGGATACCTTTCAAAATGGGTTTCTGTGTAAACGATGCAGTCATGTCAAAGTTTAAGTGCAATTACTCTAGTCGCTTAATGATAAAAATGTGTCAATATCACCAGAAAACAATAGTTAACGTCTGCATTTCTTTTCAAGGTTAATGTGTTCAAGCACATCTATCCATTTGGTATGATATAACACTCATAATCAGAACCTGTATGATGCGTGTTGGTATGTTGCTGAGAATTACTAACTAGAGAATACAATATCCTTAACTGTTGTTCATCCGAATCTTTTCAACTTCACAATTTTCCAAGTACCTTATTATAATTTTTACGTCTTATATCATCAGCTTTACTTGCCGTTATCAACTCAAACCTATGAGATATTAAGTAGGTTAGATGCTAAAAAATAATCTAGTAAATAATTTATTTCATATTTAATTCATTAGCAAAACGTCAAATCGAGATTTGCCAGAAATTGTTGTTAAAGGTCTCCGTATATCGTATAGGTACTCATGCACTAAAACAAATTTGTTCCCATTAGGAGATAAGTAATGACACTGTAAAACTATTTCAGACACACAAGCATCCCAATTCGATTTCATTACCATCATTTGTCTACCAATAAGTGAAGCAAATTGATATATTTTTGCACCGAGAAATCCTGAAGCAATCATTTCCTATGTCGTAAAACTGTCACGCATAGTAAAGTTGTCCTTGGATTTCAGTGTCTCATATCAATGCGTCATATTTCTGTACACTTGACGATGTAAAAATGAGAGATGATTTTATATCAATGCACTTCCTTCGTTTTAAGAAGATTCTGTGATCAGTTCACACTTTTGTTCATGTTTTAGTAGGGGTTTCCTGCAAGATGATAACTCAGCAAAATATGAACAAGATAATATCACAGTCCCGCAAGTACTCAGTGTTCCAAAGACAGTTGGACAAAATTAAAGCTGTCAGTTCCTTGTGGCCGGAGATTCTGTAAAATAAGATTTAAAAAAGATGAAATACTTTGAAGAATTCAGACAACAATTCTTCTGCATTACCATTTTATGGTTCCATGACGATAGCCTTTTCTTCCAAGCTGGAATACTGTTCGTTATCTCGACATATTTCATTGAAATTCTTTTTATTGATATTGATATCAGTATATGATTGTCAGTATTTCTGTTCGTTTGCAATTCAGGTGGGGATGATTAGTTCATAGAATCCACTATAGGGCGTCTAGAATTCCCCGATTTAGAAATCTGAGCAGTGTCTCGAATTGTTTCTTCAGTATTCTTTTAAAAATATTTATAGATACTTTAAACTGGATTAATCAAAGAATTAGACAATCTTTATATGCATAAAATGGATGAAGAATAACTATTGGCAAAATCATATTTTCGATTTCAAAAGACGTACTTAATGACATGTTCTATGCATATACCAGTATACCACTGTACTTATCCAACATGCATGTCTCAAATATTTTTAGATTGTGAAACTTGTTAGATGTAAAATTGTCAAATTTATTTTTCCTTGATCCGGGTCGTAACCAGTGCACATCATTTTGAGTGCATATGTACTTGGGTTTCCTGGCGTTTAATGTTGTCCCAAGTTCGGGGTAGCAAACCATTAGTAGCAACCATTAGTGCGTCAGCACTTGTTTAGATTATTTAAGATACCTAATCGTAAACGGGAGAAGAAAATGCTTACATGATGATACAAGATACTACTTTAAATTCATGATCTGGTAAATGGGTGGGCAATTTGTTTATATAACTAACACGTTAAATGCAAGTCGAATTTCAGAACAAAATCATCTAAGATATTCATCCCTCAGAATGTTTTCGGATATTTATGGATTATTTATGTATGTTGTTTATAAAATTCCAAGGAGTTTTGAAACCTTAAGATTTAGTACTCCAATAGATTCTATTATTGCCAGAATAAATGAAGATGGATACCTCACTGTTTCGATTTGTCAAGGTGAACATATGTACACATCTGGACTAAAATGCCTTTTATAGACTTATTTTAACCTTGATTCTGGACAACTTAATAAATATAATAAATAATCGTCCCATTACTCATTATGTATATGAAGGGTTATAGCAATAGCTCTGACAAGTATAAAAAAAAGATTTGCTTTTTTGTTTGTTACATGTATAAGCAATATGAGACAGCAGGTATATAATTGCCATCGGGATAAACCTAGGTAGAACACAAACAAATAGTACATGCGTACTTACTTATATAATTCTCACTCAGTCACTCATCACTTTTCAGGAAATAAAACACATGCAAAACGGGAAAAATAAAAAAGTATATCATCTGTATCTAACAAATCTTAGGGCATATATCTTGCCTGAATTCTAATAGTTTTCAAACGAATATCGTTTGCTTTGAATTGACTTACGCGTTTTAATCTTATTTTAGTTATTATGTGCATCGTTTTCATTGTTTACCTCTTCCCTTTAGAATAACGCAACAGTGAAATATAAATAATTTAATTCTGGTTGTAACGCTGTATTTGATTGGATAAAAAATTTACTTTATATCGTATAAAATGGGTTGCCTACGTCACAATGACTTGCGTCAAAAACGTATCAATCCGCCTGACGTTACATTCAAATTTTGTACAAACTGAAGTCATTTTGTTAGAACAATCATCTTTTTTTCTTACATCAAATGAATGAAAATTAAATTACAAGCAATGAATTTAATAGCTACCCATTTTATACGATATAAACTGGGTTGGAACAGTTTACGCTTTTTATAAACCGCAAACATTTTATACGGTATAAACTGTTCCAACCCAGTTTATACCGTATAAAATGGGTAGCTATTAGATTCATTCCTTAAAGAGATAACGAACACTATTCAAGCTCAAAAGTCCATAAAACAATACAAAACAGGTGCAGGGCAAACACGGACCTCCAGAACATTAGAAGTGGGATCAGGTACCATTGAGGAGTCTAAATAATACTCTTTTAGTGAAAAATGTTCAACAAACTTTTTTTATCTATCGGCATTTAGCAATTCTACATTTGTATTTTTCAGTTGAACTAAATATTGCATCATTTTGTCTATGAGTTTGATAGAAATGAGAATTTTAGGAAAGAATAATATACGTTGATGTTTAAGTTTGATGATCAGTCAATTATATCACCAATACCTACTTACTGCATCCATTATCCTGAAACTAATGTTCTTTCTATTTGAAATATCTTATAAGTCTTGAAAAAAGCTTTCTACAAGTGTCCTCATGGAGATATTTGCTCATCACATGAGTATTTTATACATGTAGCTGTCTTCGTGCTGAGTATGTCTGGGAGGGGAATGCAAGCTTAATTTATGATGAAGGTAGTGGAATTTTTATCTTTAATTCTATTTTTTTTCAATCAAAGAGTAGCTAGAATTACTGATAAATATAGGTAATAATCTTTATGTTTATGAAGATCGAACAGGTTTTTTCATGTGATTATTTTATACAACTTATCATTGAGTCAAATGCTGACTGACGCATTTTTTTCTGATTGTTGGGCCACTATATTGACACTGAATTGACGACGGATTTATCCGTTATTTCCCGATCATGACAAGGAGCACACGGTGGATGTAAGCGGTCACCAGGGGATGCTCACTCCTACATGGTATCTGTTCCTCTGATGCTTGGGGGTCAGTGTTTGCTCTGCTCCAATTTTGTATTGTTTAATGGACTTTTCAGCTTGAATACTGTTCGTTATCTCCATATCTTTTGTGAATATACACCTTTGAGAAAACTGGTTATTCATGTGATAAAACCAAAGATTTCTTTCCTTCAAGGACAGTTTTCTTTAAAAACAACGAATAAACAAGAGCAATTGTTTACTTTTTATTCGAGTTTTAAAAAGTTGTAAATACAAAATTATAGAGAACAATGTACAATGTTATTTTCTTGATTTGTGTTTGCTATATGGAAATAATAAATGTCATATAATGAATATTATACGAGGGCTGTTCAATAAATAATGTCCTCAGTGCTCAGACAGAAGCAAAAGACGCTTTTCAATGATTTAGTCTTCATGATTTTACTAATTAATCTCTTTTAAGTAAAGTACATGTCCGTAACATTTTTTATCCAATTTCTGATCGTTTGTAGAACACATTTTTGGGTATGACCCTTAGTATACTGGAAAATGGCAGATCCAATGATTTCCCGAACTTGTTTCTTCCTTCTGTAAGGTGTTTTTTCCAAGTTTAGAAATAGAAACAAGTCAAAATGTCAAAGATCTGGCGAATATTGTTAATGTGAGAAAATATTAACTTTCTGTTTATCCCGAAAACCCCTTAACTCTTCAGGGCATGCGGGTTTGGACGCTGTCTTGAAGAAATTCAATGTATTGGATTCCTGATTATGGGTCCTTCCTCTAATAAACCTTTTGATTTTTTGACCAAAAAATTGCTTTCTAGACTCCTCCAGAAATTAAACTGTCTCTCCAAATACGATTTTGAACAACAATACCACTATAAATCTGTCTTTGTGCTCTTGCATACCTGTGCATTTGTGAGACATTCGCCGTTTTTATCAAGTACATCTTATGGTAAATTTTGTTTTTAGGGTTTAAAGCAATAGATTCATGTTTCAATATCTGTTTGAAAATAAAACAAACGTGGATAACTACAATTACTGATATTTTAAAATAATTGTTAAGACTTTCGTAAACACTGTCATTTTCACTCATTTTTCAAAATATAGGGTGACCTTTGAGTACTAAGCTTTTTTACCGTCAAAAGTTCCTTAAATACAGTGTAAACTACCTCCGATGTGATGTCTATCAAATTTGCTATGTGTCTTAAAGTCAATCATACATCATCAAATATCATTTGTTGAAATTTGGCGAACAGTACATAAATTGTTATAATTTTTGTTTGCAAGGAGGGTACCCATTTTTGATGCCCCTTATAAAAAATTTTATCATTGAAATCCACCTGCTCTTTTGTCTATAAAACAGGCATTGGTTGCTGAAATTGTCACATATATCAGTAAATATTTCTTTGGGATTTTTAACAAGTTTTACGGCAGCTTTAATGAAGCTTTTATTTTCACTCTAGTTTACTGATTCTTTACCATTCATTTATAATAGTGTCTCGAAAAGCCCTTGTTTCCCAAAGCTTTGACGATGAAACTATGTGATGAAAAGTGGTCACATAAACTGTTATAAATTCATGAAAGATTCAATGATGAGAGAAAGACAAGTTTAATGTCATATGATATCTGTAATATATGTCATATAGTTCAGGACATTATTTATTGAACAGCCCTCGTAGTTTACTTTAAAATACATTTTACAAATAATGATGGTTAATACTCTGTTTTCAGTGTTGAATCATCTAGCTACTATACGAGAAAAACACAATGATTCTCAATCATCACCATAAATCTCACATGATGTTTTTTCACCTTTTCGTCTACGGCTTGCAAATATTTTTGCCACTAGTAAGGCGATATAATAGAAGCTTTGAAATTTACAACATGTCATTTTCAAACAAAAAACAACTGATGAAAGTTAAGAGGCCGCTAATCGGCCACTTGAATTTTTGTATCTGGGATATATAGAAGAATGCTTCTCTGAATGTCGTTTTGAACATGGCGATTGGGTTCGTTTCTATGTATTTAATTGCTATTTGTGTATTAAGTGTTTTAAGTTCGTGCTATTCCTGGTCTGTTTTATCTTTATATCTTCTATTTATTTGTTATTATTTTCTTCAACAAATGAGATATAAGATTGGTAAGGATAGAATGCCTTTCAAGTTAGAGTCAGGATTTCAAAAGATTACAGGCTAAAACAAGATTTTTACGAAATACTATATATTTAATTTGCCGCAATCAAAAATTCCTGCATTCTTGTATCAAAAGTTTTCTGTATGAACAAAGAAAGATCGAAATAGAAATTTCCTGTTTATTTTTTTTTAAATAAACGTGTCGATCAAAGGGTGAGCGAGTACGAAATTTTTATTCGAAAGAAAGCGATAAAATGAAATCCGTTTCGTTTTTTATTCCTCAGGTTTTTCTTCTGTTCGTTTCTCAGTCATGAAACATTGCTGTGTTTGCAATTAGAAAAGGATTTTAGAGATTCAATTAAATCTATTTCGAAAAACAAAATGTTAATTTATACTTATTTTACTGATTTTGCAAAAACCAGCATATTTTGAATTTTGAAGTCTTTAGGTAATATAAATTGAAGTTTAAATGTTCTTTTATATTGACTTTAAAAATTTCCACATTGTTCTACTAAAGGAATCTTTATAATGTAAAATATTAAGAACAAAAGTGTGTATTACAAGTATAACAGACTCTTTTTACACAAGATTGGAACGGAAATTCAGCAATTATGCACAAGTAGAATGCAACTGGTGATTTGTCGAAACAAAACCCGAAATGTGTTCTACAGAAATTTCAGTAGTAAGGCTTTTATAATCGAATGTAAGAGACACTTGTTTAGAAAAGTTTTCAAAAGCTTTTCTGTGATAACACACATTTTCCATTATTATTAACAAATGGTTCTTTCCCTGTGCATGCCCGAATTTTTCAATGAAACATATGGCGATAACGAACAGTATTCAAGCTCAAAAGTCCATAAAACAATTCAAAATAGGAGCAGAGCAAGCACGGACCTCCAAAACATCAGAGGTGGGATCAGGAGTATACCCTGAAGACCGGTCACACCCTCCGTTTGCTCCTTCTCATGATCGGGAAACTGAACAATCCGTCGTCATTACATTTTAAATTCTTCGCATATTTCCTATTGCTTATCCGAAGCACGTTTTCTACAATCTAGAATCCAGATGAGTAATTGAAAAAATAGAGAATTGAATATTTGGATTGATATGGAAAGGAGATTTTAAAAAATTGATACTGGTCAGTATTTACGTTTGGATCTATTTTGTGTAATTGATACAAATAGTTACTTTCAGGAAACGTAAACTTTCAATGATGTTCGAATTTCTACCTCTGTGATGTCACCCTCTTGAGTTTTCTCCAATCATGAAAAGGCGCACACAGATGCTTTGACCGATCGACAGAAGATGCTCACACCTCTATGCCACCTGATCCTATTGCCGATTATTTCAGACGTCCATTTCTCCTATATTTCTGATTTGCGTTGTTTCAATGGGCTTTTGAGCTTAATTTCTGGTCGTTTTTTTTCAATATTTCCTTTTCAATCTCCGTAAATTATTATTGCCTTATAGGACATTATTGAGAAACTGCAAAATATATTTTTTTAAAAGTATGCGGCTAAACATATATTCATATTCACTTTTCTTATATAGGCAATGCTTCAATTGCTATTTTCCTGATTTTTTTTTTTTTAAAAAGGAAGAATTGTGGCATAATTTGCCTTAAAGTCCACTTCATTATATAACGGTCAGGTTTTTCAGAATAGAAAGTACGCATTTATAAATTATGTACGTACATGCATATGTATAACCAAATATTAATTTTAATGAAATATAAAAGAAAAATCCCCATGCTTGAGATTTAAAGTTTATTTTGCCATATTCGAAAACCATGGCCTTAAAACAATAATGCGAGGCAACTTAACCAATATTTTAGCTATATTCTACCCCACTTACGACTTGGGGGTAGAGCAAATAGGATATACATCAACGAAGGAACGATTAGGCAGTGATAACTTGATTATGTTTGTAATTTTATTGCATGTATTTAACTTGAATAAACGCTGAAAGGACACCTATTGTTACGGTTATACGGTGCATTCTAATCCGAACCGTAGTCTTGAAAGTTACATTTATTTATTAATTAAATACTATTATGATATCCTAATCGTTTTCAACAAATAAGAGATTTATCGAGCTAAAGTCTTTTAGAATTTGGAAGTGTTGACATAAGTTGGTAATCTGAAATTACTTACGAATACGAGCACGGTCAACATTTACTCAATAACGCTGTACAAAAATTGGGACCAAGTTTGTATATTTTGATCCCGGTTCAGTTGGTGCATTAAGCACTTTATATTTCTTTAAGGTATGGGTTATTTAATACCAAATCTTAACTTTAACTGACTTGCAGTTCCAAGTGCGAATGTCTTATTTCATACACCGCCTGCTTTTGTCAAGATTATCCTTTCTTATCTAAATTTAGGTTTGCAGTAGGTCTGTTTTTCGATCATGAACTCTGAAATTTTACTACCTTAACAAAATATGGAATTAAAGTATTTTACAGTGTAACTGATAAAATCCAAACGCACCTTAGATTAGAAGAAATTAAAAATCAAATATCTTCAATCAGTCTGTACGTTGTTGTGGATGAATTCAAATTTAAGGTAATAAAATGATAATTTAAATCTTCAAGCACACAGACTTCTTCTTTAATATAACTGTCTAAAATGTAAATAGAGGGTTTAAAAGTTGTGCTCTTTCTCGATATAAATATGCATATGTATGTTCCGAAAAGAAATATGTTTTTTAACCTACCTCGATTTTCCTTCATAAGTTGCATTTTCTACATAAAACAAATGAGGACATGATTAATTCTAGTCCACATTAAAAATATTCACCCAGATATATTAAGTTAGGTTTGCCTCTTTTGGTAACATTACTCTTCCATCATTAATGAGGGCGTCACCGGAAATTCTGGAACTTTTTTTTCTTGGAAATCTTTTTTTAAATATAAATTATAATTTTATTTTTTATGAGGAAAATATTTACTGGTACCAATGTAAGAAAAATTAAACCGTCAGGCCATGTTGACAGATAAATGGATCGTTTCAAGACCTTGAATTGATGTTCATGCAAGTGGCATTTTCACTGTTAATGAATAGCGATTTAACTGGAATGGGGAAGTACCAAAAGGAGATGTCATATAAGTAAAGGAGACAAAGGACATATATATTAGACAGTGTTTATTTCACTTTTTTCGTGAAATAATACACGATTTTTTTTACATGGTTAATGTATAAATTTGAGACATTTTTGTAACCTTGACTTAAATAATTTGGAGGTGAGTCATAGATCATACGATTTAGAGTTCACCGTACAATGTATATGTAAATTAGTTTATTTTCTAATACATGTACATGTATTACTGTTTTGATTATTTTTTTTTCTTTGTAAAATTAAAAATTATGAAAAAAAAAACAACTCCGAGTAAGTGAATTGCTTTTTTATTGGATTAAAAAAAATATAACATCAAACAAATTAAAGTAAATTTAATTTAGTGATGTTAGACGATAATATGTTGACAATTTTAAGACATGCATTCATTACTTATGAACCCTGAAGCATTGTTTTTCATGATATTTAAAAAATATATATACATATAAAAATGCAGTATCTCTCAAACCCATGTCAAGTATATCCTGTTGTGTCGAAAATGTATTTTAAAAAAGCATAGACATAAAAATTAGCTGATGTAAAAAAAAAAAAAGGATCGCTGGAATAAGGAAAATGTCCTGTATAATGCAAAAGCCGGAGACAGACTGGTATACATTTGAATGCATTTGATTTAATCAATACTTTTCCCATTAAATGTTACATGTATATGCCACTTTTATATTTTATTTTGATTTGCATTTGTTTAACTATATAAATTGAAATATCAAAATAGTAATTCATTTCATTTGTACTTTTGTCACACTTTGTAATTAACCAAAGCATGTTTTATCCTTATCATTCAAATTCAAACAAGAAAAGAAGTACAGATATGAAGAAAAATAAAGGTGCCTCTAGTTTAATTAACAAATATAATTATGAGGAGAGAATACATAAAATTCAATTATAAAATCTTTTGAAAATATTCTTTCAAAATAATATGATGCAAACATGATATTTTTATTAAATAAATTGTTTGTACAGTTTTATCAAGAAAAATACGAAATGAAATTAAAATATATATTGAAATACAGTCATGACAAAAAAAGATACATGTATGCATAAAATATAAGTCAATGAAACAGGTAGCATACCTTAATATATAATAATACTAATAGTACATATTTTGATTAAACATAAAATATCTCAAAAAACCCAAGTAAATAAAATTTGCATTTCAATAATACGCATCTATTTGAGAATGGATATTGGGTGGTAATTATCTGGGGGAAAGTATTTTAATTCATTCAATATACGTATATGCACCATTTGTGCACGTCATTGTGCATCCAATTTTAAATCAAAATAGTTTAGATAAATTGGGTCATTCTGGCAGTAAAAAACCAATTAAAGCATTCATATCGATCAACAACACCCTACACTGCAACTTAATTTGGCGGTAATAATTGCGTGTTATTTCCCACACACCATTAGCTTTCAATTGGTGTCCTTGAAGATGTCTTTCTCTCTTTTCCTTGAAGTTTTCCAAGAGAATGGGTTATTCCTGTATCTAATGTCCCATTATACATTGACAATATCTTATATCAGTGCAGCGTTTGACAGAGAGAACAAAACGATTGCAGTGTTCAAGCTCTCAAACTGATTAGATGCACTTTACACATCGCAGTAAACTGTGTCGCGTGCCACTGAACTTTGATTGAAACAAGCAAGTTTGCTCGATGTGTTGAAAATGTTATCTCCCCATCAATAAAAGTTGCGGAATGTTAGACTGATACTCAACTATTTAAAAGCTGTTGATTTACCTAATTAAAATGTTTTATTCGCGGGAGCAGCTTTGGGGTGAATAAACAGGAACAATTAATGATAAGATGGAATCGATACTGTCAGATTTTTATCATGAATCATGAAATTCCTTCAACTCAATACAGCACCGTGTATATGTCTACCGCCAGGGGAGGTCACCCCTATCTAAAATCAGGTATATATGTTTATATTCGCATGAATGAAGGGTATGCCATCCCTATCAAGAAGAAGAAACTTGGTCCGGTTGATAATCCGTCTATGTTCAGTCTTTATGTGATGTTTTGGCTCTCAAATTCCAAAGAAGGTTGTTGTTTCTGATTGTATATTACCGACAGGCGAACCGAATTGCATCGGAATACCGTAGTTCAAACCCAAGGGGATATTCAAAGGGCAAAAAACACCTCCTCAAGTGATAAACTAGCATTACCTTGCGGAGTCCTTCCAGGAGAGGTTAGAATATGTTTCTTATCAAACAGTCAATTAAATTTCAATCAATTGCAAGGTCACTACGGGTCCTCTGTACTACCCATTATTATTCTTTGATAGGTTGCGTGAAAGGTCAAACACGTAAGTTAGTCAGCGATTTAAATACATAGAATGAACGTGCAATTAACGTCACGTCTGTGTGATATAGGATTGAGAGCGGTCAATAAAGGCTAGAGCCTGGTCATTATGGATGTCTTATATAGGGTTCTTTGATTTGTAGCTCAGGTGGTTTATAACTTTGAAAGTTAATCTTGACCTTCATGTGTACATGTCTAACATAATGTTCACCCTATGAAGGACAACGTACCAGTAATGGAACATACTGATTTTTATAATCTAATATTGAAGATGTAACTGACACATAATTTTACACTTACAATATATAACGACAAGAAAATGATTTCATGGCTCAATTATTTCAAAAGCCAATTTATGTTGAATTTAAGAAAAATAAATTAAAAAATTTGCTAGTCATTTTGATATACCAATGTGGTCTAACAAGGACAAATTGCCCAACAGATAAATATTTTTGTATTCTTACGCGCAGATATATAATTGCTAAGTCAAATGTAAGATAGTTACATGTAGCTAACATCGAATGTATCTAACAGTGCAATTTGAAAATCATAAAAGCTCAATGCAACTTCGGCTTCTCCAAGGATACCATTGACTTGTAAAATGATCAGCAAGACGTCATTCTATGGTGACATGTAAATTTTGCTGGCATCCGACACATCCTCTAAGCGTCAGAGTTTGGATTGTCCATTTTAGGGGGTGAACACGTCCGGTTGAAGGATGGACGTGATACGGCGATGTACTTTGAAAGTAGACCGTATAGTTATATAATATCACAGTCTAGACGAGATTTCATTTCGAATTCTTTACATTAAGATCTTAACCCAGTATCGCAAATCGAAATATTCGTACAGCAGATAGATCCAAACAATAATACATGTATATATAAAAGGGATACATCTAGTTTATGATTTGACCTATCAAAGATAATGCATCTATCATATTTGCTTCTTCACTTACCTTACTTAAATCTTCTTTTCCTTTTGTACCGGAATCAAGTTCTGCACTAATCCAAACGTACTTCAAAAATCTTCTTTCTTCTTATAAATCTTCTTGAACAAAACACCTCTTTCATCTTCAAAACTGCAATTTAATACAAACGACTTTACAAATCAATTATTTTTATTTCTTTGTACTCACAGAGATTAAACCAGATGTATAACAAAAATAGCTTTAAGATTAAAAACAGGAAATTGAGAAAATCACAAGTTGCAGGACAAAACCATTTGTTATCAAAATATGCGAAAATCAGTCGCTGTATAGTACGTTCAATTCACTAAATCTCCAAGATTATCCTATTTTTTCTAATGATATATCACATTTTTTTGTTTTGATCCTAGATAATGTTCAAAAGAAAAATTAACTGTTGCTTTTTCATTCTGGCAAGAACCAACTAATTTTTGTGAAGAAATGATGACGAAAATAACACTGAAAGTGAATCAGATTTGCCTCGCGATTTTTATCGGTCTTTATCAATACCTGTGGTCCATTTATATAATGATGTATCGAATGTTTGAAATCAGGCACATGGTGTGATAAAATAACTTTAAAATACATGCTTTGTAACTCATTTCTTGTAAAATGGCTTCTTTAAACTCGTATTTCAGTTCTAACAATTTCCTGTCCAAAATATAAACACTCGTATACTGTAAAATCACATATTTTCGTGGGGTCAAAATTTCAAGGTTTGAGGAAAAAAATTGGTTTGTGGGGAGTTAATTTCGTGGTAGGAAATTTTCCTAGTACTAATGCATATGAAATTTTATATTTCGTGGTGGTCATAAATTCGTTGGCCTCTTTATACTTCGAAAACAACGAAAATTTAACCACCACGAAAATAAGTGATTCCACAGTACATTGTCATATTTTGTTATTTAAGATAAATTGAAACTTCAAAGAAAAAATAATATATTGATCTTGCTCCAAGGAATCTTGGACAGGTCACTACATTATTAGTATATTTTTATTCTTAAGTATAGTAATTGTCGTAATACGAATGATTGAATTATTTACAGAAAATATTAATCAGCTACTACAGTACAGGCAACGCGGATCCCGTATTTCCCGCGTCCCCGCCGCGGTATAATCACAACGCGGTATTTGGCCAGGTAGACAGGTAAACCGCGTTCCCTCCGCGGGAAATTCATCACTTACCTGTCCCCGCCGCGGTTAAATCATCGATCAATTACTGACAATTAGTATAAACAAAAGTTATCTCCCCGAATTGTAATTTGCGAATTTTCCCTGTAACAAAAAAAAAAAAAAAAAAAACAACAACAACAAAACAAAAAAACGTGTGTTTATTAATAAATTTTTGAATAGAATTTAAACTAAGAAAAAATAAGTTTATTTTTGTTTCTAAGATTACATAACAATCCTTGAAATTGAATAGAAAATTATGTTAAATTGTTACGTCTTTGCAATTGGTTAATTGTTTTGTGTTGTTAAGAATCTATCAAGAAACAAAATTAAATACTAGAAATTTGGTTGTTTTTTTTTTAATCTTCATATGATATGCAAACTGTAATAAATGTTGAACTCAGACTGTTTTTAAGTTTCGATAAACGATTTTCAGCATTCATTTGAAAAAAAAGATGTACATCTTTTTAAAAATGTACATCTTCATATTGTTTATTAATTAATTTCGATTTATTGTATATAAAATGTACAGGCTTTTTCTTAAAGTGTCAAATTACCGGAAAACATTCGAAGCGTTTGCAATTACATGTAGTGGGCACGTGAACTTAAATTTTCTTTATCCAAGATATCAAGAAAAAGTTTTATTTTTCTTTATTTCTCATCGTTTATGTTCTGTTCCCAAATTAAGAAAACTTTACCTTATTTTATTTACCTCTTTTATATAAATGTGCAGGCATTTTTCTCAAATTGCCAAATGACCGGATCCGAAAGCATTCGATGACGAGAGTTAACTTTGAGCACGTGAACTTTATACAAGAGATCAAGAAAAAATACCGTTTTTCACCTTCATATTAACATGATTAACATGTATTACTTTTTAAAACAATGTCTTTCTTTTTAATTTTAATATTTCTCGATTTTCGTGTTCAATAGATAAGATAGGATGTGCAGGTGTAAGATAAACTTCACAGACGAAATTATAGCTTATATTAATAAATATTCAACGCAAAAAAATATATATTTTTGTTTTCTTTGACAAATTCTGTTTCTTTGTGTATTAAGTATTAGCCGCGATCATTTCCTGAGTATAGGGATTAGCAGTGTCTGAGGAGGAAACGACATGCCCTGGGGGTTTCACACCTGTCTATTAGTATACCTTGGGTAACGCTCGCTGGATGTGCACATTGTTGTCTAGCCATTCAACAACACATTTGATTCATTATTTCATTGTTTCATTATTATTTCATCGATATCATTTTCAGATGCGATATTAGCCTTGGAATTTGTGTCAAATTATTGTTGCTTTTTTTAAACGGAGTGTATAAAAAGAATAAAAGTTAAAAAAAAACTTTTAAAACAAATTAATGAAGTATTTGATATTAATGAAATCAAATAATGATCCATTACTATGTTATTTCGTGTCTGTTTATATCTGTACCAGTTAGAAGATTGAAAGAGAGAGAGAGAGAGGAGACAGAGAGAAGTATCACAATATTAAGGCACGAGCATGATCGTTTTTCCTCCTTTTTATCTGTATATCAATTTATTAAGTCTAGCGAATAAAACTACTGCTGATTTATCAGTTTATTGACCATTTGTGGATTTTGTCTACATGTAAGTTTAATTGTTATTTATCGAGAGACTTGTTTATGATCCACTTTCTTCTTTCGTTTAGCATGTTTAGCATATGGACAAGACATGTAATTTGAATTACTTCCCTTTTTGTCGCCAGATTACAACGACAGGTTTTGGTAGTAAAAAAATGTATTTTTGTTATAAAATTTGATTAAGAAAAACACAGTATATTAAAATTGTCGAATTATTGAAAATATTTATTTGAAACAAAAAATTTTAAAAGGATTCTAACTGCAACAAAAACATTCTTTATTTCATGCATTTCAATTCATGAGCTACACATGAAAAAAAAAAAACGGCTTCGTTTTACAATGTCGTAGGAAAACGCATACAGGTAATACTCTCAGGTTACAACATACAATTCCCTCACAGTGGACTAATGGCAATATAATACCAATATATAAAAACAAAGGTGATAAATCTGATCCTAAAAACTACAGACCAATTACATTAATAAGTTGTTTGGGTAAATTGTTCACTTCCATTATGAATGAGAGACTAAATAACTATGCTGACAGAGCTCAACTTATCTTGGAGAACCAAGCCGGTTTTCGAAAAGATTTTTCTACTCTGGATCATATTTTTTCATTATACTCACTTATTGAACTGTTTAAATTATATAAAAAGAAACTATACTGTGTTTTTATAGATTTCGAGAAAGCCTTTGAAGTCTGGCGATTAGGTCTTTGGAATAAAATTTTATTGAACAATATAGATGGCAAATGTTTTAAAATTATAACTAATATGTATAAGGATATTAAATCTAGAGTAGTAGTTAATGGAGTATCATCAGAAATGTTTTCATGTACTGTTGGAGTAAGACAAGGTGAAAATTTATCACCATTTTTATTTGCATTGTATTTAAATGATCTTGAAGGTTTTTTGTTTGACAAAAATGTAAAAGGTTTGAAAAATCTGTCTGAGAAAATTGAAGATGAACTTAATATATATCTGCGGCTTTATGTTTTACTTTATGCAGATGATACTATTCTATTATCAGAATCCCCTGAAGATCTCCAATACCAACTTGAGATGTTTGCTGAATACTGTAAAAAATGGCATTTAGGTTAATAGTGCTAAAACAAAAATTGTTCTATTTGGTAAAGGTAAAAGATGTAATAATAATACATTTAAGTTTGAAGGTGTTCCATTGGAAATTGTTGAAAATTTTAAATACTTAGGAGTAACATTTAGTAAAAGCGGATCTTTTAATTTGAATATTAAGGATATGTATGAAAAAGCTACAAAAGCAATGTATGGTGTTCTTGGAAAATGTAGAAAACATAATCTTTCAATTGACTGTAAACTAGATATGTTTGACAAAATAGTGAAACCAATTTTGTTATATGGTTGTGAAATATGGGGATTTTGTAATGTTGCTCTTATAGAGAGACTTCATCTAAAATTTTGTAAGCATATATTAAATCTTAGGTCTTCCACGCCTAATTTTATGGTGTATGGAGAACTTGGTAGATATCCTCTATCGATTAATGTTAAAACTCGTATGATTTCTTTCTGGGCAAAACTTGTGGTATCACAAGGCACTAAAATGTCATCAAAACTATTATTTGTGTTAAAAAATTATGATATACCATGGTGTAATGCTGTTAAAAATATTTTGAATGAGTGTGGATTGGCTCATGTATGGCAACAAAACTCTATTAATATTACATGGTTAAAGAATAAGGTGCAAAATATTCTTGTAGATCAATTTAAACAATTGTGGTATAGTGATATGTATAATTCACCAAAAAGTCTTAATTATAGATTGTTTAAAAAGTCAATAACATTTGAGAAATACTTGTTGAATTTACCTCCTAAACTTTCTATGAAATATTGTATTTTTAGAACTGGTAATGCTAAGCTTCCAATTGAAACAGGCAGATGGTATAATATTGTAAGAGAAAACAGAATTTGTCACTTGTGTTTATGCAAGGAAATAGGAGATGAATTTCATTATTTATTTAAATGCACTGACCCATACATTAAGAATTCTAGATTAAATCTATTGCCCAAGTATTATTACACAAATCCTAATGTTTTTAAGTTTGACCAACTATTTAATTTGAACAGCAGGGAAAAATTAATTAAGTTATGTAAATTTATTGGAACTATAATGGAGAGAGTCGGCTCTCTTGGTCTGTGACATTGTCATTTTTTTTTCTTTTCTTTTTTTCTTTGTCTCACGCATGCTTAATTAATTAATTGTAAATATTTTGTGTTATATCCTCTCTATACTGTTTTGTACAGTTTATGAGAATAAAGTCTTGTCTTGTGTCTTGTCTTGTGTATATAGGTAGTATGTACACTAGACAGCGTCGTTCCCTCGGGGCTTCTCATCCGCTTCGAGTAAGCTCCACTCCACACCAAACTTACCTGAGGAAAACCGAACGGTTACACAGACTTCTGAAAACTTGAAGCATGGCAACTTGCTGATTAAAATAAGTTAATTTCTGTGTTGTGTGTTCAAATATTTTAAGGGCCCATATTTGTGTTTATGTTTTATTTAAACCGGAGAAATCTGAAATTTGTTTATGTTCATAGACATGATTTTAGTAATTTTCGAAAAGAGCAGAAAATAGAAATACATTCAAACACTAGCTATGATATTATTGATATTCTGAATAGAATGACCTGTGATTATTTTATTTACAATAACCCCCCTCCCCCAAAAAAATCGTCGATATTTAGTTCATAGTCTTATAGTGTAGCGCATAATAATGGAGCAATGGAATTCCTAAACTTAGGCGTCTTTTGTTAAAATTTAATTGTAATTATGTATCACTATCTATCATCGTTTTCCATGCTATTATTTATAACAGACATGTATACACAAGTAACGGTACTTTTCTAAATGAAACCAAATGACTGATATAATCTCGCAGATAAATAAACACATAGAGCTTTATGTAACTGCAACTGCACGGGCTAATTGTGAACGCCGGATTACAGTGCAAATAAAGAGAAGCGATATCATGGCATTCTTTAAATTTTAATTATACCTTTTTAGCAATTTGAAGATCATTTGGGGTGGCATTATTGATTTTGAAAATAAACTTTAAGTTAATATATTCGATAAATTATTCGACTTTATTTCATCCTATACTGTACATGTATTACTGTTAACAGACGTTTTTGAGAATTAATTATTTTTGAGTGACCGTTGGTAAAAAAAAAAAAAAAAAAAAAAAGACGTTTTTTTTATTAAACAATTTGATAAAACTTAAAAATGAATTTTTGAAGAATCCATGTAATGGTATAAATCTATTAATATTAATGTGGTCGTAATCCTTCGCCCCCCCCCCCCCCCCTCTCATTTCGACACGATTAAAAATCGACAATACTTTACAGGTAAGAACATCTAAGCTGAAGAATAACGGTAGCTGGCCCCGCCGCGGTGTAAACACGGTCTCAGGTAGCACCGCGATCAAAACCCGCGACGGTGTAACGCGGAAAGGATTAATACACCGCGGAGGGGACGCGGTCTAATACGGGATCCGCGTTGCCTGTACTGTACTTCTCAGTTTGTCCTTTTATTTCATATGAAAGTTAGTCATGTAACCTATGTGCTTCAAGTGACATAAGATTTATTTCATGAATTCATTCATTTCTGTGAATGATTCATAAATTATTTAAATATTGAATGTTTCTCATTTTTTCTTAATTCATAATATTACTTGATCATGATGAGAGTAAAATACTACGCCGATTTTTGTCAATTTTCATTATTATTGCCATCAGTTAAAAAAACTTTTTTTTTTACTTGAATGAGTGCAAATAAGAGATTTCTCCCTTAAGTAATTTACGATATTATGGTACGCAAAGTATTTAAGTGTTGTGCGTAGAACACTTGGCTTGTCGAGTATTGTAAGAAGTCTCGCCTTATTTAAATACGTAGGTTCAATTAGCTTCAAAAACTGGAAGATTCTATGATGACGTTGAAGAAAGATTTTTTCCAGAAAAAATATTGAAAATAATAAACAAAAGTAAGCATCTCGCTACCAATAGCTTTATTAATTCAAATAAAAATTAAATGAAATCTTCCATAAAAGAACTCTGATCACAAAAATTACATGGACAAAGTCGATTTTAAAATCATGGAAAGTACAAAGCACATATTTTTATTTACTGGAAGAAATATTCAACTATTACTACATTTGTTATGATTTAAGATTATGAAATATTCTTCGAAGGGAAAATTCCAAATTGTCATAAAGCATGAAAAATGAGGCTTGTTTGTAAATATAAATTTATCAATGAATTAGTTTTGAAAAGAAAAACAGGCGCACCTATTCTTTCAAATCTTTTATGTTTAGTCATAGATGCTTATCCGAAAAAATTAGCGTAATATCATCAACTAAAAAATTATAAATAAAGATATGAATGAACAACGTGAATCATATCTCTACTATAGGCCTCTTATTTGTAACCTCAAGCATTGTTATTATATCAGCAAAGTTTTATTAATACAAAAGTGGGAAGAAAAACAAAGATACAGCGATACGAGGGCTATAAATAGTATAGATAGGCGATAGAAATCTTGATTAGTGGAACACGTAACACCAAAGTCAGAGGAATCTTCTATTATCTGATTTTCCAGATCTGTGATCATGGCGCACTAAAAAAACAGAAATCCATGGAACCGTCAGATTTACTCTTTTTATGGCGCGAATAAAGTGTAAAGTCTCGATGATGTCGGTAATCCCCTAATCTCTGAGATCATTTCTACAGCATCTTCTTATACATTATGCATGACTCTGTTTGGATCGATGCTGCACTGATATTGACCTGTTGATGAGATGCCGCGAAAAAAAACCTTGCCGTCTGCCCCTGGAAAAGTGATGTAAATAGTAAAGGTGATCAGGTATTTTGACCATCTATCACCAAAGACTGATGGTTTCTAAGATTTGGGTTTTTCCATTGTTCTTAGGTTTGATTGCTGTCCAGAAAAGGCATAGCAAATACCAGGCTTTTCGAGCTAGTACTCAAAAACTTCGGTGGGGATAAAAAATGAGATTTGTAAATATTTTTTTTTTTTTAAAAAGATTACTTAAAACATGAAATAATTTAAACTTTCTCCTGAAAATTCACTTTTCATTTTAAATTTTATTGCCTGTCGTACATGAACAAAAGTTCTGCTCTCTTTTATACAAAAAAATATACACAACTCTGTTTGCGTCTTCTTTTATTCTATAAATCTTGACTTCACAAATTAAATCTTGTTTTGTACCAACTACATTGTAAAACCAATTCTTCACCATTTCTAGTGCAGACATTTTCTGAAAAGTCTACAGTAGTTGTCGGTCTGTTTTTTTCTTTTGGAGGAATTACTTCCCTAGCTGTTTAACAATGATGTAATTATTTTTTGTAATGTCGTGAATTAAGAGTACATCACTTCTAAAGCATGTTGTCGGCACACTGGTTTCTGTTAGAAAAACTAGGAAGATGTCAATCTAAATTAAGATCAACTTCATTTTTCAGCGTTACAGATTAAAAATCGTAATCACTTACATATTTTCTGCTAATTTTTAGAACATTTCCGATAAAAATTTGACTTCTTTATCTTTAAAAAAGATAATTCTATATTCTAAGCAGATTCAGATCAAAATACTGGAAAATCTCAAATTTATGAACAAAAAACGTAAAGATATCAAATATGATGTCTGGAAACGACTTTCTTATCAAAGAAAATGACAGAGAGAATAACCCTGTAAATATATATATTAAACTGTGACACCCTTAGATAAATCACTGGCTGTAACCATTATAAATCCCACAGTGTCAGGGTGTTCGGCTCTTGCACTGACTGACATGTATACATGTTAGTAACCGAATTTTTCTCTCTCGTTCCAAGAATGTACGGGGACCGAAACTCAGGGAGAAACCCATCAATGTATATTTTAAGTTACGTTAAAAATAAGGAACATAAAGACTATGACTTCGTTCAACATTTCTTTTATACTTATTTATCAAAAGCAATTTAGTTTCAGGGACTTTTGCTCATTAAAAGTGAACTAAGCTACCGTTTGATGAAACAAAGTCCTAATCTAATAATACACTAAACTTAACTTTTTTAGCTCCTCGGCCATTTTAGAATTTCTTTGCATGTGCATTTAAATGCTAAAGTACACTGTGTACATTTTAGATCTCAGACACTTTTTTTCAGCGTTTTAACTCATATGATCCGAGGGTGAGAAATTTCTGTCGCAAAAAGTAATTCAAACATTTCAATTCATCAATAAAAATCTGTTAAGTGTGACTGATGAGTACTATATACTAATAGCATTTTGAGTAAGTATGGATTTTTCTACAATTATAAATCAAGAGTCTGAGAAACACACCACGTACAAATAGGTATGATTGTGTCAACGGCTTTTACAGGTAATCTGCGTCCAAGATAGTACTTGGTCTATGCAGAACTATTTCATCTTGAACAAGATTGACTGCAAAGGGTAAAAGAAAAATCAAAGATGTCACTTGAGTGACTGTTTCGCATAAACGTATATTCCTGAACATAAATTACCTAGTAAATGTTGATATCCCTACGCTCCAATCATCTCTTTGCAAGTTGTATCTTTCTGCGGAGTCAACATAAAGTTCAGAAGAGATGCGTAATTTCTCCTCTTTATACTAAACATTTGGGTGAGCTCATGTTTATTCATTTTTTTTCAATGTTTGAGTAACCACATCATAGGGTTACAAGATGTAAATATTTTTCCAATTAAATATTAATTCTTAGTAGTTGGTGATCAAAAGCAACAACTTTTGGAATGTGTGAACTTAACTGTTTAAAGGAGAATAGGTTTATCAACATATTCATGATGTTATATATATGTACATATACATGTAGTACTTAACTTTTCTGTATTTGTATACAAAATCTGACAAGCGGCTAGCTGAGCAAGAAATTTAGCAGCTAGTGGTTTAGTTATGGCAAAAGAGCTCCTGTGCTCTTGAATAGAACCTATACTTTATATTCTTTTTTTTTTAAATATTAACCTTGAATTTGTGAAGATTTCCTGTACTTCAAATGTATCATAAGATAGTGTTTTCCGTTTCCAAATAAAAAATTCAATGTTCTCTTATCTCAAAAATTTTATTCGTCTACTTTGCACAAGTTTTGTTGCCTCGAGATGCAAAAGATCTGAATGTCCATGATGTGATCTACATATATTGCTTTTTTGACGTTCCATTGTTATGTTTGGGTTATTAAGCTTCAGGGGAGGCAAAAACTTATTTCCAATATAGACCGTTTAGAATACTATTAACAAAAATTAGAGGTACAATATATTTACAGAATTCTGCGATAACAGAGGCGTTGAATGAAATTCCCAGATGTTTAATTGAAAGGTTCTTTTTATTAAAAACCTGTACAGTTCCTACTCAAGCAAACTTATTCAACTTCAGATTTTCACTGGCTAAATCTTAAAATTCTTTTTAACTGTTTGGCCTTTGGTTATTTTCAATCTTTAAGCACTAAACGATCTTCAGTTCTTACCGATATCAAACATGCACACATGCAATTTAATCTCGTCGGCTGCAGGTGCCATTCATCTTTTTCGGTGTCTATAGTACAAAATTGATACTTGTAATTTCGCTCCCTGATATAATGCTCCTCTAGGTAATGGAAGGGATAAGATTTTCCAACATTTCATTACAGGGAATGCACTGGGCTTGAACCCTTGTCCGGAAATTTGGAATCCTTTAGATTTCCTTTCTTTTACAACTGAAGACGACGTCAATTTTGTTCCAGACCTCTGAGAGACAGGTGTAGAACGTTTGATCATTTGTAACAAATTAATGTTTAAGAGCAATTCATTGAGAAGTACGAAAGAATTTACAAATGCAAAGAATTCTCTTTTCATTAAACAAGTATCCTACAGGAATACAACATTGAACAAGATGCGTTTAGGTCAATGTCATGCTTTGGTGTGGTTGCAGTATCAAACAAATAGGAATATTAAGGTTTTTAAAATACGAGGGAAAACTCTTGGAATTTTTTTCTTTCGACCTATTTAACTTTTTCCTTCAACTAACCGATGCATCATTTGCGCGTGGTTAAAACATGTACCAGTCCATGCCATCGTCTAGTGCACAGCGCCACACAATGAGATAAATGGTTGATGAAAAGTATCAATTTTTAAGCCACATTTGGCGTATTTTTTGCTAAGTTCAGATAACAAAAAATTAAACAAAAATCTCTGTATTTGTTTTATTATTGTACATAAAGAAAGAACTTAAATGCTGTAAATTTACACGATTTTAAATCAATCGTGTTTCAAAAATATCGAAAATTTAAAACAATATAACAGATTTATTTACCGACTTCACAAAAATAACTTATATGTACAATATATAATTTCAATTTGACTATAAAGCGAATTTAGGTCTATGTTCTTATCTTTAAATGTGGATCCTGAACGGTATTGTTTTGTCATTATGTCGTTTAATTTATATTGAAAAGCTTATTCCTTTTATCAATTTCTTTGAGATATGATTTTTGCACGCATTTCTGTTGTTTTTAATCTCAATGATTTTGAAATATACATTTGCAATTATATAATCCAGAGAAGTAAGGCGTATTATCATGCTTTGTTTTCATACATTGGGACGGTGTGTAGCAAAAATGTTTCTTATTTTCCAAATATCACCAATATTTTTTTCCTATAAATTAAATACAATTTACATTCAAATAATTTCTTAAAAATAATTTCCCATGGGAATATCGACATTGCATCAGATCAAATACACTTTAATCTATTTAAATCATCCGATTCATTTCACCATTAAAAGAAATAAAATATTATCAAGTTTCAAAAACACTTTAAAAACAAAAAAAAAACTTTACTGTATATATATAAATATAATCGATAAAGGCGTTTTCCTTATTGACATATGTAACGACTTTATTTTCACTGTTATCGCACACCGAAATTTGACCTACAACTTCTCTTTGCATCGCAAGGCAAGTCTCTAATCAAAGTTTACGCCCTAATAAATATATGATCTCTTCAATTTTTCATATGGTTTCACGGCGATGCACTCTATGAAATCAAGGCATTGAAGTATTGAATCATTAATCATGTTAAACTTACTCGTTTGGCTACAAGGAGTTTTAACCATTTGTGTGCATTATATGCTTGGCCAGAAGAGGGTTTATATCTTTAAAAAGGTTTTTATTGGACGTGTGTGTTTTATAGGTTTATTGTGACTTACATTGGTTGAAATTATCGGTTATTTGGTACAACCTTAATTACCACAAAACAGTTTTCGCATGATTTATGACAAGTTATAAGCATAAGACAACGATATACTACTTTTATCTTAAACATTCATTATTTGTCAAGGCATAAAAAAGATTTTTGATTGAGTGCATCTTTTCTCGGTCTTGTCTAAATAATTTATGAATGTTGGGGGAAGAGAAAAAACGCAAAACCACAATCAAAACAATATATGTTTAGAATTCTTCATTAATTACCATTTAGTAATAAGGTATTCAGTGGAATACCTTAGTCCCAAAACCATTCGCTTCCTCGAAGGTCGTTTTTGTACCAAAACAATTGCACTCTTGTCGCTACGATGGGCTTGGTTGTTTTAGAAATAAACATTTGCTTGTACTTCGCAAGATGATTCCTTGTTAATGCAACACCTTTTGGTCTATTTTGGGTAGGAAATTCAACTATACATTGGTGAAATCAAATTTGTTTTTGGAAAGATACCTTAAAAGAAAATTATTTAACAGAGTGAAGAAACATTGGAAAACTTGTTACCAAAAGGGGACGAGTGCAGAACAGGTGTGGTTTATGGAAGTTGTTCCACTTCGTTGACAAGAAACATATCCGTTCCTGTACAACCTTCAAGCTGCACTATAAACTCTTTGATGTTTTAACATGGCTCCGATCTTTTTTAATATGAAATCTTTCTTTATAAGCTATTGATGAAATTAATTAAAAATTAATATCCGATTCAGGTTGAAAGCTCAGACATTGATTCTAATTGTTTATTCTTTTTATGTTTAATCTATTCTTGTCAGTGGTTCAAAGCATGGGAAATTGTACGTTGACAATATAGGTTTTGAAAGATGAAGAAAAATCGGTTGCATGTCAGAAAGGAAAACTAAGTTTCCAATTTTTTGACAAAATAATAAACTGATTGTTTTCTTTTGACACCATATATCCTTTATTTATCTTAATCATATCAAAAAATAATAATTATTAGATTATAAGCTATATAGTATGCTATATATATCGTGTATTATTAATGCTTCCTGTCAGTTTGTCTCTATATAACCCATACCCTACTATTCTCGACTAAGGATTTATATAGCGTAACATATACAAAATACATTGTAATCCAATACAATCTTGATCAGTAGAACGATTTACAGTAAAAGATTGGGCATTTCTTTCTGATATCAATTACACACGATCATATTGCATGGTGATTTTGAAACTGTTAATTGGTTTACACTCATATGAAGATTGAATGATTACTGTCAACATATTAAAAAGATATTAACTGTACCCGGAAATGATTGGAAGATTTAATTCGAAATATGAGAACATTGCAATGTCTCTTTTCCCACAATAAAAAAAGTCATCAGCAATATATATTTTATTTATATATAATGAAAAACTTTCAAACACTTCAAATAGAGAGAGAGAGAGAGAGAGAGAGAGAGAGAGAGGTGAAAGATGTACATAAAACGAGTCCAAAGTTAAAAGCTTGACAGAGTGTGTAAAAATGGTCTGTCTCACTGAAACCAAAGTTCAGAGGTACATCATGTCAGAAAGCTAGATGTCAGTATTTTTTTTACGATGACCATAAAGGAAAAAAACAATGAGTCAAGAACAAATGAAGAAAACTCAAGCCAAAGTTTGTACCGAGACAAAAAAAAATCCGATTTCAACCGAAGAGGTCTACAGTTTAGGGGGCGCATAGACCATGGCCGCAATTGTTTGACCCCGCAAGAGTACGTGGAAACGCCTAGGGAAGGTCGAGGGTCACATGATCATGTTTATATCAGATATTGCGTTCATCGCTATTAGTACTACGATCTTTAAATTTTTCTTTTAGGCTGACAAAAATGTTTTTTCGCACGTAGTGTAAGGATTGGAAAGCAAGTTTGATAATAAAAAAAATGTGAAATCTTTTGACAAATCAAATAAATTGCTTGGTAAATAAATTATTTTGTCAAAGCAGTTTGTAGTCGTGTTTGTTGTGTTGTGTTTGAAGCTGATTGGTGTGTTTTTAAGTTCACAAGTATATTGAAATTTGATAATGAAAATTAAATCTGTACCAAAACACCTTTGACAACACCTCAGAAACATAAGTGATCCTGGGAATATATTTTCCTGTTACTTTTCTTGAATAATTGGCAAAAATAGATCCGGATTTGTTCAATTAATATTATATCGGTACTGATTTGCGTATGTCGCCTACTTTTTTTTAAAATGCTTCGTGCAACGTTTAAGAAATGATAAACACAGGACAAATATATTCAAATCCACATAGTTGCTCTGTCAGAAAATCATCAAGATTAACGTTTTGTATACCACAATAATTTCTGTCTCATGAAATTTATAACTATGTAAGTAAGCAGTCGTACTTTTAATTTTTTTATACATATACTTAATACTTGTTATAATTATTACATGAACATGAACAGCACTATAATTATCATATTCTCCGGCTTATATAAACAAGGCTACGCGATTTGCATTTTAATTTTGCCAACTTTTTGCATTCCACTCCGGTCCATAATAAAAACAAAATAGTGCATACAAACAAATACCTTGGAATTTCTGTATCTCATGTTTATTCCTATAAAGCTTTATCTGGATTTTTGAATTATTAGTATTTTATTGGATAGGGCTTCTCTTTTGAAGCAGTTATCTACAATTAATTCAATTAACTTCAATCAAAACTGAAATCATTATCATTTTTATGTCATAGGAAATTTTTTTTCTCTTTTAATTGAAAAATAAAAAAAAATCTTATATTATATGTATGGTTATACTTGTTGCAGATGTTTCAGATAAAAAAACATTATCCGCTTAAGCGGGATAAATATTATCTCCATTAACTGCAACGTTATAGAAGCTTGTTTCATTGACACTTATACAAATGGCGTGCTTAGCGGCTTTAAAGTATTAATGGACAAACGACAGTTGTTTTCTTTAGAAAGGAAAAAATAATATTCAGTGGATGTAAATATGATGCAGTACTAGTACACTCCCATACTAACACTTTACAATTTGTAATAGCCCATATTTTCTTGGAATCGGGTTAGCATTGACTCTTGTCATTTTCATTTGAAAAGGGGGAAAAAAAAAGTAGCACAAGCCTGTCGTACAGAATTTAATGAATTTAAATAAACTGTATATGTTTTAAAAAAAAAACAGTATTTAAATGATTTTTTTATAAATATCTTTGAAATATGGAGATAACAAACAGTTCATTAAAATAATTATTTAAATTGGAAGCACGGCAAATACGGACCTCTAAAACATCAGAGATGGGATCAAGTGTCAAGGAGAAGTCAGCAGTCTTTGTCGACCAGTCACATCCGCATTGTGCTCTTTGTTATGATCGGGGAAGTCTAAAATCTGTGTTATTGATGGCCTTACAATTCATATGAAAACGTCAGTCAACACTAGTCTTAATGACAGATTGTGTTTTCTGACAAGGTCATTGTATCGACAATAAAAAAAATTGCAAAAATGAGAAGAGCATGCTCAATTCGAACAATTTCTAAAACGAGGTAAATTATTGACAAACAAGTTGATGAAACACGAATATTGGCAGTCTCGTTTAAAGTCATCATTTCGTAAGTTCTATGTTCGATACAATGACCTTGTCAGCGAATACAATTTATCATTGAGTCAAATGCTGACTGACTTTTTTCATACTATTTGTTAGTCCACTATTTATACACTGAATTGACGACGGATTTTTTCGCTATTTCCCAATCATGACAAGGAGCACAGGGCGAGTGTGACCGGTCAGGCAGGGGATGCTCACTCACTCCTCTATGGCACCTAATCCTATCTCTAATATTTTGGAGATCCGTGTTTGCTCTTCTATTTTGTTTTATGGACTTTGAGCTTGAATACTGTTTGTTATCTCCATATATTTCATTGAAACAAAAGTGACGATATTTTTGTTTTTCAACTTCCATTTTTATTGGGAGAGGGGGTAAAAACTTGCCTCATTTTGGAATTGTTCGTACAAAGAGCATGTTCGTAACAAATCAACAGGGGGATAACATGTTAAACCATTAGCAGGTAATAAGGGTACCGCACAAGCATGGGAAGATGACGAAAGAAAAGAGTTAGGGAAAGTTAATCATCACGTTTATCATAAAGTTAAGCCGTTAGATTACTATTCACGTCTTTTTCTAATAAAATATCCAACTATGGAACAGATGTGTCAAACTCTTTGGTGTCTTTTATTTCGAAATTCACTGGAGTATATCGAGTCGACATATGTATTAGAACATAAATTAAACATTCCTCTTCTGAGAGAAATATCTGTAAGAAACATAAATTAAACATTTATTAGTTAAAGAGAAATATCCGTAAGTTACAAGAGTACAATGTGTTTGTTTTATGAGATATCTTTTTTTAATAAATCGTAAATGGGTTTGCTGTACATATAATAGTTTCTGGTGCTATGTTTGTTGCTTTCATCGATGTACTGCATTATACATTTAATTTAATGATTTCTTTCGGAATGAGGCTACATTTTGTTAATTTGAACATAACCTTAGCACTTTCTTTCAAAAGCTCTCTCGTCGTTAAAAGAGGGAATTCTATAGCATCAAAATGCACGTACTTCCAAAACACTAGAAAGAATTATACAGACGAATGACGAAAAAAAACTTCATCCTTCACCCCACAAACTGCATCTTTAACCTCAGTAGTATGTACATGGCATAGTTTGGGATGATAAATTGATTTATGACGTCTAAGAAATAACGCAAATATGCAGCTATAATTCAACCCTTTGTTAAGTATCTTCATTCATATTTCCATAATATCTGTCATATAATGTGTGTTAATTGAAAACAGTTGTGACCTCACTTGTTCAGCAATTAAACACCTGATTTCTACATATACCAGTCGGTGTAAAACATAAACACACAACATCTATGTCGCTGCTCCGAAGTTAACGAAAAGTTGTTGCATTCCTAGACTAAGTGAAGGATGGAAAGTATCGTATAAAATCTACATTTTACCGAAAGCCTTGAAAATTCACTGATAATCGTTCACAGTAGGAAAAATGTATATTATGATGGTGCCAAAGGCTTTTCGTCCTAAGTAAAAGTACATGTGCATCTAAATGCAAAACTAAAAGTCAACGAACTTTTCGTTTGTTTCTTTTGAACAATTACCAAGGTCCTTTTATTTATTTTCGTTGTTTTCATGAAGGACGAATATATTCATCAAATTGATAGATTATATGTATCATCTAAGACCTTGATGGACCATTTGACCCCTTTGAATTCATTTAATTCGCAGCAATTTTTTAACCATGTACTATACTCTAGAATTTGTGTCGGTATGTCTGTATTTGATCAAATATGCCTGACAACGATGTTTCACTTGCAATGGACAATCAATTACTGGAGACATTGTAAAGTACTGGTAAAAAAGATGAAAAACATTCAAACAACCGACTTTAATTGGTGATGTACAGACACCCAACTCAAACTAGATGTATGTGATTGTTAGAAATGTTTCTAAACACAATACTCACAATGCAAGAGATCCTTGTTCACTTTTTCTGCAAGTAGTAATTTTAAGATATCTTTATCTAAAACTCTTTCATTTATAATACACTGTATACCTTAATCTACTTCTATAGATATAAACAGATGAATATATGTATACAATGTATATCTAAATGAAGAATAGACATACATATATCAAAAATCCAAAATAACGTATGTACACCGTTCTCTTACTCTCGGACTTAGTTGCTTGCAATTGAATGAAGGTCATAGATCTTATGTTATACAAACTTATATGCTTGGCATTATTGGTGCTATTCTTGCCAAATATATAAATTTCAAATAATTGCGCCCCGTTATTGGCAGACCTATTTGTGTACTCTTATGAAGCAAAATTTTTCAAAGCATATGTCATGAAAATGAATGAGAAAATTCTTGCCGTGGTCTTCAACTAGACATTTAGATATATCGATGACATATTGTCAATTAACAATATTTATTTCCATTCTTATATATGTCGACATGATATATCCCGGTGTCCAGTGACCTTGAAATAAAAGATACCACATTTATATTTGGATATTTTACCAGAAAAAGACGTACATGGTTATCTTACAACAAGGCTTTATGATATACACATAAGGATTTTAACTTTTTAATCGTCAGCTACCCTTACATATGCAACAATATAATACCTTTCACACCTGCAAACGGAGCTTATATCTTTCAGTTGTTTCGATGCGGAAGAGCATGCTCTACGTTTGAACAATTTCTAAAACGAGGTAAAGTCATTTACAAACAAGTTTAGGAAACAAATATATCAGCAGTCTCGTTCAAAATCATTTCGTAAGTTATATGGTCGATACATATTGACAATTTTATCATTAAGTCAAATGCTGACTGACTTTTTTCATACATATATACTGATTGTTAGGCTATTATTTACACGTTACTGAGTTGTCCACGGACTTTTCCGTTATTTCCCGACCAAGACAGGGAGCAAACGGCGGGTGTGACCGATCGCCAGGGGATGCTCTGTCCTAAATGGCACCTGTTTCCACTTCTGATGTTTTGGAGGTATGTGTTTGCTTCGTTCCTATTTTGTAATGTTTAAAAGACTTTTTAGCTCGAAAACTATTCGTTTTCTCCACACAATTCATGATAAAGTACATGTACATACTAAAAATTTGTTCTAGCGATTTTGTTAATCCGAACTTTTTAATAGAAGTAGGTTATACCGATGTAATTGTGATATAATAGCGTACAAATGAAATATTTAAATAAAATGTACTTTTTTTCCAATAGCTGTCCATATCTCATTTTTTTTAATAAATAACCATGTTATCGATTCATTTTCTGTCCATATATTATGCAAATGAATACACAAAAAATAATGCATATTTGATAATTTATTAATCCTTATATTTACAATATTTGCTGGATCCATTCCCATTTTGATTTCAAGGCTGCATTAGAAATATTTTTTTATATATGAAAAGTAAATATAAATGTATGGCATGTCAGTATCATGCTTCCTGAATGTCACTTTCAGTGTCAATTATCACAAGAAATCAAGCTGCATACACCAAACAAAACGGATGTGGAAGAGTACATGAAATTGGAGTAGGTCAAAGTAAACCGTAAAAATAAGACATATATTTTAATTTTCTACCTAGCCAACTCTAAAATTATTTAGGAGATGATAAATGTGTCATAAATAAGATGAAGAAACTAACATAAATGTCATATCACATTTATTTATACCTGTGTTAGTTTTTGGACAGGTGCGAATTCCATTACCCACAGTTTATAATTCAGAAATAGCGACTTTCGGTACATTTGTATTTATTTTCATGGTGGAAAAACGAAACGCACTGAATAGCCACACGCTCCAACACGAATAGCTTAAGTCCAACCTTAATTAAAAGGATAATTAATTGTACTGGATTTTGTTTATTCGCACCGGTTAACTTCATTAGGACATAAGCCGCCAATGGATATGCAAGCGCATTTACCGGTAACACGTTTATAAAGGCCGAGCATTATTAGATTACATTATCTTATTTTCCTCTCTCTTTGGACACCCCCTTAGACGGTAATTGGGTGATTAATGCCAATATTCAAGGTGGAATAAACCTCCTTGTCGCGAACTTGCATATTAAATAATAATCCGATTTGTACGTGATCAGTTTCTTATTGAACCTAACTTCTTGAAACTTATTTGTTAAAAAAAAAAGAAAAGAAAAGGAATGAATTGCACTGTCTTGTCCTTGTGGAGTGTCATATTAAAGAGAGATGCCACAAAAATTCGGTCGTCCGCGATAGCAAATGTCACCCATTCCAGCTGTCTAACCAATGCTTTTCGTCTTGTAAGAGAAAACCTATATTATTATAGAAAAAAATATCATTTACAATGGTAACACAATTTATATTTGTTGTGCAGTAGGCATTTTTAGCTTTCTGATTTATGACTTTGTTATACAAAGAATGACATTATCTGGCAGATTTATGATAATCTAATTTTTATTTAAAATGTAAATGCTAATTACAGTGGGACCTAATGAACTGTTTGTCTATTTTGAAACTTCATTCTTTACCCTGTTAATTATTAATTTGATAAATTAAATCAGCTACCCTCAAATATTTCTATTTTTCTCTTGAAATTCGGTGATTTATCTTTAGAATGCACAAGACTGGAACATACTTATTAATTTCTTATGATCGTCTGTTGCTAACCTTTGGCACACATGCATCTCAAGATAACTGTTACACAAAAATGAAAACTCCTCGGGAAAATGAAAAAAAGGATATCTGAGATTTGAATGTGAAAAAAACTCCGAAAAGTGCGGACATATATTATCTTATAAGCTTGCGTGTGGCGATCCTAGACTTTGCGCTGTTTCAGTAAAATCCCTTCCCGTGCTCTCAGCGATACATATACGAGTTCCCAGCGTCTGGAATTAAGTCCTTTAAACCTCCTTTCGGATCAGTGCGGTTAACCACATAAATTAGATGAGGTTAAAATCTTTTTAATTTTTTAACCGCATTGATAGTGCTCCTGTGTACATGTTTACGAAACCAATCTACATACTATTAAAATAGCTCCGCCATGTGTTTTTGTATTTCAGTAGTTGTAATTCGGGACTCCATTGTGAGATGTGTAAATATACCTACAAATTAGATATGTGCGAGTTTTACCTTACTATATTCATTACACCAGTTAGGAGAAAAGAAGATCTCTACACTTAAATACCCTCAAAAATTCAATTCCTTAAATTTCACAACTCGTCGCCTGGGGATCATAAGATAGGGGTATAACCGTACATTTAGGATTATTTTCCCGCAGTCCCTTGTGATGAGATTCTCCACGGAATTCTATAATGGAGGCTGAAATAGGATTAACGTGCTAGGGTTTGCATGTCACCTATTTTATTTACATGATGATGCAGAATTAGGGCCAGTGCACCAAGAATTAGAGCATATAGGTCGAATGATGTCCTGAGAAATGTTACGTTTTCGCTTACTTCAACAATTCGCCTAGGTCAAGGTACGCATTGGTATGCATAATGCATAGAAGTTAGGCATTCCGCCGTAAACAGTTGTATGATACACCTGGTACTTGTACACAGAAGTCTAATTTATTTAGATAAATCAAGCTGACTGATGTGTTCTTAAGTCATTGCATGTGGTTGCAGTATCGCTCCAATTACCAATTTAAAAGAAAAATGGGGGAAAATAACACATTGCGATTTGCCCGAATCGTACGAAACATCCCAAAGAACACTGTTAATGCCACAGTTTATGATTGCAAAAGCAGGTTGCAAAAAACCACATACCTGTTTGATCAAATCAGGACAAATGTTGATGGTTGTTTATTAATGCATAGTCAAAAATAATTTCAAGAAATTGTACCAAAAAAGCAAATTCAAAGAATTGTGGCTGTCTTTGCGGGTGAGATGTCATTTTTTATGACATATTGTCATGATTGTGTTAAAAATGAACGCCCTATCATATGTCATTCAAAAATTATCACCAAAGTTGATTTTTTCTTAAAATTAGTTCAAACATGAAGGTCAGAGTCAATGGGTCAGAAATCATAGCATGCTCAAAAATATCTTGTCACATGCAATGCACCTGTGAAATAGGAAAGCCCTTACTCTTCTCAATCAGAAAAAATAACATTTTTGAAAAGTAGGTCAAACTTCATGGTCAAGGTCACAGGGTTTAAAATTATAGTGTATTTAGAAAGGTCTTGTAACAGGTCAAATTTTGTATATTACATAGGCCTACAAAGGCCTGGTATGAAACAAGTCAGCTAATTGCGAATGACTTAATTTGCTAAAAAAAATTCATATAACAACCTTGGAATACACGAAATGTTGATACACAAAGATTGTTGAAATCCTTGTAATAGCAACTTATCCGTCAGTAGCCTGTCTCTGTTAAAACATTGATCGTATGCTAATACGAGTACGTTCGTACTCGATTTATGCTCTTAAGTACTAAGATGAAAACGGGATATTACTACTAAATATAAAGGAAAGTTGACGATGGAAAAGCTTAAGTCATCTCTATATTTAGTTCTTAATTGGTCCTTATTGTCTAAAGCCGGTAAACATCCAAATATGAAACAGAAATGCCCATCTGAATTCCAAAAGTTCACTGATAAATTTGTTCTCCAAATACTACATAAATATTGTCATTGAAGATCTTCAGCATCTTTTTTACTGTCAACTTTCGAGTACAATAGTAAGTAATTTTCCTGATGACCAATCAAAAGGTTTGAAGTCTTTGGAAACAACGTCTTCAAACAAAGTCTTTGAATTACAATAGGTATAAGTTGTGCTCCTTCATAAGCATACTTGTTTTGATATTCCTTTGAGGTGAAATTTATTTTTAAAAACTTCAACATGAGAAGAAGCAAGATGTGTTTGTAAAACACTGATGCCCCCATATGGCAACATAGCGAAGATTAAACTTTTCTTAAATGCAAATTAAATATGCTGGTACCCAAGGTAATGTCTTCTCACAAGAAATACAATTGTGAAATATGAAAGCCCTAGCACCGCCTGTTCAAAAGTTATGCCCAAGATTTTGAGAAATAGGTCAAACTCCAGGGTCAAGGTAAAAGGTCAAAGTTTCTAAGGAAAGGTACAATGAAATAACGTCACAAGGATTTAATATTTGAAGTATGAAAGCCCTAGCCCTTACCCTTCACTTTTGTAAGGTAAAGGCTAGGGCTTTCATACTTCACATATGCAATTCTTGTGACAAGACCTTTCATTTGATACCAACAACTTTGACCCTTTGACCTTGACTTTGGAGCTTGATCTTCTTTTTAAAACCTGCAACCTTGGCCATAACTTTTGAACATTAAAGGCTAGGGCTTTCATACTTCACATACAAGTATTTAATTTTTGTGACAAGACCTTTCATTGGATATCTACAAATTTGACCCTTTGACCTTGGAGTATGACCTACTTTTGAAACAACAATTACCTTGGCAATGACTTTTGAACTGTAAGGCTATGACTTTCATACTTCACATTTGTATTCTTTGTGACAAAACCTTCCATTGGATATAACAACTTTGACCTTTTTACACTGACCTACTTTTAAAAACCCTAACCTTGGCCTAACCTTACCCTAAAGCCTTTCATTAGAAACCAACAACCTTTACAATTTGACCTTGACTCTGGAGTTTGACCTAACTTTCAAAAACTTATCCTTGGCCATAACTTTTGAACAGGTTGTGCTAGGGTTTTATATTTCATATTTGTATTTCTTGTGAGAAAGCCTTATTTGGGTATCAACATGTTTGATTTGCATTTGAGAAAACTTAATCTTCGCTATGTTGCCAAAAGGGGCATTAGTGTTTCACAAACACATCTTTTTTTCTTCCTTTTAATGTGTCTAACAATACACATCTTGTCAATGATGGTAGGGACTGAAATTATTTACGGTTTTAATTCTGACAAGTTTGGCTTTCCAGAAAGCCTGAAATGTCATCTCTTTGGTATCAATAATGTCAAAGAAATAAAACAGAAAGGGAAATATTTTAATGCAATAAATACATGGATTATTACACCTGAAGTTCCCAAATGACTTATTCAGCAAACTCCACAGTAAAGTACGCAGTTTCATTTGGCCGCAGTACATATATGGAAAGCATGGACGTCTGCGAGAGCACCCAAGGCGATTTTTGGTGAAATTTCATGCTAGCGGTATTTCTTAACACCATACGGAATTATCAACAATAATTATCATTCATTTAAAAGCAGCTAATCATTAAAGTTTGACAGGAATTAATTTAATAAATCCAATTACAGACTAAAAAATTAACATAAAATTAGCGTTGACCACTCTTCATACATTTTTTGCAGAATCTAATTGTAAGCTTGTTCTTTTGTGCGAGAACCAGTTTTTCCCTTCGCGTCAACAAATCTTTATATAGAAATCACGTCATTGTCAATTCTCCTTGTGTGGCTTACCAATTTAATAAGGCATGGTATTTAGGATCAATATATATACGACACACCGAAACTATAGATATTTATAAGCATCGTACTTCTTTTCTAAATTTTCCTTGGCTTTCAAATAGGCCTAAACCGAAAGTAGATCACACACTCCTAAGCTAGTTCTTCTAAAAGAAAACCAGTTTACAGGCTACTTGGAACTCTGTAAAACATCGAGGACTCCCGAAAGATTAATGGAGGCTTACACTAGGACTTCACTTCCGGCTTTCAATCTTAATGTGTCATCTCCCGAGGGAGATGACAATTATGCTCTTTCTGCTTGAATTCTTACGCTTTTTTTTACTCAGCTGTTTTTTTTCCATTATTTCTGTAAAAAGTGCATATCAATCTGATTCTTATGTTTGATTTAGTGCTTCATTTAATTTACTATTGTGATTAATACATGACTTTATTTTTTGCTTCTCTCTCAATGCAAACAATGTGGATAACATTCTTTTTATGCCCCCGCCTTCGAAGATTCAGGGGTTTATTTATGGTGTCCGTCTAGCTGTATATCTATCCGTCTGTCTGTTTGTCTGATTGTCTGCAAAAACTTTAACCTTGCTTATAACTTTTAATTTAGTGGTGCTATGCCTTTCATATTTCACATGTGTATTCCCTGTGAAAAGACCTTTCTTTGGGTACCACCAATTTTGACCTTATGACTTTGACCATGGAGTTTGACATACATTTACACAAAAATTCCAAACTTTTACTTTGACCATAACTTTGAACTGTAGATACCAGGACTCTCATACTTCACATGTATTCTTTGAATACCAACATCTTTGACCTTTTGACCTTGACCTTGAAGATCTAAGTACTTTTAAAAAACTTTAACTTTGGCCATAACCTTTGAACGGAAAAGGCTAGGGCTTCCATACTTCACATATGTAATGAATGTGAAAGATCTTTCATTAGATACCAACAACTTTGACCTTGACCTTGGAGTTCGATCTACCTTTTTAAAAATAAACCTTGACCATAACTTTTGAAGGCTTAGGGCTAGGGCTTTCATTCTTCACATATTTAATCCATGCGACCCTTTGACCTTTACCTTGGAGCTGACCTACTTTTTAAAAAGTTTGACCTTGGCTATACTTTTCAGTATACTTTTATGCTATGGCTTGCATACTTCACATCTATAATCCATGTGACAAAACCTTTGTTTAGAAACCAACAACTTAGACCCTTTGATCCTGACCCTGGAGTTTGACCTACCTTTCAAAAACTTATCCTTGGCCATAACGTTTGAGCAGTAGTGCTAAGGCTTTCATATTTCACAATTGTATTTCTTGTGATAAGACCTTACTTTGGGTACCAACATATTTAAATTGCATTAAGAAAAGTTTATTCTTCGCTATGTTGCCATATGGGGGCATCAGTATTTTACAAACACATCTTGTTTTTATCTGTTTTAAGCTGGATCACTTTTCGATTTTTTGACTTTTTTTATCCACAACGCAGAAGTAAAAAGTGTTATAGCTTACCAATAGCAGTATGTTCTTCATCAAAAAAAAAAGAATTAAAGAAAGAGAAAGAATTTAGAAGTAGTAAATATTCAATCCTGAATCTTTGATTTTGTTCCCATGATAATTTATAATTAAGCATCATAAGGTAGTCATGTAAGACAGAAATTGGACTTAGATGCAATATTATGGGCGTATCTATAGCTGTACGCCGAATGTCTCAATATTAGGCAATACCTCCCATTTAAGAAAACTCGAATACACGATAAACCACTAGGTGGGTATTTGTTAGTATAACAAAGTATTAAACTTTGCACCAAAGGGAACTACCTGCATTGATTCCATATGACGTCATATAAAGCCTCATAAGAATGGATCTACTTGTTCAACATTATGCAAAGAAAAATAAGAACGGGATAATAAATATAACTGATTACATGCTCAATACAGATCTTTAACATAATGAAACCTAAGTTAGCTTGTCTTTTACCTAAGATGATAACAATGTCACACGAAAATGTCACGTTTCTATTTAGGAAGAGAAAAATTAATTATCAAACTTAAGACTAGGCGTTAATTTACTGAGGCCTAAAGAGTTGATATTTAATTTTCAATTAGTGAATGAAGTCAACATTGTGTAACATTGCTTGGAATAAGACTTGAAGATGATATTTTTTATTTGTCTGAGCAGGTATTTATTATGTACAGGATATGATAATACACAAAGGAATCATTCATTTTACTTTTTAAATCAAATATGTGGAGATAACGAATATTATTATTTTTCTGTGTTGTTCCAACTATCTGATTGGCTCAAACTGGATCACATGATCAAGTATAAAAAGTGTTACGGACTCGATGTTTCTATTTTAAAAATTTATAGACCTGCTGTTTCTAAAATTGGAAACGTTCTTCTGTGAAGCAACAATAGTGCTGACGTCACAATAGTCTTTATAGACTGGATGTTTCTAAAAACAGATACTGCATCTGGTTTTCATTACTGTGACGTCATAATGCAATTACATAACAATGCCTTGTATGAGAAGGTACTGAGTATTATAAAGAAGGATTTTAAGACATTTCTTATTAACTAATAAAAAATAATAAAACAATTGTAGCCTTTTGATTCGGTACAACCCTTCGATATATAGACCTTAGAGAAAGCATATCGACCTCGCACTTCGTGCTCGGTCGATATGCTTTTTCTAAGGTCTATATATCGAGGGATTGACCTCATCAAAAGGCTATAATTGTATAATATTCGAGCTCAAAAGTCCATAAAACATAACAAAATAGCAGCGGAGCAAACACGGACCTCCAAAACATCAGGTTGGATCTGGTTGCATGCAGAAGTGAGCATTCTTTGCCGACCTGTCAAACCCGTAGTGTGCTCCTTGTTTTGGGAATAAATACGGAAAAATCTGTAGACAACTCAGTGTTTAAATAATGACCTAACAATCAGTATGAAGAACGTCAGACAACATTTGACTCAATGATAAATTGTATTTGTTGACAAGGTCCTTGTATCATCGACCAAAGAACTTACGAAATTATGACATTATATGAGTCTTCAGATATTTTTGTTTCATTTTTTTTGTTTGTCAATAACGTACCTCGTTTTAAAAAATTTTTTTACGTAGAACATGTTCTTCCGTATCTAATCAACTTAGAGTTAAAAACTCCGTATGTAGGTGACAAAGGTACCAGTATATAGCTGCAAAAATAAGGGAAGTTGACGCTTGAAAAGTTAAAGTCATCACGTTTATCATGAAGCTTGGTTGTTAGATAGCCATTAAGGTCTTTTTCTAGAAAAATATCCAACTATGAAACAGATCTTTCAGACTATGGTTACCTAAGGACAAAACTTTGTGAAAAATCGTGATACTTTTCATTAACTTGACGTACATATGTAGTAATATACCCCTATCACCCGCATATGGGGTTAATTCCATACGCAAGAGCATACTCTATGTAGGAACACTTAAATTTCTAAACAAAGCAAACTATTGACTAACAGGTTGATGGCACAAGAAAATTATTAACAGTCTCTTTTAAAGTCATCATTTTGCCATCTTCCCAAGCCAAAGGTTTCCCATCCGAAATCTACTCTAGATATCGGATCGGAAACCCTTGGTTGTTGAAAACGTTATATTGCAAGTTCTTTTTATCAGAAATTGCAATCTCGCATTAAGTCAAATGCTAACTAAATAATAGGTCACTTTTTTAACATTGATTTGTCTATGAATTTTCTTTTTTCCATTTCGTGACAAGAAACACACGGCGGGTGAAAGCTGTTGGCAGGTGGTGCCCACTCCTCCATGGCACCTGATACCACTTCTGATGTTTTAGAAGTCCGCGTTTGCCCTGCTCCTGGTTTGTATTCCTTAAATGCTGTCAATTATCTCCATACTTCACCCTTTCCAATATATGATTGGTGGTGTCCCTGGTTTTGAAGTTGTCATTTTCATTCAGAGTGCTTACTGGGGATTAAAAAACATTTTGCTTTGAATAAATTTTCCGTAAGACCCTAATACATCATTTTCAGTATCTAAATCAACTTTTGGGATATGATTAGTGCATTGCTTGTGGCTGTGCAATAAGGTTTTGCAAAGTACATTTTCATTCTGAAAACCAGTTGCGGTGAAAATCTGTTAAGTTCTGCAAAATCTTTGTCCAGAAATTTTCTTATATTTTACGCAATAGTCTTATCATGAAATTTCTGTTGATACATTGAATTTAACTAAGATAAATAAAAAATTTTGTTATGCTTCATTTTTGAATCATACAAATGGTCAATATCTCCCACACGAAATGAAGAGTTAGGATTATTTATCTAACGCACAATAAGACATACAAGAGAATGGTGTAATGTAAAATTTTCAGAATTCATTCGATGTCAATGTTTTTTTAAAAAAAGATTTTTATCTTTTTTATGGATTAAGTCTTTCATAAAAGTCACATAAGTAACCATTGAATATAAAATATGATTTTTTTCTGCCTCAAATACTTACCATGATAAACCGCTTGATTTTCCCACTTCATGCAATGGCATGTGCATGTATTAGATATTACATCATTAGATACCACAGAGTCTGACACATCTGTTTCATATTTGGATATTTTACTTGAAAAGTTGAAAACGTTTATGGTAATCTAGCAACCAAGCTCTGTGATAAACGTGATGACTTTAACTTATCAATCGTCATCTCCCCTTACTTATGCAGCAATACACCTTCATCACCTGCATACGGAGTTAAAATTTCTCAATTGATTCAGTACGCAAGAGATGCTCTACGTCTGAACAATTTCTGAAAAGAGGTAAATTATCGACGAACAAGTCGATGAAACAAGAATATCAACAGTCTCGTTTGAAGTCATCATTTCGTAAGTTCTATGGTCGATACAATGACCTTGTCAGCAAATACAATTTATCATTGAGTCAAATACTGACTGACGTTTTTCATACTAATTGTTAGTCCATTATTTACATACTGAATTGTAAATACTGACAAGGAACACGCGATGACAGGGTGTGACCGGTCAGAAAGGGATGTACACTACTCCATGGCACCTGATCCCACCTCTGATGTTTCGAGGGTTCGTGTTTGCTCTGCTCCTATTTTGTATTGTTTAATGGACTTTTGAGTTTGAGTACTATTCATTCTCTCCATATATTTCACAGTCTACAAACTGTTCCATTTGAAAGTCAAGACAAAAAAGAAAATACGAAAAAAGCTCACTGCTCTGCATTTATGTTTTGTGGTATCTTTCTTCTAAAATTAGAAATAACTTGGATGAAGAAACATGTATAAGTAATTTAACCCAATTTTTATGCAAAGACTGGTGCTTGTCTGTTTTGTTTATTTTGCTACAAATCAAACTCTGACATAATTCTTCTAATGCTATTTAATACTTGTTTGTATATACCATGTCTGAAGAATGTGGATGTGCGTTTTGGTGCAAATCTCTTTACTTTAAAGTTCGAGATAATTGTTATCTGCTTCGCTGTTCTTTGAATGTTGTGCAATGCAGTATTTATTGTCTTAAATTTGTTAGAGCTGCTGTGTATGGCACGCCAAATTCACAAAAATGAAATAATCATAGTTTCACAATTGATAAACTAGGTTTATCGACTGTAAACTATAGTTTACAAACCGTAAATTATAGTTAACGATTTGTTAACTATAGTTAACGATTCGTTAAGTATAGTTTTCATCTGTAAAACTATATTTAACTGTTGTTAACTATAGTTAACGAATGATAATCTAAGTTTATCTGTCTGTAATGAAACGTTAACAATAGATTTTGTTGATAAACATAGATTCACGTCTGTAAACTATAATTTACGATCGTTAACTATACTAAAGAGTTGTTAATCATAGTTTCACAAATCGTGAAACTATATTTATCAGATCGTTAACTATAGTTAACGGTTTGTAACCTATAGTTACTGTATAGAAACTGTATTTATCAGAAAATCTATGTTTTGCAATCGCAAATAATTGTTTTCGGTGTTAAGTATAGTTTACGGTTGTGAAACATAGATTATCGCGTTAACTATGGTTTACAGATGTGAAATATAGATTAACGTTGTTAACTATAGTTTACAGTTCGTAAACTATAGTTTACAACCGATAAACCTAGTTTATCCATTGTGAAACTATGATTATCTCATTTTTGTGAATTTGGCGTGCCATAGCTGTGAATTTTCCCTCATAAATCTGGTAGCATTGTGGATCATTTGGGCAAAGACGAACAGTTAAGACGACGATTGCGTTTTGGTCAACATTTGGATGACGCCAGCCTTAAACTTGGAAATCATTTCTTCATTTTCAATTTCTTCATTTGAATCTAAATGGATGACTCTATTTTATATATAAACCATCTCTCTCTAACAGATCGAAGATTATTGTTTTATTGTTTTATTTTTTAGTTTTTCAAATCATATCTCGCAGGCTTGGAAATTTATTCTTTTTTGATTGTTGTATATTTCTATTTGCATTCTATTTCAGAATCCAAATAGATAGAAGGGACAATATTTCACAAAGAATACTAGTTCTTTTTTGCTTATATGAATATTGATAGATGCTTCTGAAAAAATGTTATTGTAAATTCCTAGGGTAAATTTTGAAAATAAAAAAACAGATTATCTTTGTGAAAATATAATTGTCTGATTTTCATAGATGAAATAATACTGATCTAATTGTATTAAGTTAGCAAATAAATAAAAATTCTATTTGAGACATCAAAGCCTAAAGAAATGATTTCTCATAATTTAATTTTACGAATGTTTCTTCTTAACATCGATGTTCTCTGTCAAAATCGGAATTGTGTTTGACGCCAGAAGTCATATGTGGGAAAAGTATTGTCACTTTGATGTGTGAAGTTCACAAGGAAAATGGAAGAAAAGAAATGAAATATATACTCATTCACCTCTTTTTTTTCTTCCTCAGTTTTTGAATGGCGCGAATTGTGTATGCGATGCTCTGTGGTCTTAATTTTTTTTTCTTTTGAATTCAGTTTCTTATTAACCTAATTTTGATAGTGCGTTTTTCTTCAGATACAAGTACACAATACATTGCAGACAAAAGGGAGAAGATACACCAAAGTTCGTTTATTGTTCTTTTACAATAAAGTTTACTAATTTTGCAGTTAAAATTTATGTAAAAACAAAATATAAATGTATACATGTAGTAGAGATAAGAAATATTTGTTATCACAAAATATATTTGGAACTTATTTGTAAACAACAATTTTCAGGAATTTGTTTATAAACAACATTTTTCAAATCAGCATTTGCTACTGGCCTTGTTTATTGAAAAACGGAGTTATTCTTAGCGCTGAAATTTTTGTGTTGTGAAATTTATATGAAGACTTCAAGCTGAGAGATGAACTGTTCGCAGTATTTTGACATAGTAAAAATCATTCTTTGGGTGCCATATTTTCGACTTTTCCATATTATTTGGCCAATTTCAATCGAACATCGGTAGATAAAGTAAACTCTCGTGGAACTTGGTCAAACACAAAACCATGGCCCTGTCAAAAGGGATGATTTAAAGATGATTTTAAAAATATATGTGTCATAAAAACATTCGCAAGCCATAGAATAATAAATATCAAAATTAAATTTTTCCTTTTAGAATCGTTAATCAGAGGCGTGGTCTTATTGTAAATTCAAGATTGTTTCACTCAGTGTCAGGTTAGACAAGAAAAAGGTTTAGATATCTAAGTTATTGGAACTTGTGTCAAATCTCTTTGACCTATTGACTATAAAATTGTTCAGAACGTCAAAGTTTTACACATAAAATCTTAAAATTCTCCATGCATTAAATAGACAACAAAAAGAAACATATGGATCAAAATTGTTTTAAGCATACACTAAATATGAATATATGAATATATCTATCCATTTTATAAGAAAGATAAAAGTTTCTAAATGAGCATTTTGGTCATTGTGTCTCTCGCTTTTTGCAGGACACTTTCTAGAAGTTTCCATTTCTTCCGAAGTACTTTGACTAGCTGTTTCTTAGGTTCAATTATTTGCTTATTAAATAAAAAATAAGATTAAGTAGACAAAAGACTTAGATGAATCGCATTATGCTGACTAACACACTAAAAAAATAACACGGTTAAGCTAGAATTTCTGTCAAATTATTCATTTTGAACCCATTAATTTGATTAATTTTTGTGATAAAAACTATGCTCACCTCAAAATATATTAGTCTAATTGTGTAAGCTGTCATACAAAAATTGCAACCAAATTTTAAACTAGAAATTAGAAATCTGAACTTGTATTTTTAAGTCATTATGCAAGAAATATATAGAAAATAGCCTCCTTTTAACCAGAAATACTAGTAATTACAAGACCAGAATGTAATTTTATCATTGATACATTATCTTCCGAGATTACTTTTTAGATTTTTTTTCGACGTGGGTGAAAAATTTAGCCGAATTCTTTTTACCGTGAAACATATGGAGATAACGAACAGTATTCAGGATCAAAAGTCCATAAAACAATTCAAAATAGAAACAGAGCAAACACGGACCTCCAAAACATAAGAGGTGGTACCAGGTGCCATGGATGAGTGAGCATCCCCTGCAAATCGGTCACATAAAACTTACGAAATGATGACTTTAAACGAGACTGCTGAAATTCTTGTTTCACCAACTTGTTTGTCAATATTTTACCTCGTTTTAGAAATTGTTCATACGTAGAGCATGCTCTTGCGTAACGAATCAGTTGAGATATACAAACTCCGTATGCAGGTGACGAAGGTATATTGCTTCATAAGAAAAGAAAGTTGACGATAGAAAAGTTAAAGTCCTCACATTTATCAAAGAGCTTGGTTGTTAGATTATCATTAACGTCTTTTTCAAGTAAAATATCCAAATATGAAACAGATGGTTCAGACTCTGTAGTATCTTTTATCTGCTCACCACGGTATATCTAATCGACTGAAGAATGGAAATTATCATTGTTAATTGACAATACGTCCTCGATATATCGATATAAATGTCGAGTTGAAGGCCATACCAAGTTTTTTCATCCTTTCACGCATAAGAAATTGCACAAATTCTGCTTCATATAAATACAAAAATAGGTCATATAATTCCATGTGGTTGAAAATATATGAGCTAGATTTTGTTTTTGTTTTTTTTTTTATTTTGAATATAAGATTGCAGTGATAATAAGATAAAATAAGCAAAATAATCAATGAAACAGAGTCCTATTTTGAACTTTATAACCATTTGAACTTTGTAATGTTATACATTATAATAAAACAATCTTTTCTTCATTTATTGAGTTCAACCATATATTCATGTAAATTGTCTAATACAGATGTTGTATGATCCAAAATCTTGACGATGATAAAATCCATTTGAACAACTTTTATTTGTTTCAAATGTCTAATTCGAAATGCTCTCTAATCCGGTCAATACCCTTTAAACCAGTAGTGTTCGGATTAGGCAAGTTTTACTGTAATATTATATTTTCTACCATTTTCATTGCAGATGAAATTGTAAGCTCTCTAAGTTAAAATCCAGTGCTATACATAGGTTCATCTAATCTGACTGCCCAGACATGCAACTGTCACTTTATCTTATGTTTTGTTGAAATTTTATCTGACACTTTGTTTGTCATATCTTCCCTTTCTTGTCCTTCAGTATGTAATTTTTAGACGCGTAATAATTTTACAGAAATAGTTTCTAAACATTTTTTTTGACTTTGCTAAAATCTTGTTTTCAATTTTATAAATGGTACCGTTTTAAGAACAAAAAAATATTTATTTTAGTACCGTTAAGAAGGATAAAAGGGGTTGTTAGACTACTGAGCTATCTTTTTGACGGAGATTTATGAAATGTTATACACATGATTTGCAAATTTAATTCGGTGGAAAGAGTTTTGGGGTGTGATTGGATCTCGACACGATGACACTATAATAGCTTTGATAATATTTGATTACTTTTCCATCATGTAATTAGTATTACTTGTAATATCTGTATGTCCGTATTAATTTACATTTGGAATATATCTAAATGCTAAAAACGTTAAGACCCTAGTATTCATTAATCATAGACGTTCAACGACACGTACAAATTCAATCATAAACCCAAGAAAAGAAATCACTTAGTGTAGTGAGATACTGGTGTCTTTTATTTCAAGTACATGTAACGGTTCGACCTATGAATAGAAATAAAAATGGAGAACACAGACAGTCCTATCGAGAGTGGAGCAAACATGAACCTCCAAAAACATCAGAGGCGGGGTTAGTTGCCCTGGAGGAGTGAGCGTCCCCTGCCGAACGGTCACATCGGCAGTGTGCTCCTTGTCATGATCGGGAAAATAAAAAAAATCATATAGAAAGTTCAATGGCTTAAAAATAAGTATGAAAAACGTCAGTCAGCAAACTTTTTTTTTATGATTTAAACATATTTTATTGTGTATTTGATTACAAATAGGATTGTGCAAAAGTTCTGAAAACTTAATAAGTCCTTTACTGAAAAAAAATTAAATTGATCGTACGTAGAGCTTGCCCTTGAGTATTGAATTTCTTGGGAGACATATACCCAATAAGCGAGTTGCAAGGGCAAACTAGTATTGCTACATATGTAAGAAAGTTGACGATAGAATAAGTCCTCTTGTTCATTATAAAGTTTTGTTGTTAGGTTACCATTAATGCCTTTCTCTCTATGGTGTCTTTTATTTCAAGTTCACTGAGATCACAGGCACCTGACTTTACTTTTCTTTTAATAAAAAAAATACCCCTACCTGATAATTTTTTTTATTAAAAGAAAAAATAAGAAACGTCTGGTGTCTCTGACTGAAATGTATATCTAGTCGTTATATGAAAGAACATAACTATTGTTTACTAATGATGTGACGTCGATACACTGTAAACCAACTTTAATTGGCGAGCAAGAAATATCCGCAAGCTTCGCGAATATTTCTTGACGCGAACAAGTTATTCACCTGTATATTGTTGTAAAAAATTTACCTTCATCGTGAGTATTAATGGTCGCGGATGGATTCCAAACTGGAGAAGAAGCAAATGAAATATGTCACAAAGAATAATTGATTTATAGTATATATCTAAATGTCGAGTTGAAGACCACAGCAAATGTTTTCTCTTCTCATGTAGACGTTTCTGATTAAATATTCTGCTTCCTTTGATACCAAAGTGGTCAACATAGTTATAACGAGTGCTATATAAAAATATATAGAAAAACTTTCAGCTAGCTGCAGATAAACCATCAGGATTTTTATTTCTAGAGAAATTCTCTATTCAGAGACAGGAAACTAATTACAAGAAGAAGAACAGCTAAATTAACCACTATGTTTAAAGTACACAACAATGCTGTACCCGCTGATCTCAAACAAATATTTCCAAAAACTGGCGGAATTAAATCTACATATAATACAAGAAACACAGAAGATTACTCTATTCCCAAATGTAGACTTGAAACTTTTAAAAAATCTTTTGTACCCTCTGCAATTAATTCCTGGAATTCCCTTTCTAAAGACGTGAGAGACACAACCTCTATTAGTAAATTTAAAACAAGAATATGTTCACATCCCTCAAAGCCACCTTCGTATTTTTCATATGGGAAACGCTATTTAAATATAATTCACACAAAATTAAGGCACAGTAGTGTACTTAATAATGATCTTTATCGAAGAAATATAATTGACTCTCCTAACTGTTATGTGGACAAATTGAAGAAATACCATTTCTTTTTTGTATGTAAAAAATATGAGCGGCCAAGAAATTGCCTCTTAAACAATATTTTACAATATAATCACTTGGCAATAGTCAACTCCCATCTCTTATTATTTGGTAATGATTCATTGTCAGTTGATGTGAATAACAAAATATTTCACTGTTCCAAAGGTTCATTCGTGATTCAGGTAGATTTTGATCCGTTTTTCTTCTTCTGTTTCTTTGTCATTTAATCATATCTGTAAACTTTCTTTGTTTATGATGCGATAATTTTACTTGTGACCATGTTTATTATTTATTATCATTATTGTCATATATATATATATTTTTCCAAATAACTGTTATAATTGTAATCATTTGCATGTATCATTATAGATCTACTTAAAGAACTCTGAATCTTTAGTAAGTGTCTTAACTTGAAATATTTTGTATTAACTTGAAATATTTTGTATTTATTGTATATGTATAACTTTACACCTTAAATTGTTATTTTGGCAATCACTAATTTAATTATTGTATATATTACAGGGAGAGGTTTTTTAACAACTTGTTACCAATCCCATTGTATAAATTATACAATAAAATATGTTCAAAACGAGTGCTATTAATACTAGTAGAAACTCCAAAAGATTATTGAAGGACCTTAACCCAATTGTTATATACCCATTATCAATCAGAAACTCGTATATATTTTTTTAATCTCAACTTCAGAGTTCTTGTGTTTACAATAAAATGTTTTACAAAACACTTTTGTTAATGGCCAGTAAGGGTGTGTATATATTTACAAGTTCTTTTTTTTTTTTTTGAAAAGGTGATTGGCTATGATGTCAAAATCCTGAACTTTAATTTATCGTGGGACACGCATGGTTGTATAATTAAAGTGTAGAAAAGTCGTATGTTCTTATGTTATGTGATTTTAGTTATCACATCTCGAATTTTTTTGTGACTTCAAATGTTCTATAAAGTCCCATGTAGCTTTTAAGCACCCACATACGATTTAAACCAACTATCAAATATAAATGTTATACATTACCACCGAATGTAATTATTCTTATTCGTTAGAAACCGTCGATTATTCTTAAAGTCGAGTTGAAGTTCAAATGGCTTTTTTTCTTCTCATAAAGAAGAATTTGAATAAATTCTGCTTCAAATGAATATAAAAGCATGACCTCTCATAAAGGAGCACAATTACTGCCCATCGATATTTCAACACTTTGTCAGAATACTTACTCTCCAAAGATTACAGAATTTCAACATTCTTTTATTATCGACTTCAAGTACATATGTGAAGAATCGAGTGATTTTAATGAATAATTATTTAGAAAATTAAATTATTTAATTATTTTGCTAATGACAATTAACAAGAATTTTCGTAAATTCCATGGGCGTTATAGTGCCCCTGTAAGAAACTTTTAACATTTCACTGGGTCGTATTTTAGCTGACTTGTTACATTCTATTTGTTAGGTCTTTGTTACTGTAAATACTGAATTTAACTACGGAAAGTTTCTTCTACCTGATCAATATATCCAGGGTTGTTGAACTGCGTGACCCGGAAACAGGGGATGCTTACTCCTCCTGGGCACCTGACCCACCTCTGATGACAACCTGTGAGGGGTCTGTGTTTATGACCTCTCTACAGATTTGTATTGCTTAAAGATTTTTTAGATTGATTATTGTTCATATCTTCACATTTGACATCAAACAAGCATAGTTTTTTAATCTAACGTGAAAAATAAATGTATAAACTTTCTAAAGGAATTTTGGAGTTTTGAGGATTCACATGGGATTTACACAATTTCTAGAACATGCTTTAATATACTGACACGCAAAAGAAACGCAACAAGCAGTAATCTACAAAAGTTTGAATTTTTTATCTAATGATTTTTTTAAAAAGAAAACAGTAAGGCTAAATTCACTTTTCAGAACATCAGAGATTTGATAAAAATGTTAAATGTTTATCTTTTAACTTTACTAAGTAACATTTGACTTTTAAAACACCCCCCTCCCAGCCACTCAATTACAACGTGCAAGACTTTAAACAACAAGCTTAATTTCTACGATACAATAGGTTAATCAAATGGCGAAGGAATAATTCTTTGCCATTTCTAATGCCTGCGAATAATGTGGACTTCCGGTCCAAGCACTATCATTTATGAATATAATATGTAAGACCCCGTTGAGACGTAATGTAGTGTATTTTTGAATCATCAACTCTCCATCACCTTTACTTTGAGATTTTCCAAAAGCAATGGAAATGGAACTTAAGCCATTTTCAAGAAGCTTTAGCATTGTTACGGGAAACGAAAGGAAATTTTATTTTTTGAAATATTGCTGCATTACTTAAGAGCGTGTCTCAGAGAAAAACATGCAAAATGGTCCAGTAGCAAGGTTCTCCAATTGCCTTCAAATTTTGCGAGCTAAATCTAGTATGCATGAATGGAAATTGGACAAATTTTTAATGTGCCAACCATACCGGTATACCTTATATGACCTGTTACTAAAAATGCTCTTATGCAACAAAATCTATATATTTTATACTTTTTAGTTCATTTTTGCAATTCTCATTATTATCAAAATATTTAATTTTGAAATAAAAGAACACAGGTTAGTACTTTTTAAGTGCATAGTAAAAATGACTGACATCCATTGTGTTTAAGTGCAAAAAGGTCATAAAATTGGCAATGTTCCATATTTTTGAAAAAATGAATTGAAATAACACTAACTGCCATAATGGAAATTTTAATCTAGTAAATTTTACTGCTTATTGTTAAGGATGATTATGTGAACAAAATATGAAAAAATTGCTGATGGCAAATTTAAACTTTAGTATTTATTGAATGTCAAAGTTAGTTAATTTTTCACACTCAAGGTATCAAAAATACTTAAAGTGTTATACATAAAATACTTCAAAACTTTTCAAAACATTAAATAAAAATCTTTTTGTGGTAACATTCATGTCTGTATTTTAAAAATTAAACATATTAATTACAGTTCAATAGATAACACCTCTATAAATCAAAATAATCCATTAGAAAGGGGTGGGTTTATTATGATTCCTCTAACATCTCTTAAACTTAACATGTAAGGAAAAGAATATTGTAAATGTTTTAAGTAAACAAAACCAAACTTCTGTAATAATTAATAAGTTTGATTATTTTTCCACATCTTTTGAATGTGATAGCTCTCCTAAAATAGAATTCAGAAAACAAGTGCATAAAGGTCAAAATGTAATCTTATTCTACAATATATGGTATGTAATACATGAACTTCATGTACATAATGTTGGTTACAGTAAACACACTTAAAATACATTCATGTTTACAGTTACTGTAGTTAATTTCATTCTCTGTTGATTCCAAAACATGTTACACTGTATTGGGAACTAATTACTTTTATAAGATTCATACATTCTTTGATAGAAGTCATATTGTGATGTAGGCAACAGAGATTATAAATTTAAATAACTCATTTTGATATCCCATCAAACTGAAAATACTGTAACAATCAGAATTCTAACATTTTAATGATCATGAAACTTTTGATCATAATGTAAGAATGTCAAAATCAATACCATGGTTCAGTATATTGGAACCTTTAATTTCCAAGGTTCTAATTTTTGTGTGTGTGTGTGTGTGTGAGGGGGGCTAATTTTCAATGTATTTGGGGCATGGAGAGACCCACAAATTTATGACTATCATGAAATATAAAATTTTTATGCTTAATTACTACTCAACACTTCAACAACTGCAAAATAAAATCAAAATTTCCACATATCAATATTTTTTTTTTCTGAATCCTCGATTCCCCTCTTTCAAAATATGTGATTATACAGGTTATAAACTTACTGAATATTTACAGATGTAAACCATACAAGTCATTTGATTTTCATATTCATTTGAGTCTAAAGCAGAAACAATCTCTGCAAGTTTTTCATCCTCATCAATACAAACATCTTCAAAACAACTTTCAGACAACAATTGGCTTTTTACAGAGGGAGGTACAGAGACACTCTTAGATTTTATTGACAAATATATGAGGCAATATATCCTCTTACTTGTGAAATATTTAGCTATTTGTCTTTCTTAAAAAGTCTTTCACCATTTTTATCAGTTACTTTCTTCAGCTCATCTGCCAATAAGACACTATTGGGGCATTTTCCTGTTCTGTCACATTCTTTGCATATCATGAACAAGTAGTCCTTTTCTTTGTTGGAGAATTGTATTGCTTTCTTCTGCTCTCCAGTGCCAAACCCATGCTTTCTCCTGTTGGCTCACTCTGGACTGCATCATCAACTCTACCTGATTTGACTGTTTGTATCAATAAATTTTGAGACTATCTAATACTTTCACATTTTGTAGCATATAAATTTGCTGCAGTGTTCCTACTTGATCTTCAATTTCTGTAAGACTGATTTCCAACTCCCAGAAAATTTATAGGCACTCAATTTAATTTTGTATAAATCTTTATGTAATTATGGTGACGAAATATTTGTGTGATCAGCTAAATTTTCAAAATTGTCCTTGCATGTATCAAAATATACCTATTTCCTCTTTTAAAACCACTGTCATACTCCTTGGTCCAAACTCATACATTCATTATTTTAACTTCCAACTGAAAATTTTGTCCTACCTGATCCAACTGAACTAGTATATTGTCTTCCTCATTTTCAATCAGTATTCTTTACAAAGGTAGGGGTAGCCCATCGGTCTGCTTTTGCTTTCTTCCTTTTGATGCAGCACTTTGACTTAATTCTTTGCCATTTTAATCCTTAATTGTCTTGGACATACTTATAATTTTAATGTGCTAGTAGTGTCAATAGAAAAAATACCATTTCTATAGGCCTACAGCAGTACAGAATGCAGCAAAACGATCGCCTCTGGTACATCATAAGTTTTCCATACAACCCAGCTAGGGTATGTTCAGAGACTTGAGTAAACGCATATGGTTTGAAAGATCCTTAGTGTATTCTTCTAAATGAATTTATTGGGCCATCACTGCTTGAAATGTTTGAAAAATTGCTGAAATCATATTCATTCCTCTGCCCCCTCAGTGTTGCAATATCATTTTCTCCCTTTTTTGTATGGAGAGTACTGTGTTTCAACACACAAATAACACTCATTTTATTATCTTTCTTTATCAATTTTGGTGAATATTTTAAACTTTCACGACGGTTTTAATTTTGATTGTCTTTTTCAGCATTTATTTACATTAAAATAAAATTATTAATCATCAATTGAAGCAATATTCATTACATTTGAACAATTTTAAGATACAAATGGAGAGCTTGGCTAACATCGAAAGGTCATCATTTCCACCAATTATTTGTTATTTGTCATATTAAAAGCTATCAGTGATTTCTTTTTATATTTGATACAACATAGATAAATTATTATAAAGCACATTATTAGATCAAATTAATTTAAGCTGTACCATTGCTCTAAACAAGGATAATAAATCTAAAGTTCTAAATTTAGCTTTACTCGTTCGATCATAGAATACATATAGATGCAATCATTGTGAAAAATAATTTTTTTTCATCTTTGACATGTATGTGTTGATGATATAATTAATATCTGGCATTGCAAAAATTTTTCAATTGATTTTGCAAGGTCTCAAACTTTCATATTTGCACCTACTATTTTATGCCAATTTTTGCTAAATATAGAAACAGGGCTGTTACTAAAAATAGAAACACGTGGCACACTTTTCAAATTTAAATTTTAGATCCTCAGACAACCTAGACCTTAAAAATATATGATAAAATGAAAAGTTTTGTAGACCCTCCTGGACGATTTTTCAGATTTTGCATGTTTTTCTCTGAGACACGCTCTTAAGATGAACAGTACAAACCCTTAAAACTCCATAATATTGCCAAATGTTTTGTTAAAGATACTATTTTTGATTTCTGTTATGCAGACTCAACCTTCACTTCCGGTTATGGTATGAAAATCTTTCAACTGTTAAATTACCGATTTTTACCAATTTGAAGTTATCCATCATTTCAAGATTTAAAATTTTTTACCTTACATAATTATTTCACCCTAAAGTAGGGTGTTGCGTTTCTTTTGCGTGTCAGTATACAATACGTTGGAATAATTATATCTTAATAAGGATAAAAGACAAGGAACTTAGTAGAACATTTGCTAGACCAAGTATTGTACATGTATCTTTGTTTGTAAATATTTTTCTGATATTTTGGAATCCTGTATAGTGAGGGTAGATCAAACTTACCTTGATTGACTGGAATGTTAAAAATATGAAACAAACACTAAAATATGATTTTAAAGAATTTCATCCTTGGAACGTGAACTGCAAGTATATATGTAGGATTTCCAGATTTGGAATAACAAGTACTTCCAAAATACAACCCCATGACCTTCGATTTAGTAAAAAAAGAATGAAATAGATGGATTGCATTGAGTAAATAATACCATAGTCTGCAATATATGTATGTTGTTTAATGCTTTTTCGAGAATTTTCACTCTTATGGAGATGCCACCAAATGTTATCCAATGTTCGGCATGGTTAGAGCGTCTGCTCTCGAGTCGCGAAGTAAATAGTCCATCCTTACGTCTAGGGTTCGAATCCCACTGAGGGATGTGGAGACCGGTCCTTCGGATGAGACCGTATAAACCGAGGTTGCAGGAGTTGCTGGCACTAAAAATATCCCTCCTGTTTAATGGCCATGAGTGCCAAGTGTAGGGCAATATTTGTAGCTCTCCACCGGCAAGTGGTAGTATATGAGTGAAAAATTCTCGGGAGGGATGTTAAACAGCAATAGAATCGATCAATTATTTTTACCACTTTTGATTACAATACACCTTTTTATTTTATGTAATTTATACAATTTATCTTATTTTTAACACGATCGAAGTATTGCCCTTGTCGGTTCCCAGAAAAGGTTTCAGATATGCTTGTGTAAAAAGAACGACAACTCAGAAAAATTCATATAAACAACTACAATGTATTTCTGAGAAATGATAATTTTAAAATCGGTTTAAATTCTTAAATAATAAAGAAAGGCTGAATAAGTTACTCAAATTTGACTACATGGATATTGCATTGGTCTGAAATTGTACACAGCTGACACCATATAAACGCCTATTTTTTTCTTGTCACCAAAACAAAAAACTCCCCTTTTCTTAAAGGTTAAATATGACAGTGATTAAAAAAAAACAAAAGACATTTATTCAGCGCACATCTTGACTAGTTTAAACCATTGAACAATTAGTCTAATGCCCAGGTACAAATCAAAAGTAGATCTATCTACTTGTCTTTACTTAGATAGATAAGTACACTCTCATTTGTAGCTATCACCATGAGGACTAAACAATGATGCCTTTCAGGTTCATTTTAATTATTTTATTTCTTTATTTTTATGCACCTTTTCAATAGATCGAGGGTGCATTTTGTTTTTGTCCTGTTTGTCTATTTGTCTGTCAGTTGTCAACTTTCACCTTCGCCAAAACTTTTGAACCATGAAATAAAAAGACGATCTAATGGATATGATTTCTCCACTTATTAAGCTCTTTCAAGTGACACCAAGGTCAATGACCTTGTGACCTTTACTGTGACCTATATGCTAAAAATAGTTTTTCGAACCTTCGTTATAAATTTTGAATCATAGAAGAAAGAGACTTTATATTTGGTATGCAAACTCCACTATTAACTAAGTTCTTTCAAATGGCACCAAGGTCAATGACCTTGAATGTGACTATATGTGCTAAAAATAGTCTTTTTAAACTTTCGCCATAACTTTTAAACCTTAAGGTTCATCGATACTCTGATAAGAGAGATAACTCTAAATGACAAAAATGTCTATTATTCCTTTATAGATTTGCCAAGTTGAATTGTCTTTTTTGTGGAATTTCTCTCCGCAAGCTATGTTATAATTGTTTGTATTTTACTTATAAAATACATTTCTTTGGGAAAATCATTAAGGTTCAAGCAAATTTTATAAGAGTGAGCAGAGAGTTAATAAATCTTAAGAGATAGAGACTTCTTTTTTGGTATACATACTCCACTAATTAAGTTCTTTCAAATGACACCAAGGCCAATGACCTTGTGACCTTGACTAAAAATAATTTTTCGAACTTTTTTGCCGCTGGTTACAGAGTGTTTCACAAACACATCTTTTTTTCTTTTTTTTTTTGCTGAAATTGGCTCAAGGATTTATAAGAAAAAGATAGTTTTTTAACATGTATATATTAATTGATTAAAAATAAAAATAATTATGTTAAAATTATTTTTTTTTTAAAAACTTCCATTACAATTGACTGATGGGCATAAACAACGGGCGAAACAGAAGGTAATTCAGGTGACCCGAGAATCTATGACTAAACCAAATTCTTCTTTACATTAATTTGCATAAAGGCCTATTAGATATAAGGATGAACTGATAAAATATTTTTTTATAATGTAACTCTTCCAAAAACTTTGAAAATTGACAAAATATTACAAGTGGGTTCACCTTTTTTATTTAATTCAAAGAATTTAACAAACTTCAAACAAGAAGTCTGAAATTAGACAGAAGCTATACTGAATTTATGGAGGTTTTAGAGAAAAAAAATAGCTAGATGCACTTCACCTCCCCCCTTTTTTAATTTCAAATAATTATACAGATAAACGATATAAGACCTGTTTTCAGTGAAAGATTCAGATCAAAATTGTAATAAGAGTATTAGATCATAGTGTTTAGCAAAGGCCCTGCATAAGGCTTTCATGGGTGCATGGACTTTGCACAAAAGTATAATTATTCACTTCTTCCAATACATAGGCATCGGAAGCAAACTGAAAGGGGGAGGGCTAATTGAAAGTGGGGGAGCTAACCCATCAAAAAAAAGGTAAACCCCAATTTTTCAATGCCTATATTATCTATATATTTGCCAAAAAAGTGCTAAGCCCCCCACCCCTCCCCACGATTCAGACGCTTATGAGATACATTGAACAAATGAACAATTTTTTTTTAAAAGAGTAACATAGTCTATACATGTTAGAAAGAAAGATTTTATTTTCACAGAATATGCAGATACTTAACTTAAAAGAATTACAAAAAAACATTTTACTATAAAGTAATTAATAACAATAATCATATCCTAGCAACTAATTAATTGGACGGAATAAAGAAATAACAATGAGTCTTTTGGATTTCGTACATATTGTTAACCTGCTCATCAAGAGGATTAAAAATTGAGGTCACAGCTAATGCATGTAAAATGTACATAATGAAATTCTATTTTATCCTACAAATAAATGTCTAAAAATGCAAGTTTTCAAAAGGTATTAGGATCTGATTATTACTAAAGTCAGGATTTCAACTCATTCCAGCTAAATGACAAATACACATATATGGTCATAATAACAAGTTAAACACTATTGACCTATTCAGCGTAAATTAAAAAAAATCTTTACTTGAATAAAACAGATTTAAAATGAAGGAATTAAAACAGGTCATAATATCATAATAATATTATCAACCTGAAGGAAATTTAATTGAAAACAATAAAAATAAAATCTCAAATTAAAACACTGGGATATTAAAAATCATACCAATTTTTATCTGTATAACAATGGCAAGTATTATATATTAACATGTATGTAAAATAGTAAGCACTGTGCAGTAATATCACATGTTACAGCTAATTCTTTTAAAATATGTCATGCTTAAACATTAAATATTTGGAAAACTGGGCACATGAGTCAAAATATGCATATGTAGTCTGGTCATCTTTATACCTGATGAAATAATTTACTTTTTACAACATTAAAAATACACATTCATCAAAGCTAAAGAAAATATTAAGCACTCTGTTATGTACATAGTAGAATGGTTAGTCATTTAAATCTTGTTTTCAAAGTTGTACAATATTTTAGAACCTTTTTTTGATAAATAGTTACCTCAACATGAATTGCTTTAACAGAATAGTGAAACTGAATCAAAGTTTCAAACTATACCAAGCAATCAAATACCGGGTAAATTTTTATCACAGAAATAACATTTATTGTAATAACAGTGCATTGATACATGTAACTCAGTTTGAATGCTGTTAGTACAAATTAAAATGAGGTAGACTCTACTCTAAATAATAAATATGAGAAGTATTTACAACATGAAAATATTTAACTCAGTAAAATCTATTTGTGAGGACTAAAAAGCATAGAAATTATGGCAGCCCCAAACAATGACATGAAACAACAATTCTGAAAAATATACTATATTATGATCCAAAAATAAATACACAGGGAAGATAAATTATTGTCAATGTCAAATTGACACTTAAATTAAATTAAACACACAAACCTGACAACAGTCCATATTTGTCACCATATATTAAAATTAAAGTAATAAATAAATGTTACTAAATTCAATTATCAAATTTTCTTCAAAGAGAAAATAACAATGAATTCATGCATATATACCAGGTATACATGTTAGTACTTAATTGACACTAGTAAGATAGGATTATTACTAATCAAGATCAAAGAGAAAAACTTTCAATAACAACAGAGATGATATACAGGAATCAGAACTATAAAGACATCTAACAATTTGTGCTTTATATTTGTTTAGTTTGATATAATCTCTCTTATGAGTGACCTTTCTCTCGTTTCTAACTTTTTAATTTCAGCTTCAAAAATTCTAGGAGAACCTGCAAAAAAAAAATAATTAAGTTAAATGATAATTTTCTTCTGTGAACTAATATTTAATTGTTCAATCTGGAATTTTTTTTACAGAATGCAAGTTCTATGCCTAACTTTACCTGAATCACAGACTTTCTGTAACTTCTTGAGGAACTCTCCAAATGCCTGAGTTAATGCTGACTGATCCTGCAAAAGGGGAACAGTTTTTAGGAAAGAAACTAATATTCATTTTTTAAAATTCTACTCATCACTTGCCAACATATACCCAGAAGTTGGGTTTTTTTGTATTTGACTGTTTAATCATTCAAGTACACAGAATTCTGATATCATTACCTCATTCTCTTCATCATCCCAGCTATCCCAGTCTGAACTCTCTGAGTCCTTGTCACTTGGAGACTTGGCACCATTCTTGTCACTGCTCTGGCTCAAAGCACTTATACGACCTGACTGTATGCTGCTGCTACTCAAATTTAGAGTAAGGGATTCTGGGAAATGACTTGGACTTCCTGTATAAACAGATATGCTCCTTATAAATTTCATCAAATTATTGTTATGGATAGTAAATGAGATCCCCCGAAAAATCAATCTACTCTTTAAATAACATTCATTTGAAGAATTGCATTTTATATATTAAAAAAATGAAACAGCAAATCAAGTTGTTTTGCAAATGTCTTTGCCTCTATGAATCTTTGCGAGTCAAAACAGTGAAAATTGCTAAAAGATAAAGTAACAATGGTTTGTTCTTTATTTTCTTATTGGTAGCACATGATGCTGTTAAAAGATTCTTTTTACCACTAACTCACAAGTATGAAAACGAAATACTTAGCAGGCATTTGATCCACAGCATTAAATTCAAGTCCTTTTGATTTACAATGACCTGCAGAATAAAACTTACCTATGATGACTGTGTCTTCTTCATCTAGATCATTGAGAGACTCTGAGCTGTTTGTTTCTGTGAGAGGAATGTCATTGGACAGCAGGCAGAGATCATCATTTGGTCGCGGGGAATGCTCCACACTGAAGTGTATACCCTGCTCAGGAAAAGTTATACTCCTTTATTTTCTTTGCTAATGTCTTCAATGCTAGACCAAGGTTATCAGTACAGAAAAAAAACAAGAGGCCCATGGGCCACATCGCTCACCTGAGTAACTTGGGTGATGCAGTTCTTATCAGATTTCCCCTCTTGCTATACCTATCATGCCCCACTACCCCCTTCCCTTTTATGATTTTAAGAATTTAATATCTAAACTACCCCAGGATGCTTCCACATAAGTTTCAGCTTTCCTGGCCCAGTGGTTCTTGAGAAGAAGATTTTTAAAGATTTGTTCTATATATTTCTATGTAAAACTTGGATTCCCTATTGTGGCCCCGCCCTATCCCCGGGGGTCATGATTTTAACAATTTGATATCTACACTACCCAAGGATGCTTCCACATAAGTTTCAGCTTTCCTGGCCCAGTGGTTCTTGAGAAGAAGATTTTTAAAGATTTGTTCTATATATTTCTATGTAAAACTTGGATTCCCTATTGTGGCCCCGCCCTTCCCCCGGGGGTCAGGATTTTAACAATTTAATATCTACACTACCCAAGGATGCTTCCACATAAGTTTCAGCTTCCCTGGCCCAGTGGTTCTTGAGAAGAAGATTTTTAAAGATTTGTTCTATATATTTCTATGTAAAACTTGGATTCCCTATTGTGGCCCGCCCTAACCCCAAGGTTAATGATTTTAATAATTTGAAATCAACATGGCCCCTACATGCTTCCACATAAGTTTCAGTTTCCCTGGCCCAGTGGTTCTTGAGAAGAAGATTTTTAAAGATTTGTTCTATATATTTCTATGTAAAATTTGGATTCCCTCTTGTGGCCCCGCCCTACCCCCGGGGGTCATGATTTTTACAATTTAATATCTACACTACCCAAGGATGCTTCCACATAAGTTTCAGCTTTCCTGGCCTAGTGGTTCTTGAGATGAAGATTTTTAAAGATTTGTTCTATATATTTCTATGTAAAACTTGGATTCCCTATTGTGGCCCCGCCCTTCCCCCGAGGGTCATGATTTTAACAATATAATATCTACACTACCCCAGGATGCTTCCATATAAGTTTCAGCTTTCCTGGCCCAGTGGTTCTTGAGAAGAAGATTTTTTAGTGACCCCACCCTATTTTTGTCTTTTCTTGATTATATCCCCTTGTAAAGGGACTTGGCCCTTCATTTTAAGAATTTAAACTCCCCTTCAACCAAGGATGCTTTGTACCAAGTTTGGTTAAAATTGGCCCATTGGTTCTTGAGAAGAAGTCGAAAATGTGAAAAGTTTACAGACGGACAGACGGACGACGGACAAAATGTGATCAGAAAAGCTCACTTGAGCCTTCGGCTCAGGTGAGCTAATAAAAATGGGTCTGAGGGGTATGACATTTTACTTTTGGATGTAAATGTAGGTAATTGTGGACTTACCTCACTGACTCTGGAACATATAGCCAACAAAATAGACTTCAGATGCTTAACAGGGTTGAGTGGTTTACATAGAATCAAGTAAATGTTCAGGATCTTCTGAAGCAAATGAACCTCAGCACTCTGCAAGTAAACACAAACATGGACAATACTATCATATCACATGCTTAAAGAGAAAATAATTACATACACAGAAAAGAGCATTAAAAATTGTGGACTTCCATTAAAATTTTTTATAAAATTTGTCAAGTTTGATAGTCTTAGATCTCATTCTGCAAAGAAAGCCTAGACATAAAAAAGTTTTTAAAAAATGGGCAAAAACAGACAGGTCTGTAACATGATATAGCACATCAAAAGACACCTGTATAATGAAAGAAAAAGGGGTATGTCTTTTAACCACAAGGAACCACAAGGAACCACAAGGAACCCCAAGGAACCACAAGGAACCCCAAGGACACCACAGGAACCACAAGGACATCTTATTTAATTATTATGAGTCTAATTGTGGTTTATATGTGCATTTTTTAGTCATATGAGTCACACAGGTGACCTATTTCAATATGTTATTGTCCGACGTTGTGCTTCCTGCCCATCTGTTTCCTAATCTTTTGAACCATTTCAGCTTCTTTTTAGCTCTACTGGTCAGAGACCAGAAGAGCTTATGCGATAATAAGGTATCCATCGTCCGTCCGTCCGTCTGTCTAGCTGTCTGTCTGTCGAGCTGTCCGTCTGTTTGTCTGTAAACAATTTTTCAAAACGCTACTCCTCCTACAGTTTTGGTCTGATTTCAATATAACTTGGCACACAAGTAGACTACATTAAGATACTTAAAATAGTGTATCGGTTTTTGATTTCGATGAACGGTGTTGCCATTGTTACTAAAAATAGAATTTTCTATGACATTCCTTTAAAACGCTACTCCTCCTACAGTTTTGATCTGATTACAATATAACTTGGCACACAAGTAAATCTGCAATTCTATTTCACAATATAATCAAAGGTAGTGGGAACATGGGATAATTTATGCATAACTAGACTGTTATTCCTTAAATTAGAAATCTCACAATGAGATTTAAAGTATGATGTGTATATGAAAATAATGTTTCATGTTATACCTATCTAAATCTGATTAGAAAACATAATGAAGCATTTCTTTGTGCTTGTATATAATATATGCATCTATCAAGAAGAGCTATTTTTCCATTATTGCCCTTGAAAATATTTTAAGTGAAACAAAATATTAATAAAATGTTTAATAAACAATTCTGCATCTGAAATTTCTGAAACAATTAATTACTTAATTAACGAGGCCCAATCTAGTTGGAAATTTCGAAAACGGATCAAATGATAAAAAATTTGAATTCTTGGAAATATATTTGTATGTATTATGCTAAGAAAAATTAGAATGAAATTTTGTTACATTGCCTTTATTGTATCATTAAGAGATAGAAATGTCTCAATTTTCACAGTTTAAAGGAACTTACCCGTAGACACGTAGAAATTGGCTTCAATTATGGGGTAGTGTCATGTTCTACCGTTATGTAAAGAAAGTACAAATACGTGCGTTTGATATCCTGCATTTAGATAAAATGTGCAGCTAATACATGTGTATATTAATTTTGAAATTAGATACACTGGGTACATATTGATGTACAGTTTTATTGTACTACATACATGTTAACAACTCAGAAATTCATTGTATAATGGTGATAAGTTATAACGTACTAGATTAAATATTGTAAACTAGTCAGTGAAAGAGAAACAGTGAAAATGATATAAAAAAAATTAATGATTAAATGAATATTCACCTATTGTTCAACTAAAGCATCTGACTATTTGACCTAGCTGTCCGAGTAAAATTGACATCCCTAGAATAAATGTTTTAGGTAAACTACTATTATACTGTGGATCTATAATTAATAAAAATATTGGCAATATATATATAGAAAGTAAAAAAAAGATTCATTTGAGTTGACTATAAAAATGGCCTTCATTTTAAAACTCTGACATTCTGACAAGAAAATCCATTGAATCTCATGGAAAAATGTCTTCATACATGCAGACTGTTATCTCTCTCATCAGAGGGATATTGTACCTTAATTGTTGCAAAGAATAATAACTTGTGCAATCTAATCTTGATGTATAATTTCTAATATTAAGGTTACTTCATGACTCTAATATTTCTAGGGATTATCTACCATAACACTTATATTTAATGTCAGACTAGTTTTAGCCATTGTTCATTAAATAACTGACAAACCAACATGCTGACCTACCTTCCCTCCAAAGTATAATTTTAAGTTTCAATGAATTAAATACAATATAAAATTAATCAATTATACAGTATGGAGTTTTTATAATTTGTTTTAACCTAATTCATTTGAAAAGTAAGGCTAGCCAACAAGACAATAAATGCCAAAGTTAGACTTCCTGTATAATGCAACGTGTATACGGATTTTTGACATCTTGAGTATTAGGGGTCTCCAGGTAAATAACATTAGTACTACTAGGACCATTCCCCCTTCTCAGGTATAACATTGTAAAGGTGTACTAATGAAAAAGTTTTTTCTTTTCTGCATTATTTATGGTATCTTCCCTATTTTCCACAGGAAATAATATTATCAAACAAATGCCCTTGTCAAATTTCAAATTGTATTAATTATTTCAAAGCTCAATGATGCTCAATTACACACACCCTTACCTATGCTTTACTATGGGCAGAGGGGTGTTTTCTTTAATTTTTGGGGCACTTAAAAGTTAAGACTCAATTTGGAAAAGGGCTACCTCCCCTGCTTCTATAGAACACAATGGGTTGACCCATTACTGGTCTGAATGTTCACCTGTAATAACCCCATGTACCTGTATATTGGAGGTATACAACCCCTGTATATTTGGGGTAGCTCTTGAACTGGGATATCTCCCTTGGGTGTGGAGAACACAATATACTGAGTCAGTACTGGGGTGCGGTGTTTACCTAAATGACACCTACATTGCCCTGTTTATTGGAGGTAAACACTGTCTTGGTTAATTTTGGGTAGCTCTTAACTAGGATTAAGCAGAGCATTTTTAATTGATACCAGAATGTTTTTTCAACTGCAAGAACAAAGCACAATTACTTCCCCCCTTTTAAATAAGTTTTCTTTTAAATTTTATCCTTTTTAATTTTAACAATTGAGCTCCCTATCCATCACTTATTTTTGTGATCATGAAGGTACGTAACATTTGAGCTTTTAACACAATTCATTTTATTAAAATCTCAACTAAATTATAATCGAAATACAAAAATAAAATAAGTAAAATACTTGTATGTACAAGATTAATTAAATATATAAATTAATCAAATACATTGATTAAATAAATTATTTTATTAGTGTTGAAATTAACAATGAATATAATAATTAGCAAAATTGAAAAAAAAACACCAAAAATTCATATGTGGTATATATTGATTGTCTTTTTTAATAATTCTTAACATTAAAGAAATAACATGACATTTTATAATTATTCTTGCCCTCTTCTTATGATTATACTGTAATTAAAAGAAATCACCCCTTCTCTTTTAAATGGGAGGTCAACATTACAACTAAATCATCAAAAATTTCAACTCATTACCGCAACATTTTTTTCCAATTTTTGACTAATCATTACCGCTATATTTTTTTTTTTGGCCGAAAACAACTCATTACTGCAGCTGCTACATAATCATAATTCATATTGAATTAGCCAGGTATGGTACGGAATACGAGTTCCAATCAACAGAATTCACTCAATGTGTAGTGAAGTACAATAATTTTTTTTCATTTTGAATTCTAAACAGAAGAAGGAGAAGACTGTGAGTTTTAATTATAGACAGAGCTTGACTTAATTTTTAAAATTTTAAAAGTGTTTTATAAAATAAAATAAATTTCAAATTAAAAAAAAAACAAAAAACAAAAATAAAATCCAGCTCAAATACCTATTTTCACCTCCCCGTGGTGGAGCAGGAAACAGGACTTATACTTTTTTATGTTGTACTTTAAATCAATCTGTACATACATACCGGTAAGTTGATGGCTAACAAATAATAACTAAATCCCCTAAACCTTTAAGGAATGAAATGCATGATCATGGATTAACTAATAGGTAGTCTGCATGGATATTGAATCAGCAACCACCCCATAAAATTATTTCATTTATCATATACAGTTAATTCTCGATAAACCGCCACCTTTTGTAATTTAGAAATCATGGCGGTATAACGAATTTGGCGATGAATTGAATTTCTCATCTTTTAGAAAACAAGAAGTCGAGTTATATTGTTCTTAGAAATACCATTTAGCGTTTCTATTCTTAATATTACATGTACATGTATATAAAAACATATTTCTGATTGAAAATACTTCAAGTAATTTTTTTAATGTACAATTTCGCTAAAACAAAATGTGCAGTTATGAAATAAAGACAAATATTTGTATATGAATGTAAATCTGCACGTTCGATATTGAAAAAAAAACATACTGGGTCGATCGTCGTGATATATTGTCGATAATAAGTAAAATGAATCCTTGAATATGTTCATCGTTTATGGTATCGTTGTTGATGGAACGTTCACAATTTATACCGTATAATTATTTTTTCCAGCAAACTTTGCACTGTTTAAAGCAGAGATCATCAAAATAATATCGTTATCGGCGTACTTTAACAACGACCGCTTTCATGGCGAAACCATGAATATTCTAATAATTGCATCAATGTTGATGGTTTTGGTCCCACACCTAAGGCCATAGGGGTAAGAGATTTCGAAATCTGAAAATTTTGCTCCCCTTTACTTGTAGATGCTTTGTGCCAAAATTGGTTGAAATTGGATAAACTGTTCAAAAAAAGAAGCTGAAATATGGTTCAAAAGACCAAAACTGTAGGAGTAGCATTTTAAACGAATTTCACAGAAAATTCTATTTTTAGTAACCATGGCAACAACATTCATCAAAATCAAAAGCCGATGCACCGTTTTATGTATCATAGTGTAGTCTACTTGTGTGCCAAGTTATATTGAAATCAGATCAAAACTGTAGGAGGAGTAGCGTTTTAAAAGAATTTCACAGAAAATTCTATTTTTAGTAACCATGGCAACACCGTTCATCGAAATCAAAAACCGATAAACTATTTTAAGTATCTTAATGTAGTCTACTTGTGAGCCAAGTTATATTGAAATCAGACCAAAACTGTAGGAGGAGTAGCGTTTTGAAAAATTGTTTACAGACAGACAGACGGACAGCTAGACAGACAGACAGCTAGACAGACGGACGGACGATGGATACCTTATTATCGCATAAGCTCTTCTGGTCTCTGACCAGTAGAGCTAAAAAGAAGCTGAAATGGTTCAAAAGATTAGGAAACAGATGGGCAGGAAGCACAACGTCGGACAATAACATATTGAAATAGGTCACCTGTGTGACTCATATGACTAAAAAATGCACATATAAACCACAATTAGACTCATAATAATTAAATAAGATGTCCTTGTGGTTCCTGTGGTGTCCTTGGGGTTCCTTTTGGTGTCCTTGTGGTTCCTTGGGGTTCCTTGTGGTTCCTTGTGGTTAAAAGACATACCCAAGAAAAAGTGAGCAAGCTCACATACCCCATGCTCCCCCAAAACTCAAAGTGGTGAAAATCCCGGAAAAAATGAAAGAATCGGAATTTCCCGGTAATATGCACATCTACACATAGTGTTCTCAATATCTGCAAAGTTTGATGAAATTCTGTGCAGCGGTTTATGAGGAGTTGTGCTGACAAACTGTTCATCACTATATTCAAGATATCCCCAAAAATCTAAGTTGTAAAGAGCCGAAATTCCAAGAAAAATAAAGGATTCGGAATTTCCTGGTAAAATGCACATCTATACATTGTGTCCTAAATATCTGCTAAGTCTGACGAAATTCTGTGCAGCAGTTTATGAGGGGTCGCACTGACAAAATGTTCATCTGTATATTCAAGGTATGGCCAAAAATCTAATTTGAAAAGTGCCAAAATTCCCAGAAAAATAAAGGATTCGGAATTTCATGGTAATATGCACATCTACACACTGTGTCCTAAATATCTGCAAAGTTTCACGAAATTCTGTGCAGCGGTTTATGAGGAGTTGCGCTGACAAAATCTTCATCTCTATATTCAAGGTATGGCCAAAAATCTAAGTTGAAAAGTGTGGAAATTCTAAGAAAAAATAAAGGAATCGGAATTTCCTGGTAATATGCACATCTACATATTGTGTCCTAAATATCTGCAAAGTTTAACGAAATTTTGTGCATCGGTTTATGAGGAGTTGCGCTGACAAACTGTTCATCTCTATATTCAAGGTATGGCCAAATGCCTAAGTTAAAAAGTGTGGAAATTCCCAGAAAAAATAATGGAATCGGAATTTCATGGTAATATGCACATCTACACATTGTGTCCTAAATACCTGCAAAGTTTGACGAAATTCTGTGCAGCGGTTTATGAGGAGTTGCGCTGACAAAAAAAAGGACAGACTGACTGACTGACACTCTGACGGACGGGTCAAAAACATTATACCTCACGCAACTAGTTGTGTGGGGTATAAAAACATGATAGACTAGGTTGGATGGCAAAATATATATATCTGATAATTCAGCACGTCTTTAATCCCTACCTTCATGGTGACAATGGCCGCCAGTTCTTTCAGAGTCAGATGTAGACACATGAGACAGGTCTGTTTGTCCTCCCTGGCCTGGGACACAAATTCCACCACCCTCACGCCTACACTCTGTAAACTGGGGAAACAGTGGAGGAAATGGTTAATATCCTTAATGCTTAATTGTTTTGTACATGTATCTCTATAAATCTCACTAACATAGAATCAGTTATCACAATTGTTTTGACTCAAAACTGAATTTTTTTTTATTTCAAAGCTAAATGATATTTGCACATGTAGTTGATTATATTGTTAAGGTCTTCCGTCTTCAGCGGAAGACCTTCTTGTTATTCTTAGGTTTCTTTTTCACTTTTATTATTATTATTCTTTTTTTTCTTACCGATTTTGTGCACACGATTTCTTGAAAACGGCTCAATGGATTTCCATGAAACTTTCAGGACTTGTGTAACATTACTTGAACCTTATGCATTTTTTTCTGATTTGATGACGTCACTTCCGGTTTGGAGATATTGTCGATTTTATGATTTTTGAAGGGTCATGTTGTCTCCAGACTTTCTCAATAATGGCTTAAGATAGAAACATGAAACTTTCAGGTATGATAGACCAAAGTCTATAGATATGTATAACGTCTTTCATTTTTATCGGAAGTGCCGCACGTCGGCGCTCACTATGGCCCGAAAATAGTCGTATCGCGAACTTCAAAATTTTTAACACCTTTTCAACGATATCTTTTTACCTGGAAATATTTTGTTAAAACATATAGAACAAAAGAAGTGTAGAATTCTAAGATCTTTCAAATTGTATCTTGTAAAAAGGGCTGGCCCCTTAAATTAAGGGCCTAGAGGGGCCGAAAATTTTTCCTTTATATCTCAAAAAGTATTGAGAATTTGTAATACATCAAAGAAGCAAAGTTGTTTGAAATGTCAAGCTTAATCTGATGGAGTCGTCAAAATACGTCCGTCGTCGTCACTTCCGGCCAAACCGGAAGTAGTCGAAAACGCGTATTTTTGCCGTTTTTAAGAAGTTTTGAGGTAAAATATGTCTCTGGGAGCATGAAAATTAATTTTCCGTCCGTTGTCGTCACTTCCGGTCAAACCGGAAGTAGCAAAAAATTGCTTATTTTTTTCATTAATTAACATAGCTTTAGAGGATTCAAAGCATTTTTGGGCGTTATTTCTCATTTTTGTTGAAAATGAAAGCTACTTCCAGTCAAACAGGACGGAAGACCTACTCGTTGCTTTGCAACGAGCTTTGCTCTAGTTTTTATTATCTTTCAGTGCACTTACCATTCTCTCATGTGCCTACAAATTGAAGTGTCTTCTACAAAGAGCCCAGAATAGTGGGCAATAATGGGCATCAGTGAACAAATGCTCTCCACAGGTAACTTCTGAAGGAATCTTTGTAAAGTTTGATGTGATTCACTGACAAACACTTTCTCAACCTGCCAAAGTATCAACATTTTATATTTTTTCCTCTAAGGATATAAGATATATTTAATATTCATCAAGTTCTTAAAAAAAACTTATTTCAGGCAGGCTTGGGGTCAATTACTTTGAAATGTAATTAATTACTTTCAAATACATTGATAATTTTGTCAATTACTTGCAATTACAATTACATTGATTTTCTCAAATGTAATTAATTACTTTCAATTACTTTGACAAATGTAATTAAATACATTTCAATTACTTGAGTTTTCTTTTAAAAAAAAGAAGATTTTTTTGTAAAAATAAGATTTTTTCTATAGTGAATTTTTATTCGGTGTTTTTGTTCTTGGATATGACAGGGGTTCACACCTGGACCAATTTAGACCTTTACCTATAATGACTTGGGTGGGTGATACACTGTATAAACAAATTGAATTAAAGACTATGAGACATTTAATTATTGTACAAACAGAAGCCCATGCTACACCAGCATGGTGTATGACAAGAAGTTTGTCACTTTCTTGAATCCATATTTTTGAATAAAATAAATTGATGTTTCTAACAAATCTTTTCAGTATTTTCTATTTTAAAATGTATAGAATACATGCACATGTAAATCTTAAAGGGGATTTAGTTAGTCTATAATTACTGTAAAAACAAATTAACTATCTAAATCACTATTGTTACTTGCAAGTGGGAATAGGTAGAATTAAGATTTTTAAAAAGTGGGAATAGGTAGTATATATCCACCAGTGTAAAAACTGTGTCCCAGTACATAAACTTTTTATAAACTTTTATTTTGAAAAAAGTAATTGAAATGTAATTGAAAAGTAATTGAAAATACATGATCTTTTTTGAAATGTATTTAAACTTTCAATTACTTGTAATTGAAAGCTCACTCAAATACAAATTACTTCCAATTACTTTGAAAAATGTAATTAATTACACTCAATTACAATTACTTTATTCAATTATCCCATCCCTGATTTCAGGAACATTAAAGACTCTGGAAAAGTGTTATGGTCAGATCCTTATATGGTATCTTGATTTAGGGTAGAGCAGGCTTTATTCAATTTTACCTGTTTGGCACATTGAAACTTGTTCTCTGGTTTGACCAAACAACAACTGAAAGATAAACAACAAAATGTTATAAATTTATATCTATAAATCTTTCCAAAAATCAATGAAAAGTAAATTTTCTAACTAAATATACCTCAAGTATCCTTCAAAAGGAGAAGAGAAGAGCCTGATGTCTGTGCCTTGCTGTAGGAGTTCTTTGGTGATCCTGGTGTTGGGGTGGGTAAACCCAAACAGGAGCTTCCAGTACGACAAAACGGAGGCAATCTGACTTACTCTCTGGAAGACATAAATTACAAAACTTCAATTAAACTATTAATCTTTATTTTTTTAAATAAAAAGTACTGGTATTGATTTTCAAAAAAATCAACTTTATAAGAAGAAGAAAAACACATTTCAGAATGTTGAATTTGTTAAAAATATTTTATGGATTACATATACAGAAAATAAGCACATTTTATCCATCCCCCTCAACCCATTTTTTCTAAAACAAATCCTAAAAATCAAAAACAAATTATATAAATTGATTCACCTGGTCAGAGGGGATATCAAACTGAGCATGGGCCAGAATGATGGTGGTGGAAGCTATGACGGAGAGTCGATCATATCGGGATCGCTGTACCAGTTTGTCTAGGCTGGGGAGACAGGAGGGGACCTGACCCGTAACACTGGACACTATCCCCTGTATGATCTCCCTACACGAATCCTCATGCTAGGAAAAGAAAAGATAACCTCAGATATATTAAGAACGTGTGTATGTTGTAAAAGATATAAAAGCGTATGAATGATATATTTTCTATGAAACTACTTACAAGTACATCTAGAATGTAAATAGAAGTAGGACTAGTCACCAAACCTAGGCATTTTTTTCAAACTCCAAAATTTGAATTATAAGATACTTAAGAGGAAGATTTTAATGACTTTGGAAGTCTTGCAGGATCATGGTAAAAAAACCTGATTACAATAGAATAAATTCAAATACCTACACTGTGATCAATTTCGTGCAGTAAAACATAACTTAGTCTATAATTTTCTGATTTCCTCATTTGACACCATACCTGCCAGGTGGAGGGTGGTCTCTGTAGGAGCGGGGTCAGACGGATACAATGGAGTATAGACTCCTGTAGCAGCATGACTGCAGCATAGGTCAGCAGACTGGGAGTAGAGGACAGGTGGGTCTGCCAGATCTCCTCCAGTATGCTTATGTCACACCACCTGATCACTTCAGCCAGACACGGCAACACCTACCATTTTAGGAAAAACATTTATTTATGGCTAATAGTAGTATGTCTAAAATCTTTGACCTGTGAGGGAGCAAAATTTGTTGTGAGTATAACCCTTTTATTTGACCTGGGCTACAACTATACCTGTTTTGTGATTCGCCTAAGCTCCCATTGTGAATCTGCCAGGCTCTCTATGGTCTGCAGAAGAATTCTGGTGAGAGTGTGCTTCAGGGGAGTTAACTGTACCCTGACCATCCAATCCTCCTCTGTGGTGGTCCTTAAAATTAGACAATGTTATGAACATATTACAACTGTAAATACATTGTATATGGAAAGGGGGACAGATAAGTTTCTATATTCTTATTTATGTTTCCCCCTTCAAAAATGCCTTGCAGCCCCTGCAGGTTTATTTCAATTTAAAAATAGACAAGTATTTAACATTACAATTAAAAAGAATAGGTGTTGATCATTTTAAAAATCAAATACAAAACTTGAACTGAAGCAACTACAACTTACTTGTTACCAAGGGTTTCCACTAGATTTTGGTAGAAAGTGTCGTTCTTTAGCTGTTGACTGACATGTGGATGCTGAAAAAAAGGAATTGATAAGTAGTTTATTTGAATTTTTTAACAAAAATTTTCTTTTAATAGTACAATGTACTATGTTTCATAGGTTCTGTCCTGTGAAGATCATACCTTGTTGTTGGCTAAATCTATACTCTGTAATTGAGTTAAGATAGATAGGGGGGTGTATCGTGAGATTCTTCCTCCTCCGTGGTCCCCATTCCTAAAAATTAAAAATTAAGTTAACCCATGAACATGTGAATAAAATTAACAGTTACCACAGTAACTCAAAAATGATCCATAAATTTCCTCATAACAGCTTTCCAGTATATGTAGTTAACATTACTAGTTAAGGCCAAAAAAAATTAATAAATTGTTTCTCAGGCCAAAAAAATCTAAATTCAATGCGGCAAGCAGGCAGGCTTTTTTTTTTTTTTTTGAAGCAGGATGTAGTCTACACCTTTTTTTTAAAGTCATTTGTTCAATAAAATGATGATATCTACTAACTCTTAAGTTTTGTTCTCTGAAATTAGTTATAATATATATTCAACTTTATATAATGTTATTCCAAACATTTATTTAAAAGTTAACTTATAAAATACTGTAGATTTAGAAGAAAGATATAGTTTTTCTAATAAAAATGTCCATCTTAGCATTTATGAAAAGGGCAATAACTCAATTTTCTTTTTCAACTTGGAAAAATAGAAAATTGGGTTATTTCCCTTTTCAATATGTCAATAAAATTGATCAATGCGGCCGTTTTTGAACTGATGCGGCGGTGCCTGAGAAACAATTTATTAATTTTTTTTGGCCTAAATCTTACATTTTCTCGTAGCCCAGGACCTTCAGTCCTCCTTCACTCTTGAATTGCACCTGTGGATGAGTAAGAAAGATGATGATGTCATTAAATTCATCAGAATATATTTCACTGCAAATACTACAATATTCTTACAATACAAAAAGTGACCACTCAGTAGTGTAAATGCAAAGTTTGCAAAAATTAGCATATATATTGTACAGTATTCAAATATATACTTAATTTTTTAAACGGACAGGAACTCTAAGCCTAAATTTTGACAATTCAATAAGGCTACATGAATAAAATGATGGACATTTTTAAAAAAATCCATGATCATCTAATTGCAGATTAACAGTAGTTCAAACATACATGCCAAATCACAGCAAAATTAAATCAGTAAATGCATGCTTAGTACTCATATTTAATACCATCATCATTTACATAAGCATCAAACTGTTAATAAAATGATCAATAAATGTGCTATAGTACATGTACAATTAAAAATTTTTAAAAGTCCTTCAGACTTATTAAAACATTATAAATTTTAAGTTAATTTTTTGAGATAATTGTCGTAAGTTTATTTCTGATGTTTGCAGATATTAATCCTTTATCCATGAATTTATGTGTGGTTAGGTTGTTCCTCAATTCTTCATGCAAAAAATCTATTTTAAAATTCTTTTCCCTTCCTTTTGGGAATTGACTTCTGCAACAAAGTCATGCATGCAACTCATTTCTGTATGTAACAATAAAATCTATATTTAACTGAAGCATGCTCATTTTCATTCTTTGCCATCCTGTGAAAAGGTGCAATTAGCCTATTCATTAAGGGTAGAAAGGTGTAAACAGATAAGAGCATGTATGTTTGAAAATCTTTTGATACAACATGTAGTTCTCACAATATCTTCATGCAGTAAATAAACAAAATTTCTAATGTGCAAGACTTGGCAAGAAAGTTTCTTTAACGAGAAGTAGGATCCTTAAAACAGATTCCTCCGACATACATGTCAATGTTCATTGATTTCACTTACTGGTCTGCTCTCTCTCTCTCTCTCTCTCTCTCTCTCTCTCTCTCTCTCTCTCAAATTGGTTTTCTTTTTTTGTTAAAATGTGACAAAGCAAGGATATAGAACAAAAAAAAAGGCAGGAGTTAACTGCATCTAAAATTCTACAAAAATTAAAAGTCAATGCAAAAAATTATCTGGCTATATACAGGTAAACGTGTAATGTATTCTACCTTCCTGTACAGCATTCTCTTCATTTGCTGATAATATACAACTCACATTATACACTGTACACTAAGTCTACCACCCAGTGAAAAACTATGAATGAGTATATAAATACATACATGTATATGTATTTTACACTCTATTAGTCTATCCAAACTGGCAATATGTGGCAACTATAATTCTATAAAATTAATGTAGTTCTCATTTTGTATAAAATGTCAAAAAGTCTAAAAACTAAATATATTGAATATTTATCTAAATCCTGTCAATTTTTAAAATTTCAAACACATTAATGTTGCTAAAAGTCAGATAATAATAAAACAAATGCAAACAAGCAGGTTAATTAGTAAAAATTGTAATAGATATGATTAATAACTGAAAAATGGCAAGCATATCACTGTCCCTAAAATATTCTTCTGTATATATTTTGGTACCATTTAGGAGAAGGATGTTTTAGGGATTATAGATAGAACCAAAATAAAATGGAAAGAATCAGATGAAATCGTAACTTACTGGTAAGGATTGCTCTGAGGTAGAATCATGGAACACAGAGTGTACTTTCTCAAACTCAGCTGCCTGTAAACATGGTAAAGCAAACTGTAACAGAAATAATGTATTCTGAATCACATAAAATACCCAGTACATGCGCCTGAGCTTTTTCTTTTTTAACTCAAATCAAGTATAAATGTCAATGTCACAAAATTGTAATTTGTTTAATATAGCTTCAAAATGCCAAGGCATAAACACTTACACAAGATACACTGTGAGTTCTCTCGTGTTCTTTAACTCTCTCCTCTGGAATATTATCTTCATCATCTGACAGCCTTCAAAGATAAAAAATCATATATTTTAAAAATATAAATGTATTTTTTAAGGTAAATACATTTATCATTTATAGTAAGATCCCATTCTTTCTTGCAATAAAATTTCAAAAGCATTCAATGTTTTGATATTGTACCATATTCATTGGTTTAAGAACAACATTAAAAATTTAAAAATTCAGTAATTAACTAATTATTATTTTATCTCATACTGTTCAACATCAGTGTTTTGTCTCCTGAGCTGTGAAGATGCCGCAGGACCAAACGTATAGAGCCAGTGATTCTTAATGAAGAACTTCATGATGAGCTCATACGCTAGTAATCTCCCTTCCCTACTCTCCCAGGCATCCAGCAAGAATCCTACTCCCAAACGAACAAAAAAAAATTTTCATGTTATCAATCTTTTTTTTACATAAGAGTCAATTACTTTACCAGGTATGTATGGGATCTTTATTTGAAAAGTGAAAAAAAATATCATTTACAGTAAAAGGTTTCTATAACAAAGTGTCAGAGACAAATGATTTTGCTTCATATTAGATGTAATTCGTTATATTTCATTGAAATTCACAATATATTTTAAAGCCACTGAGAAAGGAAATCACCTCCCTATAAGCATCAATTTCTCATAAGCATGTTTTACTTATTCTACGAGCCTTGTCTTACCCTTCTCGCTATTGACAGATGCCCTGATATGACTAGAACAGCCTTGGTCTGTTGTTTTTTCCTCCCTCTGTAATATGTCTGTGTTGGGGATCCAGCCCTGAATGAGAGACTGCAGAAGTAGACTGACCAGAACCGCACAATGGCTGCATTTAGACACTGAAAATAAAACACAGAAATTAAACATGAAATATTTACACAAATAAGGGATCCATTTATGGTTATAGCTGATAGTAAAAAGTACAAGTATTTTATATATAAATCATCTTTCCATTGTGACCTATTTCTTACATGAGTTTGTCAGTTGAACACAGATGAAGGAAAGATGGTACATAATATTCTTCGTTATGATAATGCATTTTTTGCAACAACATATTGCAACCAAACAGTTATCCAAATACTGAATTAATACAGAGACATACCTAGGTATTTAAATAAGGAGCTGGCAGCTTGTCGGACTGTAGAGGCAGGATGAGACAGATACAGTAAGAAAGCGTTGATGTAGGTCGGCCAGTTAGACAACATCATTTGTAGAGGCAACACCTGTTGAAATATCAAAATTAAAAATTCATACAAAACCTTTGGCAGTTACTGATTTAAAGTATGGATTTAATATAATCTTTAGAAACCTATAGTACATGTACCTTGATGATGGACAAGCACACATTCAGTAGACCTTCAGCTGCATAGGCATCAAGGAATTTTACAGGCAAGTTCTACAAAGTAAAGAAGAAAACATACCATACTTAGTCATTAACTGATATTAATACACCTGTATATACTGTGTTTACGATACTCTCTTCAGTTTTACTTTTTTTCAAAACCATTTTTTAATAAGGCTTACAATTGATTGCACAGGGCTGAGAATATTTTCTGAAAGTTGCTCTGTAACTTGCTCAAAAGTTGAAAAAGCTTCCTGAAAAAAAAGAGAAAATATAAAGTTTATTCAGCAGAAATACAAATCCAAAGACTGAGTTTATATCAGAATCACATAATGGAAAAATGCTGTGTTAAATGAACTTTAATAAAGCCTGCTATACCTTGACATCACAACAAGATATGTAAGTGGACAATGCTTTGGCCGCATGTTCTCGAATGGTCAGTTGTGGATGATACAATAACTTAAACACAACAGTGTGAATCTCCTCTGATATAAAATTTGGCACAGGTGGGATATCCTGGATTTCAATAGGATATATATTAATTCAATAGCTCTAAAATTTCAATATTTTAACATTTATACCATTTATAATAGGTGAAATTTAAAAGTTAAGGTCTACATTTTGGCTAAAATGTTTGAAGTTACCCTCATATGCATTTGCAGTGAAAAAAGTGATATTTTATGATTTGCCAAATCTAAGACATAATATAGTTTTTAACATGTATTGGTTTCAGACAAATAAGCATTTAATACATATTGATAGCATACCAGTGACTGAATGTTCAGGCAAAACTGTGGAGTGGTGGATCTAGATTCTGCTTTCTCTGTGTATTGTTGGACAATAGAATTGATACCTGCAGTACATTTAACAAAAATCTAAACTATAAAACACCACAGAGGGAATTCTTGTAAATAATACAGTTATACAATAAATAATTTATATTTTATTTCATACAATAATCTTAATTATCTTTTATTAAAAAACTTAAAAAGTAATTGAAACATTTAATAACTTCATTCCTATGAACTTCATCTAATGATCTTACCCATTATAGCACCTTCAACAGTCTGCCATTGGGAAGTTTCAGAGACACAGAGCTGAAGAGATAAAACTCATATTAAATTCATGGGGTAAATGACTAACATTAAATCCATGTGGTAAATGACTCACATTACATTCATGTGGTATAGAACTCACATTACATTCATGTGGGATCGACATCATATCACATACAAATGGGATGAAACTTATGTTACATTCATATAACACGCACATTAAGAGTTCCCTTTACTTAAATATGACTTCTCTGAAAATATAAATAGTAACCTTTACAAGCTCCTGAAAAATTTTCTCTTGGTCAACAAGGGGAAGATATGCTACAATTGGCCCTAAAGTTTTGGCACAGGAATTTCGTATTGCTGACCAAACATCTGTTAATGCTGATATGATTAGCCTCTAAAAATAAACATTTAAAAAATCAATTAAGTCTGGTCATATTTTAATGTAATAGCATGATTATAACATTGATTACATTGGTGATATTATTTCATAATCTTTTTTTTTTCATTTTTCCCAAATATATCCTTTAAGTATCAATGCATTATTTCATTTCAGTGTCTTGTTGCACTTTTTTTTTTTTTGTTTAATAAAAATCCCATTAAAAGTGGAAACAAATGATAACAAATTATTAATCATTATCAAAAATATGTGAACAGAAAATTTAACATCACATAAATATACTGGTAATAGGTATAAATTATCAGCATTTCAGAAGACAAGTACATAATATACAAATTATCAAACCTGTATCAAAGGAATATGCTCAAAATCCTGAAGTTCCTCTTTATGTTCTTTTAGCCAAGCCATAAAATGAATAATTGTTCTATTTCGGACAACGTGTACATCAGAAACTGAAACACAAATCAGTAAAAATATTATGGCCATATTTAAGAAAAGCATAAACTGCTTCAACCCAGGTTATACCGGTACATGTACAAGTATAACTTGAGTAGCTATTAATTTCATTCCTTATTATTTAATTTTATATCATTAAGTGTGCAAAATGACAATTATTTCCCTTCAAAAATGTCTATAAAATGGACATATTTTAAATGTAATGTGTGGATTGAAAGGTTTTCTGCTTACCCTGCTTCATTGTGTACTCAAATGCCTGGACCAACTGTACAGAGAGTGGCTGCTGATTATACCTGTAAAGAATAAATAAAGATTTACCTAATAACTAATTCAATGCAACATGCTTCTAGTTAAAATCTATGCTTATTATAAGCAGTGTTTTCCCTTTGAACAAACTATCAGCCAAATTGATCGCTTCAATTGACAAAAATGCTGTGTTGAAATTTAAAAAATCTAAATTTAATTATTGTAAGGTCCATTGATATCTCAGCCCATGGCCTGTTACAACTGATCTCTAACCCTGAACTCTGAAATAACGGGAAAACACTGCTTATTTCCTAAATACATGTATATATTCTTCACCTCTTGCTTACCATTTAATGATATTATCAAGGAGATCATTTAGCACTGCTTTCACATGTCCATCACTGGCCTCCAGTGTTGTCCCAGTGCTGGACATCTTTCTGACCCGTCTCGTCCCATCTATCCCTGCTTCTGACCATCCATACCTTCTATCAAACACATAACAAGTTAACTTATTGAGGACATCATCATTGGAAATAAGGGCCACTAGCTGAGACTCATGGTTCGAGGAAGACATTTCTCCATACACATGGTGATTTCCATCCCCCTTCTGGAACCCCTTCCCTGTGTCATCAAGGTTGGACAGATGCTTGTGGATGGATTTCAGCATGAGTTGTTCCTCTGTAGAGGATTTGGCTGATAATAATGCAGTGGCACTGCTGAAAAGTCCATCAGCACCTGATGTCATATTTGATTTGAGATGATCATCCTTATATCTCTGCAGGATATAATAAACAAATGTATCAGTAAATAACAATCTCATCTTTTTTTTAGTCTGCTATACTCAATATGCAGTCTCCAAAGAAAATGTTGGATACACTAAATTCTTATTTGAATAATCAAACACAACTGATTTACTAATTACATGTAGTCACTAATTATGCTAAATGGTAATTAGACTTTGCAAATGCACTTCAGGTTAGAACATGCTCATAGTATTAAATATTAAACTCCCTGCTGAGATATCAAAACTTATCATTGGGATTGAATGTGTGAAACACATATTATTTACCTATTTCTGTGTTTATCTTAAATTAAAGTCACAACTTTTTGTTTTAATGGACTGATATATTATTGTTTAGGTTTTCCTCTTTGGTTTTAAAATTTGAGTAATGAATCCACATAAAATTAAAATAAAGCACAATTCTAAGATGATCTTTAGTGTTTTCAAGTTATATGATTGTTCTTGTAAAAAGTTCAGTCATACAATGAACTCGTGAATTTAAGGAATTTTAAAAATGAGTACGACACAGCAAATAACAGTGAAAATATTACCCAAGATTCCTCCGAGAAAATTCGGTAAAATATTAGGTTGTTATAGACGCTTTCAATCCTTGTGCAAGATTGAGACGCAATTGTTTTGATGCCTTTTGGCAATTTTTACAATCACTAACATGTAAATGCAACTTAAATGTCAAAACATTTTCCCAAAGCATTGCAGGTCTGATCGAAGTGATAGCCGATATTTACGTTCCGAACCCCTTTCGAAAATATGCAGGCTCCATTTTGTGACGTCAGTCAGGAATGTCGATCCCGACTTTTTATCTCGAGCAATAACTTCACACGGGGGTGCTGTAAAAAATATAAAGCCTTGATCAGATTAATTTCAAATTAATTTTTATGCCTCTGTTATTGAAAAAAATTGGGGTATATAGTTTCAGCCCTGTCCGTCAAAAAAACAAACAAAAAAAAAAACAATTCCAATTCCCAAAGCCTTATAAATTTAATAAGTTGTATCTTTTTTAAGGGTCATAATGTTTTAAATACCAAATTTGAAAACAGAATTTTTATTTATAGTATTACATTTTTTGATGAAGAAAATGTTAGAAGAAAGATAACTCCTCTTTATGGAATGCCATATACGACAGCCAACTGCTTACTGCCAACTGCTGACTGCTTACTGCCAACTGCCACACATATTTGAATAAATTTTATATTTGTATTGATATTTAATTATATGAGTTTTCACAAAAAAAGGGGGAAAAAGGCACGGATCCAGGACATTTTTTACAAGGGGGTCACCCTGGTAAAATTGAATTGAATAAAATGACCAATATGTTTTATCTTATGTAATATTCAATATATGCGGTTGATAAAGTACATTGTTTATTTTTTTATTTATTTTCCTATTTGAAATAGGTAATAAAATGACTACTTTCTGCTTTTAATCTTTAAAGAAGCCCCCCCCCCCCTCCCCAGGAGACCACAAAACCTTTGAAGAGAGAATAATTAATAAAAAAAAAATTGTCGTTTCGCAGAGAAAGATGTTTTGAAAATAAATTTCCGTTTTCAATTATATTCTATAGTTAAAAACTTCCTCAAATTAAAGATGTATATCTCTGTGTGTTATAATGCAGGCACGTAGCATCGTTTTTGAAAGTGGGTGGGGGGCAACCAGAGAAATTTTTTTTTACTTACCTGAAAAAGTTGACAAGGAAAAAAAAAAGGGAAATAGCCCAAACTCGAAAATCCTATTTCGTGTGTGTGTGTGTGGGGGGGGGGGGGCTAACTTTTTTTTTAGGCCAACTACCTTTTAACTTGCATTTTTCCCCACACAATACTACATATATCCTTGATATCATTATACTATGGTAAGAAGTGGGGGGGGCAACCATCCTTTCAATATACATTTTCAATAGTAAAGGTAATGTTGGGAAAAATAAGGGGGGCAGGCCCCCCTGCCCCCCCCCCCCGTTGCTACGTCCCTGTAATGTTTCACATGCATAGATCTGGGGGGTGACATTTAAAATTTGTACAGTCATGCGTTAAATAAACTAAACGAACTACCGGTATAGCTGACCTTGGACCCTCCACTTAGAAAACGCCGATCAAACATTTATATCTCTTTGTTTGTACAAATAAAATAATTATGTTTTACATGCATAGATCGAGAGAGAGGGTCCGGAACACCCCTCTGAAATTTGTAAAGTTATTTAATGCACAAACTAAACCAACTAAAAGTTATTTAATGTATAAAATAGATCAACTACATGTAAAAGGGACCTTAGACCCCCCCCCCCCCTTCCCAACCGAAAATGTGGATTCGTGTTAAGTTGGTATGAAAAATGTCATACACATGAAGGTATGACGCATAAGAACCCCCTCTCCCCGGCCGAAATAAATTTTCACATTTAGGAAAGGACTTTACGTATTTTTTTCTTGTCAAGAAATTTCTGGGTTGAATTTTTTTTTTAACCAGAGTGACCCCCTTGGAAAAATTGTCCTATAGATCAGCGCCTTTTTTTCAAATTTATATAAATATCAATATAAAAATAAAATTTATTCAAATATGTGTGGCAGTTGGCAGTAAGCAGCTGACAGTTGGCAGTAAGCAGTCAGCAGTTGGCAGTAAGCAGTTGGCTGTCGTATATGGCATTCCATACCTCTTCGCATATGTTTGTTTTTTTTTTTTTTTTTTTTTTTTTTTTTAAAACCACATACAGCATTGTGATAACCTGACTAGGGAAGCAGCGCTTTATGATGGTTTCTAACATGATTTTAATAGGTATGATACTAAATATTATTTTCATACTCGCCTCTTATTTTAAATTTTATGTTGTTTAATGAATTATTATACTCTTTCTGTTCTCTGTGTTGAAACACCTGTACATGTAATGTTATATTGTTGTTCATAAAATCAGTATTAGAAATTTTAAATTTTCTTGGTGAAATTTATAGCAGAGGGTCGGAATCCCTTAACTGAATTTAAAATATGGATTAAAATCCACATTTTTATTATTTAGTTTTCTGAAAGAAAGTTTTAAAAACCAGACTGCATGCATGTGATTGTTTTTGATTCACAAATCTTTAATATTTGCTATTTTTACTTAGTGTTCTCTTTGATGTGAATCAAAATTATATCGAAGCACATCTTCCCAAGTCAAGAGTTTCTGATCCACTCCGCTCCGCCCCGTTTATGTGGAGCGTAATCGGGATCAGAAACTCTTGACTTGGGAAGATGATCGAAGCACAGTTTGACAAACTTATACATATTGCTTATTTTTGTTAATTGAACAACTAGTTTGGGTATGCGAAAACGTTTAGAAAAAATGAGCACCCCTCTTTAACTGATAAGTGCATGGATTTTTTTCTTTTGCAAGGAATGAACAAAAAATAACTGCACTCTTTTGCACTAGAACATAATACTATGTCCGTCAAAAAATACGTCCAATTTCATTTTACACGGTTTTATTGAAATTTTTTTTCTAATTCTTATTCATTTGAAAAAGAAACTGTATGGAATATATGTATATTTTTATCTTACATTTTTGGGGTATGATCGATCTCTAAATGAATCTATATCAATATGTCAGTTATTATGTCGAGCGATTCAATCATTGCGATGAATTAAGTTCTCATCAAACAACGGTTACTTTTGCTGAAATTTATATCGGAAACTGATTTGAGCATACTATGCAAAACATCCAGTGAAAATTTTATGTTGAATGAAGTTCTTTCATTTACAAGCTAATCAATTCTTCTTTTAAATAAAGATAAACAATGAATTGCATTGCACTGATTAACGTACTGTCTATTCAAAACAAACGTGGTAAATATTTAATTCAACAACAACTTTGTGAAAATTGTGTTAAAAACGTACGCTGTTTCCATCCTAGTGTTCTTCATTAAAATAAATATATACAGACTAAACGGAACACGTTTGTCAATAATTACTCGATAGATTTGATAAGATTGTTCTCTTACTATATGCATTTAGAATTTAGAAATGATCATATCGATACTTTATAATAAAATTACATTTTGTTTCTTTGTTGCACTTGCCCGGGTAGTCAAAACAGTGTAAATTCAAACGTTTGACTTATGAGTTTACGTTTAGAGTCTCAATCAAGCAAAGCACCAATATGCTTTGTATAACAATCAACGCAATTTTCAATCCTGCCCTGTGGCAACGCACTTTGAAAAAATTACGCACTTTGAAAAAAAATTTCAAAGTGCGTTAAAATTGGGACAAAATCAACGCACTTTGAAATTTTTTTCAAAGTGCGTTAAAATTGGGACAAAATCAACGCACTTTGAAATTTTTTTCAAAGTGCGTTAAATTTGGGACCAACTCAACGCACTTTGAAAAAATTTTTCAAAGTGCGTTAAGAGTCTACATCAATATATTTTACCATGGAGACACTTAACGCACTTTGAAAAAAAAAATCATATTTTAGTAATGGAAAGATTTTATTTGTTATTTATCTTTCAAAAAACTTATGAATTGATTAACTCCCGTCGAAAAAAGGAGAAGACAGGTATAAGATCCCTCAGTCCAAATCTTTATCTTTTGAATACATAGGTGTCGGTAACAAACGGGGGAGGGGAGCAATAAACCCAAAAAGGGTAAGCTGCATTTTCAATGCTTATACGATGTATATATATTTTTCCAGAATAAGTGGGGGGCTAAGCCCCTCCTCCCCTGGCCCATTGCCCGGTCTCGATGTCTATGCTATACTCAAAACATTTATATAATTATGTATTTACCTAACTGGTATGACGTTGAAAACTTTCAATATTAAATGAGTTAATTAAAACAGGTAAAAACTAGAAATATTGAAGTACAGTAAAACGTATGAGAGAGAAAGAATTTTATTTGTTTTGAACAATCAAATTGCCCCCTTTCTATTATGATAAATGCTAAGTTGCTTTAAGCTGTCCACTGTTAGTGCCCCCTTTACATCTTTACGTATACTTATCAAAGACTAGAATTTAAAGAAAAAAAAATTAATGGTCTTAAACAATCGTCACTCTTTTTTTCAAGACCCTTTTCCCTTTTATTTTATCAAAACCTCAAATATTTAAAACGTCAACTTCTCAGGTCCTGAAGTGACTTCATCATAAAAAAGTCATCCATCCAGGATCTGTTATTTATCATACCGATTATTTGTAAGAATATTGATCAATCTACATTTTTTTTCAAAGTGCGTCAATATGGTCGATATCAACGCACTTTGAAAAAAATTAATTTTTTCAAAGTGCGTTATAGCTTGGTCCCAAATTTAAAGCTGAACACTTCTCATGAATAGGCACTGTCAGACGGGTATATAAACCGTTCGCTTTCTTTACACCCGATTGCACACTCGAAACGTGTGGCCGTGTGGCAACGCACTTTGAAAAAATTACGCACTTTGAAAAAATTTTTCAAAGTGCGTTAAAATTGGGACAAAATCAACGCACTTTGAAAATTTTTTTCAAAGTGCGTTAAATTTGGGACCAACTCAACGCACTTTGAAAAAATTTTTGAAAGTGCGTTAAGAGTCTACATCAATATATTTTACCATGGAGACAAGTAACGCACTTTGAAAAAAAATCAAATTTTTTGTCATGGAAAGATTTTATTTGTTATTTATCTTTAAAATAACTAAGCCTAACCCTAACCTCAAAAATGAATTGATTTACTCCCGTCGAAAAGAGGAGAAGACGGGTATAAGATCCCTCAGTCCAAATCTTTATCTTTCCAATACATAGGTGTCGGTAACAAACGGGGGAGGGGAGCAATAAAACTAAAAAGGGTACGCTGCATTTTCAATGTTTATATGATGTATAGCCCCCCCCCCCCATCCCCTCCCCTGGCCCATCGCCCATGCAGTCTCGATGTCTATGCTATACTCAAAGCATTCATATAATTATGTATTTACCTAACTGGTATGACGTTGAAAACTTTCAATAATAAATGAATTAATTCAAACAGATGAAAACTAGAAATTTTTAAGTACAGTAAAACGTATGAGAGTGAAAGAATTTTCATGGTTTTGAACAATCAAATTGGCCCCTTTTTATTATGATAAATGCTAAGTTGCTTAAAGCTGTCCCCTGTTAGTGCCCCCTATACGCCTTTACATCTACTTATCAAAGACTAGAATTAAAGAAAAAAGAAGAAACGAATTAATGAACTTAAACAATCGTCACTCTTTTTTTCAAGACCCTTTTCCCTTTTATTTTATTAAAACCTTAAATATTTAAAACGTCAATATCTCAGGTCCTACAGTGACTTTATCATAAAAAATTTATCAAACCAGGATATGTTATTTATCATACCGATTATATGAAGGAATATTGATCAATCTTTACATTTTTTTCAAAGTGCGTTAATATGGTCGATCTTAACGCACTTTGAAAAAGAATTATTTTTTTCAAAGTGCGTTAGCTTGGTCCCAAATTTTAACGCACTTTGAAATTTTTTTTCAAAGTGCGTAATTTTTCAAAGTGCGTTGTAACATGGCCGACATGTAGTACTCCTTTCGTGGTTTTAGATTTTTTGCGTTTATTTCTTGTTTTTATGTGCATTTTCTGTTTGTAAATAATGTTTTTACCTGTATTTTCAATGAAACTTTTGTCCTGTTTTGGAATAAATACGTAAAATTTTATAATTTCATCGAGATTGAGTAGGACGTTTTGTAAGATGTACGTCTACACTCGTCGGATTTCTACAGTGAAATACATTGAACTGAATAGCGATCTGCTCCTTATATACGAGTTGTAGGGAGAGCGTTGAAGAACGGGAAATATGGCGGACTATGCCTATTTACGAGTAGTGTTCAGCTTTAACGCACTTTGAAGAAAATTTTCAAAGTGCGTACCTTTTCAAAGTGCGTTGTAACACTGCCTGCTTAGCATTTCTTGTGTAGTGAGATAAACTCACCAATGTAAAGAAAAGCTCTTGACACGGCAAAACTAGATTACTGAGATGTGACTATCTAAAGTCTTATATAGTATACAAGCTTGTTATCCATTAGTTTTGCCTAAACATTTGCATAATCTAAAGCAGAGAGCAAAGATCGTTTTGTCTACGTTGTTCAAAGGGCCGTAATTTGAATTATCGAACTTTGTAACAAACTTCCATTATGCAAATTTTATAACATACATTAAATCGCACAAGAAAAAATGTATAAATAAGGTGTCCCTGGAAGGGTGGATGGTGGGGGATTAAAATAACTGTGCTTGTCCAAATACAAGTAGAATTGAATCTAATTGAATCTACTTCCACTGACAGCTACACTCTGCTGCAAAATAATAATGCATTACATTGTAATCCGGGCAAATCATCCAATCAAAATAAACTTTGTCTTTTTTTTTAATCAATTGAATTAAAAATAGGATTGACAATTCACACTATTTTATTTATTGTTCTGAAAGAGAGTTTCAAAAACCAGACTGGATGTGATTGTTCATTCACAATTCTTTAATATATGTTCTCATTATTTGTACACTTTGAAAGGAATCAAAAATTAACAATCAGAAATTACATTGAAGGACATCACAAATAATATCGAAGGACTTTTCGACAACCTAAATATTGCTAATTTTTATTCATCGAATGACCAGTTTGGGTATGCGAAAACATTCGGAATCTTTAAATGAACACCCATCTTTGACTGGTGAGTGGATTTTTTTTTCTTTTGCGAGGAATTCATATAGCTTGCCTAAAAAAATAATTTAACTGCACTCTATATACTGTATATTTTGATAATTTTTTTTTCACTGAACGACTATAGTTGGGGTATGCGGAAACATTCAGAAATTTAAATGAACACTCATCTTTGACTATACTGAGTGGATATTTTTTTCTTTTGCAAGGAATTGATACAGCTTGCCTTAAGAAGAATTTAAAACTACTCTCCAGAAACCACAATGTAATGTCAGTTAAAAAATGAAGTCCAAATTAATTTTACATCATTTTATTGAAAATAATAAGGTTGAATCCAACATTTCTTTTTTTACGATTCAGCGTTCTTTTTCAAAACAAAAATTGAAGAAAAGATTGGATGGAATAATTTAATATACATTTTAGGGTATGGCAGATCTCCGTATGAATCTAGATAAACATGTCAGCAATTATGTCGAGAGATTACTATGAAGTGCCGTATTGCTCTTCAGGGCTTAAAGAGCTGAGTTCTCGTCAAACAACAGTTACTTTTGCGGTATTTTATATCGAAACTGATTTCAGCATTATGCAGCTCTGCAGAAATGTAGCCATTTGAATTAAATGAATTTATATACTAGTCTTTCACCATAACTGTAGCGTTATGGTTTTATATATTAGTCTGTGACCATCATATGGTCAAAGACTAAGATATAAAACCATAAAGCTACAGTTCTGCAGCTAAGCATTATGCAAAACATCCATGCACTTCAATACCAGGATACTGCATGCATTGTACTGCTCGACGTACAGTCTGTTTAAAACATACATGTACATGGTCAATATTTAATGCAACTACAATTTGTGAGAATCATGTTAAAAATGTAAACTATTTCCAATTTTGCCTAGTCTTCTTCCATAAAATAGACGTGGTGGAATAGATTTCTTAATAATTACTCCATAAACTTTGATAAGATTGTTCTCTTACTATATACATTTAGAATTTAGAAATGATCATATCGATACTTTATAATAAAGTTACATTTTGTTTCTTTGTTGCACTTGCCCGGGTAGTCAAAATAGTGTAAATTCAAACGTTTGACTCATGAGTTCACATTTTGAGTCTCAATCAAGCAAAGCACCAATATGCTTTGTATAACAATCAAACGCAATATTCAATCCTGCCTGCTTAGCATTTCTTGTGTAGTGAGATAAACTCACCAACCAAATGAAAAGCTCTTGACATGGCAAAACTAGTTTACTGAGGAGTGACTCTCTAAAGTCTTATATAGTATACAAGCTTGTTATCCATTAGTTTTGCCTAAACATTTGCATAATCTAAAGCAGAGAGCATAGATCAGTTTGTCTACGTTGATTAAAGGGCCGTAATTTGAAATATCGAATTTTGTAACAAACTTCCATTATGCAAATTTTACAAATACATTAAATCGCACAAGAAAAAATGTATAAATAAGGTCTTTGTAACAAACTTCCATTATGCAAATTTTACAACATACATTAAATCGCACAAGGCAAAATGTATAAATAGGGTGTCCTTGGAAGGGTGGATGGTGGGGGAGTAAAATAACTGTGCTTGTCCAAATACAAGTAGAATTGAATCTAATTGAATCTACTTCCACTCACAGCTACACTCTGCTGCAAAATAATGCATTACATTGTAATGCCGGGCAAATCATTCAATGAAAGTAAAGTTGGTCAATTTTTTTTTAATCAATTGAATTAAAGATAGGATTGACAATTCACACTATTTTATATTCTAAATGTATATAGTAAGAGAACAATCTTATCAAAGTTGATTGAGTTATTACTAACAAACCTATTCCACCATGTCTGTTTTAAGGAAGAAGACTAGGCTAAATTGGAAATAGTTCACGTTTTAAACACAATTTTCACAAACCGTAGTTGAATTCAATATTGACCATGTGTGTTTTAAATAGACTGTACATCAAGCAGTGCAATGCAACGCATTGGAGTGCAAATAGATCTTTATTGTAAGAAGACTTAATGCATAATACTTAGTTGCAGAACTGTAGCTTTATGGTTTTACATATTAGTCTTTGACCATATCATGGTCACAGACTAATATATAAAACCATAACGCTACAGTTGAGGTCAAAGACTAGTATATAAATTCATAACGCTACAGTTCTGCAGAGCTACATAATGCTCCAATCAGTTTTCGATGTTAAATTCCGCAAAAGTAACTGTTGTTCGACGAGAACTCAGCTCTTTAAGCTCTGAACAGCAATACGGTACTTCAAAGTAATCTCTCGACATAATTACTGACATGTTTATCTAGATTTAGACAGAGAACGGCCATACCCCAAAATTTAAATAAAGATATTCCATCCAATTTTTCTCCATATTTTGTTTTGATAAAAAACGCCGAATCATAAAAAGAAATATTAGATTCAACCTTATTATCAATACACATGTAAAATTATGTAAAACTAATTTGGACTTCATTTTTAAAATAATTACATTGTGGTTTCTGGAGAGTAGTTAAATTCTTCTTAAGGCAAGCTGTATTAATTCCTTGCAAAAGAAAAAAAAATCCACTCAGTATAGTCAAAGGTGAGTGTTCATTTAAATTTCTGAATGTTTCCGCATACCCCAACTATAGTCGTTCAGTGAAAAAAAAAATATCAAAATATACAGTATATAGAGTGCAGTTAAATTATTTTTTTAGGCAAGGTATATGAATTCCTCGCAAAAGAAAAAAAATCCACTCATCAGTCAAAGATGGGTGTTCGTTTAAAGATTCTGAATGTTTTCGCATTCTGATTGTTAATTTTTGATTCCCTTAAAATTGTACAAATAATGAGAACAAATATTAAAGAACTGTGAATGAACAATCACATCCAGTCTGGTTTTTGAAACTTTATTTCAGAACAATAATTAGAATCGATCATATCGATACTTTATAATAAAGTTAAGTTGTGTTTCTTTGTTGCACTTGTCCGGGTAGTAAAAACAGTGTAAAATCGAACGATTAACTTATGAGTTAAAGTTTAGAGACTCAATTAAACAATGCACCGATATGCTTTGAATAACAATCAAACTCGCTTCTTCCTTAAAACAGACGTGGTGGAATAGGTTTGTTAGTAATTATAACAACTCGATCAACTTTGATAAGATTGTTCTCTTACTATATACATTTAGAATTTAAAATCGATCATATCGATACTTTATAATAAAGTTACATTGTGTTTCTTTGTTGCACTTGTCCGGGTAATAAAAACAGTGTAAAATCAAACGATTATCTTATGAGTTAAGGTTTAGAGACTCAATCAAACAAAGCACCGATATGCTTTGTATAACAATCATTCACGCTTTTCAGTCCTGCATGCTAAGCAATTCTTGTGTTATGAGTTAAAGTCTCCAACTGAAAGCACGCGCTTGACATGGCTAAACTTGATAACTGATGAGTGCCTCTCTAAAGTCTTATCACCCATTCTCAATATAAGGGCTCAAATGATGTCGCCTCATTTTCATTTAAAAGAAATGCCACTGATGTAATTTTTAAATCAACATTATAAATAGTCATATAACAATGAATAAGAATTCATATAATTATCGATCTGAAAGGGTAATTAAGGAGTTCCAAATTCAAATATAGTAGCCTATTTGAAATGTACGTTACTGTCGCCGAGGCAAATATTATTCTGAATCCCCTCTGTGTAATATATAGTTTTGATTCTCAAGTAAAAATTTTCTGATAAGTTAAACCTTGTATCATATATATTTCTTTTCATAACAATAAATACATTTTCTTTGTGATAATAAATAATTTTTACTGAGCAATGTCCCTGTCGCTTAATTCTATTTCAACCACGTTACAAGCAAACACAAAGATTATACACCTGATAGTTTTGTTCTCCTTTATTTATTGATGGGCTACATTTGAAATTTCAAAGGGTTAATTACTCCTACTTAGATAATGTAACATGAA